>NW_027256884.1:8043824-8231324 GCF_029215685.1 Pituophis catenifer annectens
ATAATGTACTAGAAATTTTTTAAAGTAATGAGATAAAGAGAAAAATTATACAGGGGAGGGAGGGGCTCAAGTTTATATATAAGTGTTATATTAGGGTTCTTCATGATTATGAGTATATTATAGGGAAGTCTGGGGGGAGGGGAGGGTTAGGGAGGGTTAGGGAGGTTGGGAAGTTTGGGGGGGGGAGGTGGGGGGGAAAAAGGGGTGAAAATGTAATTGTAAAACTTTTGCAATAAAAAAAAATAATTCTGATAAAATAACATAAAACTAACATTTCTCTTCTTTACTTATCTATTTTTACAATACATTGCTTTCATATTTATTCTCTAACCATTGATAAAATAACTCCCCTATATTATAATAATCTGATTCTTCCTTTTCTTGAATTACAAGTATTAATCTGTTCATTTCTGCCCATTCTAATATTTTCTTAATCAACTTTTTCATCTATAGGGATCTCTTCGCTTTTCCAATTTTGTGCAAATACAATTCTAGCTGGGGTTATTACATGAATAATCAAATATACAGTTTCTTTCTTTTTTTAATTTTAATTTTATTTTATTATAACACAATATGACAATTACATAACATACAACATATAAATATATCCTCTTTTTAACCAATGTTTCTTAGTGGTCTTCTTTCCATTTTGTACCTTTCCCCCCGTATCTCTCTTACTGTTTCGTTTTCTTCATTGTCCCTTTTTCTTTGGTTACATGGTATTTTCTAACAGTAATAGCCTTAATTTTATACATTTCTATATATTTGTTATATACATATTTTACATTTTTAGATTCTCCCCTGCGTTTATTGTTCTTTATTTCTAGTCTCAAGCCATTCATACCATTTGTTCCAAATTATGTAATAATCTGTCCCTTTACTATAAATTCCTGGTAAAATCCCCAACAGGAACAATTCCGGTTTTAATTCAATATGTTGTTGCATCATCTCGAAGGTGCTTTTTCAAAAGGCAGCTGGACTTTGTTTTTCAAGACTTTCAAAAATAAAGTTCAGTTGCCTTTGGATCAACCATGACCTGGATGACTGAGAATCTCCACAGGCAACTTCTGAGAGAGTTCATCCCCAATCTTCAGAAAGTTTAAAGCAGTAGATATGATCTCTCCTCTCTTTAGTTCTATAAAGGTTAGTATCAACATGCTAAATTGTCCCTCGCAAATAACTGTTTGCCCTGGAGTACCTGGAGGAAAGACACAATGTACAGTGGTGGCCAAGATTGTGGAAACCTTTTGGGAAAAGTGTATTTTTGAGGTTTGATGGCTAATAACACCATTTTTTTTTTTTTTGAGTTTCAAGATAATCCTATTCCACTGCTGGAATGGCCTGGGAATAGCTCAGACTTTAACCCAATTGAAAATCTATGGAGCCTACTAAAGCAACTTATTAGTCAGAAGTGACCCAGCAATAAATCCCAGTTAATAGAAGCAATCATTCAATCTTGGTTTCCCATTAGAACAGCTGCAGAACTAAAAGACTTGGTTCACTCCATGGGAAGACGTTGTAAGGCTGTCATTCATACTAACAGTTGCCCAACTAAGTATTAACTGACATGGTGAAAACTTTTGTATATCTCGTTTTTTCTACGTTTCACTTTTCTTCTTTATACTGTAACTGCTATTCTAATAGCAAATCCTTCATAAAAGTTACTGCATTATATTCTACATTAAATTATCTTTCCATTGATATATAATTTTGTGGTACTACTCCAAAAAAAAAAGTGGTGTTATTAGCTAGTTTTAGAAAATACACTTTCCACAATTTTGGCAACTACTGTATAGTACTGCAAGTAAATATATACACATATATGTTAAAATAACTGAAAAATCTTTAGGGAGAAAATCTCTAAGCATGAGCAGTCTGCAAAGAAGGATGAATACACCGAATTTATTGAGTGTAGAATGCCATGTGATTGCTGCAATAGTACAAAGTCTGCTTGGGAATAGAAAGGCTGCCATGCTAAGTAAGAGCCTGAAATGATTTTTATCAAGCTCCATTGGCTTTTCCATTTTCTTGTAATAATGGCTAAAAACAAGCAGAATCATTAAGGACATGCAACTTGGTTTGATTATGGTTACCAGGTGATGTGGATGAAGAATATGGGATTCTGATGCAATGAAGCAGAAGGTGAACATGTAATTTAACTGTGTGAACATTCCCAAGTATTCAATGTCTGCTTTGACATTTTTATTCTAGGTCACTGGAGATATATTACCTTGGCGATAGCAGCAAGTAGTTTATAAAAAAATAGGCTGGTGCTACATTTCTGTTGTGTGTACATACTCGACCTTCTGATTTTTGTTCGGTCTTTCAGAACCATCATTTTGAGTTTCGTAGTGTATGCCGCAAATATAAAATGGTTTCACAAAGTTATATACGTCGCCTGCCCTGCTGTGAATTGGTTATCTCCAGCGGTGAAATCCTACCGGTTCGCACCGGTTCGGGCGAACCGGTAGTTAAAAAAAAGCTACTGGTTCCTTCGAACCGGTATTTCTGATGATCAGCTGTGCTGCGTGATTTAAAATCGCTAGAAAGCCAGAAATCCTGCTTACTAGTGAACCTAAATTGCGTGGTACAGCTGTTCCCCCCTCACTGTTCTACTTACCTTCCCAAGCCTCCTTTTTCCATGTGAAGTGCATGTTTGGCATATACTGTGCATGTGTGCGTATACAGCGTGTGTTTTGTGCACACTGCACATGCATGAGCAGCAAACCTGTAGCAAACCAGGGAAGATTTCACCGCTGGTTATCTCCCATCACGCTGTTATCACATAACTGGAAAGATGTTTTCAAATGTATATTTGTGAAATTTTGTTTTTCAATTAGTTCAGAATATAGTAGAACAGACTGGAGATGATGCTACCTGTAATTTATCTTGGTCCAAAGGTGACACACTGGCTCTATTCTAGAAAGATTGGAAGGCTACAACTTTAATTCTTTTGCAAAAATAAATAAATAAGAGCCTTGGTGGCGCAGCAGACTAAAGTGCTCTTAAGTAGCACCAGCTGCCTGCAATTACTGCAAGTTCAAATCTCACCAGGCTCAAGGTTGACTCAGCCTTCCATCCTTTCTAAGGTAGGTAAAATGAGGACCCGGATTGTGGGGGCAATAAGATGACTTTGTATAAAAAAGAACACCGCTTGGGGGGGGGAACAAAAAGCCCTACTAAGCAGGTATATACAAAAGTATGAAGGCTATTGCTTAACACATTGTAAGCCGCCCTGAGTCTCCGGAGAAGGGCGGCATATAAATGGAACCAATAAATAAATAAATAAATAAATAAATAAATAAATAAATAAATAAATAAATAAATAAATAAATCTTAGATTTTTTTTTCTAAAAGGGACACAATCTGTGAAGAAAAATCTCAAAGGTAACTTTTTTTTTCCTTCTTGCCAGACTGGCAAAAGAAGGGGAAGTTTCACGTCGAACTCCAAAACTCTAGAAAAATTAAAATGCAGTCTGATAACCTAGAATTCAGTTTTCTTTGAATAATCTGATTGACTTTATTCCCCAAAGCCAAAATGTAATTATAACGAAAAGACTGTAGTGTTATTGCATTTCATGAGGCTGCTATTTGTTGTATTTTATTAGTTTTGTAGCTTTGATATGTTAACATATATCTACATTTGTCCGCTGCATTTATTATGTTTATTATGTTAATTATATTTCCAGTTCAGATATTTCTGTTTTATCTTGTGTTTCAATTTAATAATTATCTTGGGACTCACTATGCCCTCCTCCGTCTGCATTGGTAAAAGATTCTTGGTCATAAGACTAGTCTTCTATAATCTAAACTTGATAATAACAAAACAACAACAGCAACAATAATTTAAAAAAAAGGTTTGAATTTCTAAAATTGAACTAAAACCTTTGAAAAATACATGGTGAAATTTTCTAAGCTTTTACCAGCCCTGCCTACAAAAGCTCTGGTTTTACTTTATTGGTATCTGTCTTTGTTTTTAAGGAGTATTTATGAATAAGGAAAAAAACCCACTATCAAAATATGGCCTATCCAGTTGCCTAAATTCAGGATTTAGGATTTAGATCTGAATTCCTGGATCGTACAAAATTTAAATCAGGAATTATCCCAGGGAGAGTGAATCCAAAATTGATTTCTCTTCTTGTATGGAAGAGAGAAAGAAAGCAAAACAAGGGCAAAGTTGAAGTTTCTCCTTTTGCTTGAACATTTAGCTTTAAAGTTTGTATTGGCATGTAAAAAAAGTACAGGGGTGGCCAAAATTGTGGAAACCTTTTGGGAAAAGTATATTTTCTAAAACTACCACGATGCACGCACATGCACAGTTCAACAAAAAAAATCACCTTTTGCATTAGTGCTAGGGAAATAAAACAGCTGAGGTGCAGCAATCCTCTCTACTGTACTAATCAGCTGCGAAGATAAAGGTAAGTAAAGTACAGGGGCAGATGGATGGGCCCAGCTGATCATCGAAGAAAACCGGTTTGCTCCAAACTGATCGTCGGAGCTACCAGTTCGCCTGAATCGGTCTGAACCGGTAGAATCCCACCCCTGGCATTATAATATTGACATCTCTACTTTCAGTACCGTTTCTTAATATTCCTAAATTGCTGTTGTCTTTTTAAATATTGGATGCATACTTGTGTCAACATACTTATGGAACAGTTTCTCTTTACTCTTTCCACCTCAGTCACTGTTAACTCTCATCCTATCACTTTGCATGAGGAGTTACGATTTTTTTTTTTCACCAATGTGCTTCTTTAAGAACATAATCTATACGCTCAATAGTCCAAATATTTAAGAGGTTGAAAATCTAGCAGAATAAAGTTTTGAACATTTTACAAAAATATTAGAAAGGAGAGGCTTTGTAAACTTCAGGATACTTAGACCAGGGGGCATTAATGGAACAATAACACAATACCTTGACTTTCCCTTGAGTAAACCTTTTTACTATTCACAAAATAAAAAACTAGAACCCAAACTTTGAATGCTACCTACAACTTTGCATTGATTTGACCAGTATTTATAGTATTGATTTTGAAGATTCATATCTATTTGGAATTTATTTTCTCTTGGGATGTTTGGTGTTTATGGCAAAACAGCCATAAATTTGAGTTTGTTGTTCTCACTGGGTTTTCAGGTTACTCTTCCATATTAATAGCATATTAATATTTCTGAACAACTTTTATACAAGTACTGTATACATTGTAGGTTTTTTTAAATGTATGAAATTATATTTTAAGATATACATTGTAGGGTTTTTTTAATGTATGAAATGATATATTTAAAATATAAGAAATTATATTTCTAATAGGCCAACTATGTACTGTAGTTGGCAAGTGGTATTTTAGAGATATTATAAGTCATCATTTCGAGAAGAAAAACATTATTTGTAATAGCAGATGCAATTCCGATCTCAGGAAGAGAGCCCACCTATACAATTTTCATGAAAAAGCTCAGTGCTACCATTTGTAGAAAAATGAAAATTTTAACTCTCTGTATGTACCAGTTTTCACCTTCTTTGTGAAAATATCCTTATTCACAAACCCAGACTTAGCTTTACAGAGAAATATGCAACAATATTATTGAATAGTATCTCCAAATCCTAGGTGCAAGTCAAATATTTCTGATTATTATTGCCTTGCTCTGCTCACTTACAAACTAGATCAGGGATATCAAACTCGAGGCTCAGGGGCTGGATTCGGCCCACAGGGTGCTTCGATCTGGCTGGACTGCCCTGGAAACAGCAAAGGATTGGCCCATGGTGCTTCTGCCAGCAAAAATGGAGCTCGGGAGGGTTGCAAGCAGCCCTCCTGAGCTCCATTTTCACTGGCAGAGCGTTGCAGGAGGCCACCACAGCCAAAAATGGTGCATGCGAGGGCCACAGGCAGCCTTCCTGAGATTTGTTTTCACTGGCAGAGGGTTGCAGGAAGCTGTCGCAGCCAAAAATGGAGCTCGGGAGCCCATTTTTGCTGGCAGAGTGCTCAGGCCGCCACAGGTGCCCCCAACATGAGTGATGTTGAGCTGGCACCTCTAGATGGTGCTAGAGAAGACTCCTGTGAGTCCCTTGGACTGCAAGGCAATCCAACAGGTCAGTCCTAGAGGAGATCAACCCTGACTGCTCTTGAGAAGGCCAGATCTGAAGATGAAACTCAAATACTTTGGCCACCTGATGAGAAGGAAGGACTCACTGGAGAAGAGCCTAATGCTGGGAAAGATTGAGGGCAAAAGAAGAAGGGGACGGCAGAGAATGAGGTGGCTAGATGGAGTCACTGAAGCAGTTGGCGCGAGCTTAAACGGATTCCAGAGGATGGTAGAGGACAGGAAAACTTGGAGGAACATTGTCCATGGGGTCGCGATGGGTCGGACCCGACTTCGCAACTAACAACAAAGTCTTGTAGTGCTTGTTTACAACACAACTAAACAAGTATGCCAGGACATGGCTTTATTCACACTAAGGCTTTATAATCCTAGGTTATTTGAAAGAGTGTGTACTATATTTGTTTCATTCTGCAACATAGTGATATGAGTACCGTATCAAATCTGTGAAATATGGTTGCAAATTAATATTCAAATTCCAAGCGGAAATCCGCTCTGTTAATCTAATACAAAATCTCTTATTTAGCAATGCATTTTTTAAACTGTATTTTTAAGTACATGCAAATTAAACTAATAAATTATCCTTTTCCCGCATGGAGATTTACCTTAGCACTCAATAAAATGGGATGAAATTATGAGTTATGTAAACAAATCACTTTTTTAAAAAAGTCAGAATGCCAATCCTGATTTAGATGAGCCACCATCATGGGATAAATCCTACGCAATCCAGTCATTATAACAATTCAAACAAACAAACAAACAAACAAACAAACAAACAAACAAATAAATTTCTAAGAATAATAGTCATGGGAAAAATGGAAATTATTATATTTTCCTTAATACCATAATCTCAAACCAACATCTATAGCCAGTTGTATATGCATCTTTCTGATTGTGTCCATACAATGTCCAGAAACCTCAAAACACCCAAGATAAGGATATTGTTTTTATTAACCATTAAAATGTACAACTTTGGAGAAATGCTTAGTTTGTATAACTGTAAAAAGTTTCTTTTCTTTCTTTCCCTTTAACTCCATTTTTATTCCTGGCAGCTGCCTGACCAAGTCCCTTAAGTTTTCCTGGCAACAATTCCAGAAGTGGTTGGTTATTGCCTCCTTCCTAGGGCTCAGATAGGGTGACTGGTTCCAAGCCTGCCCAAGTTGGTTTCATGGCTAAGATCTTTGCATTCAGAACTAACTAACTGGTTCTCATCCAATAATTTTTTTTTTGTCTTTAATTTCCATTTCCTTCTGGGATTACCTCATTAGTCCTGTCTTCCATAACAACATTTTGCAATGAATGCTTTATAAACTCTCAATGTACTAGACTTTCAGCCTAATTGTTCCTTCTAGAAATTCTACAGATCATCAAAGATGCTAGTTTCCTTAGTCATCGCCATCTGTAAGAGACACTCTTCTAGCAGAAAAACTGAAACTCCTACAATGAAGGAATAGGTTGTGAAGATATCAAGATTGGATAGAAATGGCAAAATCGACCTCTTTGGTCAGGGACAAAACAATAAGTACTTTACAAAAGATTATGGACTTTCGTTTGCTGAATATTGAAAACAGTAAAATGTAAATTAATGGATTTGATGATTGAAAAAGGATTAAATAAGGTGTTGAAGATATTTTTGTAATTCCAAAGCAGAGGGGAGATACTAACTATTAAAAAGGTTGTGAATCATTCCTCCTCCCTCCCTTCTTCCTTCCTTTCTCCTTCCTTCCTTCCTCTTTCTTTCTTTTCTTTCTTTCCTTCCTTCCTTCCTCCCTTCTCTTTCTTTCTTTCCTTCTCTTTCTTTCTTTCTTTCTTTCTTTCCTTCCTTCCTTCTCTTTCTTTCTTTCCTTCCTTCCTTTTCTTTCTTTCTTTCCTTCCTTCCTCTTTCTTTCTTTCTTTCTTTCTTTCTTTCTTTCTTTCTTTCTTTCTTTCTTTCTCTCTTTCTTTTTCCCTTTTCCCTTTTTCCACTTTTTCATTTCTTCTTTTCTCTATAACTTTCCTTTTTCATATTTTTTTTCTTTACATTCCTCTTTTATTTATGTGAAAATTTTCAATAAAACTATATATGTAATAGAATAAATAACACTATTTCTTCTACTTGGGGTATAGCTCAAGTCTGGATGAAAGATGTTTCACCCAACATTAGATGAAGTCTCTTTCTTACTTTCCTGCTTTTATGTCTATGGAGATTCTCAGTCATCCAGGTCATGATTGTCCCAAAGGTGCTTTTTCAAGAGGCAACTGGAGTTTCTGGCTTTTCTTTGAAGACGTTTCACTTCTCATCCAAGAAGCTTCTTCAGCTCTGACTGGATAATGGGGAATGGAAGGATTTATACTCCTTGCAGACAGCTGGTCATTTGCATTCTTCTAGAGAGTCGTTGAGGCCACTTGGAGGTTTATTTGTGTCCTTAGGATCACCTGGAGCCTTCTTGGAACTGTTAAATCCTTCCATTCTCCACCATCCAGTCAGAGCTGAAGAAGCTTCATGGATGAGAAGTGAAATGTCTTCAAAGAAAATCGAAAAAGTCCAGTTGCCTCTTGAAAAAAGCACCTTTGGGTTTCCTGCTTTTACTAAAATTATTTTGGCAAGAAGAAGAAGAAGACAACAACTACATATAAAGTTCCTGCTTAGATGTATTATCATATTCCATCCATCTCTGTTTCATCCATTTACATTTCTCCCAAGTGCTCAAATAATAACAATAAACAGAGAGAAGAAGACTAACAATGCCCTTTAGTTACCCCCTGCTTTGTTGCTGTTAAATTCTGGGAGAGCAAATCCCAAAATTGTATGCTGGCACCAATGCAAGGATTGGTCATACAGATGGTATGCTAGAGGTCAATAGCCAAGAATTAGCACAGATTTCTAGGTTAGCATAATTCAGATTATTCAAATAATGGTGACTTTGACAGTCAAGCACGTGTAGACATGGCTAGGAACCAAGAGAGGAAATAAATCAGTCTTGATTATCTGCTTAAAACTCCTGTAAATTCCTAATCCATGTGCCCCAAGGAACCGCCAGCTCCCAATCAGTACAAATGCCGCACACAAAGCCAATCTAATTTGACACCGAGTAACCTGTTGCGATGTCGACAGATGGCTTCAGACCAGAGGAAAGGCAAAGTTGACAGTGACATTTTGAAGCGCTCTCAGATTAACATCTGCAGCCTCTGATGGGTGCTTGACAGATCATCTTGGCAAAGAAAGTACGAAAAATTGAGTAGGTCTTTCCCTCTCTCTTTTTGTGAGCTGAATAGTTCCCTTTTCAGACAATAGGTACAGCTGGGAATACTTTTGGCTCCAGACAACAACCGATAGATACTTAGCCAAAGATTTGGCAGTGAAACTCTATTTTGAGGAAAAAGCGGGGGGGAAAAAAACTCATCAACTTCTAATAGTTTCAACAAAGAGTATAATTTGTCTTTCAAATGTATTTTGGTATATTTCTCACCAGAATCTCAGCTTTCAGATATATATGAAATAATTCCCTCTTTTCACACTCACTGGTGAAAATTTGCTATGATGGGCAGTATATTTTGTTAAGAAATATGGTTAACCCATTCCATAACTTACGTGAATGATTGTATTGGCTTCTATACCACCAAATCTTGTTTGTGACCCACATCTTGTTTTATTTTATCAGGTTGTGGAACTTTGTTTTGCTGAGGTGAATTATTATTATTTTTAAGGACTTCCTTCTCATACTGTTCCTCCAGCACATAAATGTAATGACTGAAACTAATCATTTATCTATTGAAGATAATCAGGAATCTAAGCTAATTATGAGAAAAAGTGAGTTAATTTACAGGAACGATATAGGGACACAGATGGTGGTGCGATTCAGCCGGTTTGGGCCAATTCGGGCAAACCAGTAGTTAAATTTCTGGCTGGCCCCACCCCTTCCTGCCCCGCCCCTTCCAGGA
Source organism: Pituophis catenifer annectens (assembly GCF_029215685.1). Lineage (NCBI taxonomy): Eukaryota > Metazoa > Chordata > Lepidosauria > Squamata > Colubridae > Pituophis > Pituophis catenifer. The sequence goes on from NW_027256884.1 coordinate 8,053,836, forward strand.
GTCCCTGAGTGCTTCCTGTCACACCCCCTAGCCATGCCCACCATGGCCACACCCACCCAGCCAGGTCATTAGGGCAGAGAACTGGTTGTTAAATTATTTGAATCCTCCCACTGGATACAGACAATAGTGCACCTAGCCAACAATGTCCTACTAGCAGCGGTAGCAATTGTATTTCAATCATAAATAATTAAATGCAACCAATAAACAATTAGGGAAAATAATTAAATGCAACCAATAACCAGAAAAAGAAAAGGGCAATATTTTTGGATGATTCGGCATTAGTTTTGAATAGCCGTTCAAAAGCATGAAAAGATGAATAGATAAAGTAGGTGTCATTTTGGTGGGAAGGTTACAATGATCTGTGCACCTTTGGCATATAGCCATGCTGTCCACATGACCACAAAAATGTCTTCAGTCAATGGTGGTCCCCTCTGTCAAGAAATGGAGATGAGCACCATACTCTTCCATTCCCCACCATCCAGTCAGAGCTGTTTAGAATTTCAATATCTCCATGGCAAGGTCACAGAATGATGGAAGATGTAGTCTGAAATTTCTGAAGGGCACTTGATTGTCTTCAGCTGTGTTGTATTCAAAATTAGAGGAAATGGGTTTTTTAAAAGATGTGAACGTACACACACTCTCTCTGAAGAAGCTTCTTGGATGAGAAGCAAAAGGTCTTCAAAGAAAAACAAGAAAGTCCAGTTGCCTCTTGAAAAAGCACCTTTGGGACAACCATGACCTGGATGACTGAGACTCACTACAGACCATACCTTAGAATCCAACACACTTGGACAGGGAAACCTTTACCTTTCTAATTTTGGATAGCATTTTTTCTCCACTCTTCCTGATTTTTCAGTACCCTTCCTAAACGGAGATGTAACTCCAATAGTGGAGAATATTTGTAGCTCAAGGTTGAAATGAGTGGTCCTTGGTGTTCTCTGAGCTTCTGACTATTGGCCATATATTAAGTTACTAAGGAATGGTGATGCGTAGCAGATGTAAGAGTGTATCTTTTAAAAAACAGCAATCAGCCTGGCTTATTAAAGTATATCAATTTCACTGTGGCTACTTAGGATTGTGCTGCCTTTAAAAGAGCCTTGATAGTACAGTGGTCTAAGCACCCTGTTATTAACACAGCTGCCTGCAATTACTGCTGGTTCGAATCTCTCCAAGGCTCAAGGTTGACTCAGCCTTCCATCCTTTCTAAGGTAGGTAAATTGAGGACCCAGTTTGTGGGGGCAATAAGATGACTTTGTATAAATATACAAAAGTATGAAGGTTATTGCTTAACGCATTGTAAGCCACCCTGAGTCTCCGGAGAAGGGCGGCATATAAATCAAATTAAAAAAAAAAAAAGGTAAAGGTAAAGTTTCCCCTAGCACGTATGTGCTAGTCGTTCCTGACTCTAGGGGGCGGTGCTCATCTCCATTTCTAAGCCAAAGAGCCAGCGCTATCTGAAGACGTCTTCATGGTCATGTGGCTGGCATGACTAAATGCCAAAGGCGCATGGAACGCTGTTACCTTCCCACCAAAGGTGGTCCCTATTTTTCTACTTGCATTTTTTATGTCCTTTCAAACTGCTAGGTTGGCAGAAGCTGGGAGAAGTAACGGGAGCTCACCCCGTTACGCGGCACTAGGGATTTGAACCACTGAACTGCCGACCTTTCGATCGACAAGCTCAGTGCCTTAGCCACTGAGCCACCATGTTCCTTTGTGCTGCCCTTACAGATCAAGTAATATAAGCATGGAGGCTATGTGTGTGCTGAAACATGAGTATAGTAGCAGCACTTACTTGCAGTTCATTGAAGAAACCTTGTCTTTTTCTTTTCTTTTTTTTTTATTTGATTTTTTTTTTAATTTATTTTTAAACATAAAACACATCTTTTTAGAGCAAGGGTTTGATCCGGTATAAAATAAGTATAAGTTCCAAATTTCATCCATTAACATCTTAAAGAAAAGAAGACAAAAAGGGGGGGAAAAAGAGAACAAATCTAAACCCAATTTTTGTCTTTCAGTCTAACATCTTATTCTAGGATTCAACATTCTACTATGTATCTCCCTGTTGTGGCTCTGTTACCTGAGCCTGTGTCATCGGCAGGAGAGGACTCTGAGAGTGAAGGAGTGGAGTTGGCAAGGCCTCCCTCTCCAGGACCCTCCTCTCTGGCAATGCCTTCGGTGTCCGCCGAAGGGCAAGAGATAGGGCCAGGGCCAAGCACGTCCACGCAGCCATGGATGGACAGTGATGAAGGTAATGAGTCTTGGCTGGATCCACGCCAGCATTGCAGAGATAAGCACGTGCAACAGAAGAAAAGGCGTGCCTGAGATTAGGCTGAGTCACTGGACCACACCCCACAGGATATAAAAGGGAGTGTGGTGGCCAGTCAAAGCTTGTGACGAACAAAGCTGAAAGCTTCCATGCCATTCTGCATTGCCGGATTTTTGCTATAGACTTTGCTGTATTATCTCTGGACTTGATTGACTCTGTAATTATTGAGCTTTGATGTACCAGAAGTGGGGAGAAGTTATCTCTCCTCTTCGTAAGTAATAAATTCTTGGCAGGCAGCCACTAGGTTGTTGCCAAGTTCCGTTATCATAAGGAAAAGGATTTTGCCGTCTGGTTTGATCTTTAACTCTTGAACGTCTGTTGGTGTGTGTGCATGTGAGACGGGGACAGATCCCTAAGACTCCCTAAATCTTAAACTCCAAATCTAAACACCTCTTTATAATATTCATTTATCATTTTAACAATCAGTATTTCATATATTTTCCGTACTTCAAAGACCCAATCAAATCAATGTTTCCTTTGAATCACATCAGTAACATAAAATATTTTACTCCTCTCTTAAAAACATGTTAAAAATGTTTTTATGAAACCTTGTCTTTTTCCAGCTTTCTGTATGCACCTAAACAAATGAGTCCATTTCATAAAACAGCCAAATTATTTGTTGCTTTGCTTGCCTGCTTGTGTGCGACTCTCATGGAACCAAGAAAAAGGGAGCATTAATGAGTAGAAGAGAAGCATTGTGCTTGCCCTTAGGTGAGGTCTGAGTGTGCCTTCCAAAACTTTTTAAAATCTTGGACAGTCACAGTCCTAGCATTTATAGGATGGCAGCCATTCATCAAAGGTGCACTTCAACCTGTATGTCATCTTACGTCAAAATATTCTCAGTAGCTAGTCTGGACTTGTGTATCTCTTAATTTAATTGGGGAATTTTGTGAAGGTCTTGTAAAAATGTTTTGAGCTGGGTTAAGGACTCATCTAAACTGTTTCTCTAATATTTCACACAAGGAGATTGATGCAGATGAGGAAACGAAAGCTGTTTTGTTTAGGTTTTGCAGCTAAAAGCATTTATTAATTGGTCACAACACAACTTGATATTGTCAGGCTACTGGATGTTCTCCCAGTGACTGTTGCATTAACAGAGGCCTTGAACATCAGGAAATGAAAGGCAGAGGAAACCACCTGCAGGCACAATGGATTTCTCCCAGAGCGATAAGTATGTTAAGCATTTAATATCTAATTTGACCTCCCCGTGGTTTCTCTAGTATATTTTTACTTTGAAAACTCTTGACTGATTAAAGTTTATGTATTGAGTGTTCAGAGATTTTTTTTTCCCTCCGGATGTTATAATTATTGATTGCTAGACGGATTGTCTGCTTGCGAACTATTTAAAGAAGAGAATAAAAGTTGGTAGGAATTCGCCAAACATTGCAAAAATACACATTGTGAAGGAAAGAAAAAGAAATAGACATTTTTTTAGATTAAACTGGATTTGGCATTTTATCCATCTACTGAGTCCTTTTCACCTTTATATCATCTATCCCTATGCATCTCTAGCTCTACTTATCATCTATATCTGTACATCATAGATAGATAGATGGATGGATGGATGGATGGATGGATGGATGGATGGATGGATGATAGGTAGGTAGGTAGGTAGGTAGGTAGGTAGGTAGGTAGGTACCATGTTTTCCCGAAAATAATATCCCGTCTCATATTTTTGAAATAAGCGCTTGGCCTTATTGCCATGTGCTCAAAAGCCCAATTGGGCTTATTATCAGGGGATGTCTTATTTTGGGGAACATAGGGTAGGTAGGTCTAGGTCTAGGTCTAGGTCTAGGTCTAACTATCTCAATGCTGTGACTGGCCCAAGTTCACCCAAATAGCTTTCATGCCTAAGGAAGGCCTAGAGATAACTTCTCCCCACTTCTGATACATCAAAAGAAACAGCTCAATAATTACGGAGTCAATCAAGTCCAGAGATAATCCAACAAAGTCTATAGCCAAAAGTCCGGCAATGCAGAATGGTGTGGAAGCTTTCAGCTTTGTTCGTCACAAGGTTTGACTGGCCACCACACTCCCTTTTATATCCTGTGGGGTGTGGTCCAGTGACTCAGCCTAATCTTGGGCACGCCTTTTCTTCTGTTGCATGTGCTTATCTCTGCGACGCTGGCGTGGATCCAGCCAAGACTCATTACTGTCATCACTGTCCATCTGTGGCTGCGTGGACGTGCTTGGCCCCGGCCCTATCTCTTGCCCTTCAGCGGACACTGAAGGCATTGCCAGAGAGGAGGGTCCTGGAGAGGGAGGCCTTGCCAACTCCTCTCCTTCACTTTCGGAGTCCTCTCCTGCCGATGACACAGGCTCAGATAACGGAGCCACAACATGACTCTGCCATACAAGGAACTTTCTTTTTTAAGTATCTGCTTTGTAGATCATTTGCATGAAAAGAGGTGGTGGAATTTTTTTTTCCTTCTTTGATTTTTGTTACAAACATTTAATACAATATTGTCTACAGTGATTGCTATCATTAGAGATCCAGGTAAATGTGGCTGAAGCTCCTTGAAGTCTTTTCTGGGTCAGAAAAAATGGAAATCTCTCCTAAAACATATTAAAATGCTGCTGCAATCTTTCATCCTAAAGAAGAAGGAAAAAAAGCCCCACAATTAACTTCTATCTCTGGTCAACACGTTGTTGAATATACACAACATTTCTTAAAATTTCCATCATAAATGCATTTTTTGTGAGATATGAACACATCAAAATTTCACGTTGTGTTTCTAAGTTGGAGTTGCACGACTTTAGAAAGCTTTGTTGCACCTTCTTAATCTCATTACTCATTACTATTATTCTTCTCTTCCTTTAAGGTAAAGGCTCCCCTTGCACATATGTGCTAGTTGTTCCTAACTTTAGGGGGCAGTGCTGATCTCTGTTTCAAAATCGATGAGCCAGCACTACCCGAAGATGTCTTGTGGTCATGTGGCCGGCATGACTAAATGCCAAAGGCACACAGAACACTGTTACTTTCCCACCAAAGGTAGTCCCTATTTTTCTACTTGCATTTTTACCTGCTTTCGAACTGCTAGGTTGGCAGAAGCTGGGACAAGTAACGGGAGCTCACCCCATTACACGGCACTAGGGATTCAAACTGCTGAACTGCCAACCTTTTGATCGACAAGCTCGGCGTCTTAGCCTCTGAGCCACCACGTCCCCTTCTCTTCTTTACTAGTATCTATCTCTTCCTACTTATTACTATAACCATGTTGCTTGTATCTTTCAATTTATATTGTTTTTATTTGCTTCCTAGTACGATTTGATAGCTTATTAGTTACCTTGACTATCAGTAACTGTTGTATCTTTTTATTCTTGATGAATGTATTTTATTCTCCTTATGTACACTGAGAACATATACACCAAAGACAAATTCATTGTGTGTCCAATCACACTTGGCCAATAAAGAATTCTTTTCTTTTCTTTTCTTTTCTTTTCTTTTCTTTTCTTTTCTTTTCTTTTCTTTTCTTTTCTTTTCTTTTCTTTTCTTTTCTTTTCTTTTCTTTTCTTTTCTATTCTATTCTATTCTATTCATATAATCATAACTGATAGAATAAATATACACTATGTCTACAAGCCTTTTTTGTTTAATGCATTCGTCTTCATGGGGGTAAAAGGAATCAAAATATCTACTTCTATTTTGTTGAAATTGTTTTCTCCTATTGCTTTCCTGAATCCATAGATTAAAGCCAAGTCTTTTTTCTCTGGCAATTTTAGCAGAGGGAATGTCTCAACCAGGGCATCCTTGTGCAAGATATTCATCAAGAGAATATCTTTGCTGTTGTAAAGCAAACTAGGATGTCTATCACATCATTGCCATCTTTGGGCATGCAAACAATCGGTTGTCCTGTCCTGAGGCTAATGCAGCTCATGAAACTGCTGTCCAAATTCAGTCCCGATTTATGCATACTTTTAAAAGGATGAATAAAATTTAAGAGCTAGCATAATGCATTGATCATTAAAACAAAATGAAACTCCCTGTAAGAGGCTGTGCCTTTTATATCCAGACAGCTGCTTCTCCCATAGAGAATTCATTGGAGTCAGTGGAACTAAAAAAACCTGGGAAATCTATTTTTCTGAATTACAGGGAACATTTGTGGTCATGATAAAATAATGGAAATATTCATCAGACGACAGTCAGTAGGACAGTACCAGCATCACTTTTTTACCCTATAGCAGGGATCTGCAACCTTAAACACTCAAAGAGCCATTTGGACCCGTTTCCCACAGAAAAGAAAACACCGGGAGCCACAAAACCCTTCCCGTGCCTGACTATTTCTTGAGCAGCCAGAAAACTAGCATATGTAGTTGAATTAAATGTTCTGTTTTCTTCTGAAACTTTTCTTTTCTTGGATTTCTCCATGGTTGGCTTACCGGGGGTTGAAAATCTCAATAAATCATGTACCGGCAGGTATCGCACATTGGTGGTTGTGACGCATATTTTGAATGACAGGGAGCCACAGCAGAGGGGTGAAAGAGCCACATGCGGCTCCAGAGCCGCAGGTTGCTGACCCCGGCCCTTTAGGATGTGCCTTCCTCTTTTTTTCAATTGCCTCATTTAATGACATAAACCTCATTTATTTACTACAATCAACACAATGGACTCCAATCTGAATCAAGCAAAGGAAAACACAGTCAATATCCTATAGCAGTGTTGGTAAACCTTTACAGCACCGAGTTCTGAAACGGGTGCGTGCACTCATGCCGGAAACCGGAAGAGCTGCTGCCTGGTGTGCATGCACACGCCGGGAAGGTGATCTTCCGGATTCCAACCTATGCATGTGCACCAGCCACCTGGTCTCCTGGTTTCGGGCACGTGAAGCCCAAATTCATGTTCATTGTGTCAATGACACTATCTAACCATTTCATCCTCTCCCATCCCCTTCTCCTTTTGCCTGTCAACCCTGAAGATGGCCTGACTGAGGTCATTTTGAGACTTCAGTGCTGACACTGAAGGAGGGAATAGAGATAGTTGGGGCTTTATAGTCAAAACAAAATACTTTCTCTTGGGAACCAAGGACATCTCTGCAGATGTTCAGAAGGAGGGGACTGAGGTCACCTAGCAACTGGACTGTATCCTAATTGGACCATGTGACTGGTTGTTTTGGGAAAGTGACAAACTTCTACTTTTAATTAAGTGAAAACCGCAGGAATATTCAGAGTCGCTTTTCACCAGCCTGTGCCAATATGACATATCCAATAAACTTATTCTTTGAGGAATTTACCTTTTCTTTGTTATCGGTATGATACTTGGGACCCTGACATTACCTTCAATCTTAACATCAGGATCTTTTCCAATGAATCCTCTCTTCTCATTTTGTGGCCAAAGTTTTTGAGCTTCAGCTTCAGTATCTGCCCTTCCAAAGAAGAATCAGAATTGATTTCCTTTAGGATTGACTGATTTGATCTCCTTGCAGTCCAAGGGACTCTCAAGAGTCTTCTCCAGCATCACAATTTGAATGCATCCATTTTTCAGCGCTCAGTCTTCCTTATGTTCCAACCAGTTAGGTGGTAGCTACTGTATTTTTCGGAGTATAAGACGCACCTTAATTTTTGAGGAGGAAAATAAGAAAAAAGATGATTGGCAGGTGGATCGGCCTCCTGGAATAGCCCCAAACAGCTGTTCCCAGAGGTGAATTTTAGCAACAGGTTCCTTGGTTGTGAGCTCTGTGCCTTGCTTTTTTTTGCTTTTTTTTCCTGCCTCTGAAACTTTTGAAACTCCGCTTCAGAAAATAAATTTCTTTTCTGCCTCTGAAAGCCTCTGAAACAGAGCTTCAGAAAAAAAGCCTCTGAAACTCTGTTTGGGGGCTTCTTTTCTGAAGCTTCGTTTCTGATGCTTTTTTCAGCCTCTGAAACCTCCGTTTGAGAAGCTGGGCAGGGCTACATTCGGAGTATAAGACGCACCCAGATTTTCACTCTCTTTTTTTGGGGAAAAAGGTGCGTCTTATACTCTGAAAATACAGTAGTTTAAATTGAATTGGAAGGGCCTCCCTCAATGTAAGAGTGGGGATATTAGAATAGCTATTTGTTAAAGGAAGATGTGCAAGGTTTCTTATGTGAGTTTTGTTTTATACATCCTTACTATGAGACCTAACCAGTAATGATAGTTCTGCTAAGTGTACTAATTTGCTTAGGTTGCCCAGAATACGTTTCAACAACTAATAAGATCTATTTAATTATTGTTGGTGCTATTTTGCATTCATCCTTCACTTTATATAAAGTCACTTTATATACCGTGACTGTATTTATATGATATTTCTTGAGAAGATAAGTATTTCAATTCATTTATTTTTTTTTACTAAGCTCAAAATGTATATAAATACAGCCGACTGTGCTTTTTCTGGCAGAAATAGCTAATATATATGATAAGAAATTAATTAACCATGCCATATTTCTTCAAAATAGATACTGTCTTTTCTGGTCATTTGACTTTCATTTTTAACTGGAGTGGGCTAAAATGAGATTGTCTCTACTATATTTTATACAAAGATGTCATTTCTTGGCTTTTATTCATGCAAAAATAAAAATGATTTACAAAGAAAAGGGCTTCAAAAATGTAATAGCCTAGATTAAAATACAGTCTCTTTTATTATGTGAATTAATTTTAATATTACATTACCTACTGCTATTATTTTAATAGTTCACACTAGTGACACTTGAAATAATTCTATTCATATCTTGTATATAATTGATTGGTGTGTAGATGAAATAAAAGAGTTTATTTTCTGCTGGAGGTCAAAGGGCTATAATAATGCAACCTTTGAAGTCATCTTAGGAATTCCATAATAAAAAGGAACATATGGGAGAGGGAATCTGGCAGTGTATAGTTTCCTTCTGTTTTATTTTCTAAAGATAGATTAGGAAAAAGTCAAGGACTTGGAACAAGGGTTCTATACTGATCAAATGACATCATACTGGCCTTGCAGTTCCAAATAATTTCAATATATCCTTCAAGACAGAAACTGCTACTTCAGAAAGAATAATATATCACTTATTTGTGCTTGAATTGGTAGAGTGCTTATGTTTACCATATCTGATCTCTGAATAGGTCTGAAAATGCCATCAAAAGAGTCCAGAACCATCTTTAGTAGATTTTAAATTGGGAAGGTAGAATAAGTGGTCATCTGGACATGCTACGTACAATATAATGTAGTCCCTCCATTAAAACTGTTTCATCAGGAACACAGTGGCATGAGTGATTCAACCAGTGATGAAATCCAATTTTTTTTACTACTGGTTCTGTGGGCGTGGCTTGGTAGGCGTGATGTGGCTTGGTGGGTGTGGCTTGGTAGGTGTGGCAGGGGTAGGATACTGCAAAATCTCCATTCCCACCCCACCCAAGGGGAAAGATACTGCAAAATCTCCATTCCCTCCCCACTCCTGGGGGAAGGATATTGCAAAATCTCCATTCCCACTCCACTCTGGGGCCAGCCAGAGGTGGCATTTGCTGGTTCTGTGAACTATTCAAACTTTCTGCTACCTGTTCTCCAGAATCTGTTAGAACATGCTGGATTTCACCCCTGGATTGGACGCTAGGCATGAGGTTAACAGCTCCACGTTTGAGACCCGAGAGCTGCTATGGGGTGGGATTGAGCTCACGTCCTTCCCTCCAGTCTCTGTTGGGAACATGAAAGGAGACCCTCAACTGGGTGTCCTCAGGGCAATGGTTGTGTCATCGGGTAATCATTTCAGTCTGGAAGTGTCTTGGTGCTTCTGACATGAGTGCAACCCCCCCCACACACACAAAAGTTGCATCCGTGAATCAAGAACATCCTGAATCCTTTATGCGGTTGAAAGGATAAAGAATCCTTCAGTGTAGATTCTGAAGTTATCCAATGACTGCAGAAGGGAAAAAAGCCTTGGTGGTTAGAATCAGCGATGGTATTCACTTACTTTTCCTACCGGTTCGCAAATGTGAGCTTGTGCGCACTCACACATGTCCCCGTCCACATATGTGCCCAACCTTCCACGCATGCGATTTGCTGGCATACGCACCTTCCATGCATGTACCCGGCCTCAAAAATGTGCCTAAATAGGATGGTATAGGGTGGGGAGGGGCACCCACAATTTCCGCTACTGGTTTGGGCGAACTGGTCTGAACCATCTGAATACTACCTCTGGTTAGAATGCAGTTTTACAGGCTAAATGTCTGTGGAGATTCTCAGTCATCCAGGTCATGGTTGTCCCAAAAGTGCTTTTTTTAAGAGGCAACTGGACTTTCTTCTTTTTTTCTTTGAAGACGTTTCGCTTCTTTGAAGATGAGAAGTGAAAGGTGTTTAAATAAAAAACAAGGAAGTCCAGTTGCCTCTTGAAAGAAACAGCTTTGGGATATTACAGGCTAACTCTGCCCACAGCCTGGAGTGTCAGGGCGCTGATTAATCCCATTCTGCCTTTGGGATAATCGCACCTTGATTACGAGGGGTGGATCGAGACTTTTCCTTGCAAGTATACTTTAAGAAAAATAAAACCCGAAGATATTTCTTCTAAGAAAAACTCATTTATTTGTTATAAAGAAAATAAAACATTAAAGGGGACATATTATCACACTTGGTGGAAATGTAGGAAAGCCCAACACTATTGGCAAGATATAAAAAATATTATCGAAGAAATAACGAACATTCAAATAGAAAACAGTCCAGAATTTTTTCTATTTGGCATGATAACGGCACAACATCTTAAGGAAACGAAATATCTCATCATACATATCTTGACAGCAGCAAGACTACTGTTCGCGCAAAACTGGAAATCAGACCAACTCCCATCCAAAGACAAAATCGTTGCAAAGATAACAGAGTGTGCTGAAATGGACAGATTGACGCTGGAACTCCAGGAAAAGGAAGAAAGCGAATACTATCTTGTATGGCACCAATGGTATCAATGGCTGGAAAGGAAAATCAGCAAAAATGTAGAGGACAGAAATTAGGGTAAAGACTTTCACAAGGAGATGAACCCATTAGAAATGTAAATTTGTAGTGAAAAGTTATAACATTGGAATTAGACATTTAATAATTACTCTTTATTAAACTATATAAGCTCAATGACATATATTCTGTTGATGACAAAAACGTAAATGTAAAATGTTAGGTGGGTTTGTAGGTGGTGGGTTTTTTGTTTGTCTTTGTATTGTATTGTCTTTATATCTGTGTTTATATTTTAATAATAAAAAAAAATTAAAAAAAAAAGAAAGAAAATAAAACATCTTACTGATCTAATTAGTTACATTTTGAAATAAAGTTCGTGCCAGCTGCTTCTCAGCAGCCGGACCTTTCTTGGCAAGAGAACAAAAGGAAAGTGTGTGAGAAGGAATGAGGATACACGTAATATCAGTTACTGATAACAAAAGTTGGCAAGCTACGGAAAGTCTGACAGTCCAGAAATGAGAGCTCAGCTGGTAAATAAAAAAACACAGTGACATGGAGTTTGATCCTGATGAGATCAAGGTTGATTCAATCCTTCTGTCCTTCCAAAATCAGTAAAATGGGGACCCAGATTGTTAGGGGCAATATGCTGACCTTGTAAAACTTCCAGAGAGTGCTCTAAAGCACTATGTGTTGTGGTCCACGAGCAGCCTGCAGAGCTGGCAGCGGAATCAGACAGTGAGAAGGCTGGGGAGGACCATGGGCCAGTCCTGGAGTCAGGGAAGGCCCAGACGAGGGCTCTGCATCAGAGGCAGAGATGGGGCCATCTGGGAGTGATGCGCGGACTCTGCTTCCCCCAGAGTCAGACAGCAGAGAGGCAGAAGAACAGGAGGAGACTGTTTCTAATGCCCGCATGCGCAGAGCTGCCAGAAGGCAAGAGCAGCTAAAGCAAAAGGGACGACTTGGGAGTAAGGCCAGGAGCCTCCCATAAGGCTTAAAAGAGAAACAAAGGCACTTGGGCCTTTTTTCAGGAAAGCAATGTTCCTGTTGCAATATTTTCAGGATCAGACTCAATAAAGATAATAGAAGTTATAGGTTTAAATATAATTCTCTTTAATCATAATAGGCATTCTATATTCGCTGAATATTCAAGATAGAAGCAAGGAAAATGGGGAGGATGGCTCCTTTTATATACAAGGGGCGGAGCCAGGAATGGGAGTGGTAAAATATGAATACATTAAAGCTCAAGTAATAAGTTAACCCCTGATGTTCCATATATACATTATTTACACATTAGAGAATAAGGCATTTACATCTGACAAATCCCCCTCTAAATGCCGGTTCGTTATACAACACCAGTTACATTCAGATTCAGGACAATATAATACATATAATTTAGAAGTTAAATATTTGTGTTGTTTAGAAGGTAAGGGTTTTGTTAATATGTCAGCTAATTGTTCAGAAGTATCACAATGTATTGCTTTGATGAATCCGTCTTGAGATAGTTGTCTCACGTGCTTAAATTTTATATCAATATGCCTGGACCTTTGTCCAATTGCATCGGATCTAGAAATTTCAATGGCCGCTTTATTATCTTCATGCATAATAAATGGTAAAGTAGGTTTCTTCCAAACATCTGTGATCAAATCATTGAACCATACAAGGTTATTTGCAGCTTTAGACAAGCAAACATATTCTGCTTCTGTGGTAGAGGTGGCTACCAGTTCTTGTTTACCAGTATACCAGTAAACTGGACAATCGTTCAATAGAAAAACATAACCAGAGGTACTCTTTCTGCATGATGTATCACCAGCCCAATCTGCATCAGCATAACAAGTAATTTTTGGTTCTTTGTCATTATTGGGTTCCAATATTAAACAAAAATCTAATGTACTTTTCAGATATCTTAAAATTCTTTTGACAGCTTCCCAATGATACAAGGTTGGTTTGCTAACATATCTTGACAATAAATTGAGAGGTAATGCAATATCTGGCCTAGTCCAATTAGATATATAAAGGAGTGAACCTATAACTGATCTGTAAAATGTGTTGTCTTTAAACTCAGGGGAAGATTCATCATTGTTTCTAAGAAAATCAGTTTGCATAGGTGTGTCACATGTTTTGGCATTATTTAAGTTACATTTGTTTAGGAGTTCAATGATTTTATCTTTTTGAGTAAGTTTGAATCCCCTTTTTGTTTTGTTAATTTGTACACCAAGGTATTTATTCACTCTACCTAGTGATTTCAATGAGAAGTGTTCGTTTAACTTATTTACAAAGATTTCCCTGCTCTCTTTATGCTTTCCAATATATAAAATATCATCCACATAAATTAATACAAATTCAATATGATCATTACTCTTCTTTACAAAGAAACAGTTATCAGCAGTGGTGGCGTTGAAATCCATGGTCTTTAGTACTTTTACCAAGCAATCGTACCATCTTTTGCCAGATTGCTTCAATCCGTACAGACTCTTATTTAGTAACCAAATTTCGTTCTTATTAGTGTATTGACTGTGTGGTGCTCTTACATATATTTCCTTATCTAATTTTGCATGTAAGTATGCAGTCTGTATGTCATATTGAAACACGTCTAGATTGAGTGCAGATGCTACTACAAGAGCTGTTTTGACACTCTCTGTTCTCACTGTGGGTGAATATGTGTCAGTATAGTCTTCTGGATATTTTTGTGCATAACCTTGTGCAACTAGTCTGGCCTTGTATAAGGTATTACCTCCTTCTAAATTCTTAATTTTATAAATCCACCTGGTACCTATAATTGTTTTATCCTTAGGTGCGATCGCAGGTGTGAATACATTTAATCCTTGTAAACTTTTCATTTCTTTTTCCATAGCTAGTTCCCATTTTTCTCTTTCTTCACGGGGAAGTTTCAATACTTCCTCATATGTATTAGGTGTTATTTGTTCTCCATCCATATGCATAATATAATCTTTGTATTTATTTGGTATTTGGTTTCTATTATTTCTAATATTTCTTTCAGGTTTGCTATGGTTGTCATGCAAATATCTGGCTTCCTTTTTTGTTAATGTGTCTGTCTTTGTTTTATGCTGACTATTTGTCCAAGTTTTGGTTTTGTTCTTACTTTTGTTAATATTTTGATTTTCTGTTGTTCCTTCCTCGCAAGATATATTATCTTTGCTTTTATTAGGAAAAATTTCATTAAGGTGCAACTTAGACCAATTGGCCTGCTCATGAAACACAGCTGTTCTGGATACTATAAATTTGTTATTATTATCGATGAATCTGTACCCTTTGGTTCCAGTTTCGTATCCCATGAATCTTAATCTCCTGGATACGTTTTCTCCCTTTCTCCTCAATTGTTTAGGTATGTGCACGTCTGCAGTAACTCCAAATATGTGCATGTGTGCTAATTTAGGTTTTCTATTGTACATCACCTCATATGGTGTCTTATTCACAATACTGGACCATGTTCTATTTTGAGTGTAATTTGAATAATGTAAGGCTTCTGACCAAAATTGTTTGCCTAAACCAGCATCCTCTAATGTGCATCTAATCATGGTTTGTAGTGTGGAGTTCTTTCTCTCTGCAATCCCATTTTGAAAGGCAGAAAATGGATTGGACGTGAAATGTAGCATCCCTCTATCCTTTAACCATTGGGAGAATTCTTTAGACATGAATTCACATCCCCTATCTGTCATAATTTGTTTTATTCTGATATTATGTTGTGTTTCTATGCGTTTGTAGAATTCCTTAAATTTCTGAAAGGTTTCATCCTTGTGCTTTAATGTGTAAACAAAACCATAGCGACTGTAATCATCCACTATTGTTAGGAAGTAACGTTTTCTATAGGTAATTGATGGAGTTAATGGACCAACTAAGTCCATATGTACCAAATCAAAAATATTGTTAGTTGATCTGTTAGATTTTTTTGGTCTAGGACTGGTTTTTAGTTTGGTGGATTTACATACTGAGCATTCTAAATAATTTTCACAATTTTTTATTTTTACACCTTCTGCGTGTTCAGTCATTTTTTGTACTACAGGAAAGCTAGCATGTCCTAACTTCCTATGTAAGATATGAGCACACTCATCATGAATTGGTTTACCTATTTTTGGTTTCTTCTCATTGTGTGTATTTTTGTTATCATGAGTTAATTTACATTCATCATTGTCACTGTTACTGACATTTTCATCATCTGCTTCAATACAATCTTCCATATTTGAATCAATGTTATGTAACCATCTTTCTTTGGTTATCAGATAGGGTAGACCCCCTTTTATCATCACAGTGCCTACATTTGTTTTGTTCTTTTCTATAGTTGCTTTCCCCTTTGAGAAAACTATATTGATGTCAGATTCTCTGCTTAGTTTTATAGCACTTAGTATGTTGTGAGGTATTTCTGGGATTAATAATACCCCCTCTATTTTCCCTAAACCAGGCAAGGTCACATTTCCTCTGCCTAATACTTGAACCTTTTCTTGATTAGCTACCTTTATCACAAACTTATCTTCTGTAAATGAAGATAATATACTTTTGTTATTAGTGGTGTGATTTGTTGCACCAGAATCAATAAGCCAATTATTGTTCTCATCTTGTTGTGTTTTGGTGCTGTCTTGTTTATTTAGCCCATTTAGTGACCCAGATTTTCTCTCTTTTGAATTTTCTCTACCCCCTCTACTTTCTCTGTAGTTTGGTGGACTTCTATATTTGTGTCTATCTGTGGAAGATTGTCTGTAATTGTATTTGCTCCTATATTCTGGCCTATGTCTCTCCCTTGGGACTTTGTGACAGTCTCTTCTACTGTGTTCCCTGGATCCACAATTGTGGCATCTAAAGGCTTCATTATATTTATCTTGAAAGACTACTTTCCTAAAAGATTTGTGTTCTGTTTGGTTACTGGAACGATTTTTTCTTGAATTGTCTTCTGCTATCAATTTGTTAGATAGACTTTCTATTGATAAATATCCCAAATTAATGGTATCTAAGTGTGACATAAAGCTATCCCATGATGGATCAAGTGAATTGATAATAACACTTTTCATAGTTTGATCTGAAATCACTTCCCCCCTCAATTGCAGCTCAGCTCTTATTTTGTTTAGATTTATCAAATGTTCACTTATAGAAACCCCTGGTTTCACTCTAGAAGAAAAGAAATCCTTAGACATTCTTGTGGTTGTGGCTACGCTATCGCTGTGAAATAGATTAAACATGCATTGAATTATTTCTGATACAGTTAGGTTTGGTTTGATGCTATGATACATTGCAGGAGACACGCTAGAAATTATTATGAAAAATGCTCTATGATGTAAACAGTCTATTTTTAAAGTCCAAGGTCTTCTTGGAGGACTAGTTATAAAGAATAGTAAATTTTCTTTCATAAAAATAACCTGAAGCTGTTGGTACCACTCTTGTAAATTAATGCCATCAACTCTAAGTTTTGGGAAGTCACTGGGTAAGTTCCCCACATTATTTTGTCCATTACTTACAACCTGAGGCAGTCCGTGGTCTCTCAAGTGCAGGAAATTACAGAACGGCATTGGGATGCTTGTAACGAGTCTGCGCGGTTCTCTGGCCAGTTCAAGTCTTTCGGGGCCGTCTACGTAGTTTTGCACATGCGCGTTGCTCATTTCTTCTTTGGCGCCGTTGTGGAAGGTTCTCTCCATTTCAGCTCTCTCGATCCGCTCCTCTTCAGATGAGTCGGTCTCTGGCTCGGTTTTTGGGGCTTTGGTGATGGCGGCGGTTCTTTTCTTTCTCTTGTGTGTGCTGGCACTCGATTCTGTCTGCGGTGTAGGACGGAATCGGCATGGCTCTCTGGGCTCGGGTGTCGTCGTTTTCGAAGTCAGGATGGGAGCGTGCAGGTCTTGAGTTGTCGGTTTGATTTCTTGCTTCTTCGTCGATGTCTTGGAGATTTTCAATCTTGGCCCAAAAGCAGCAAAAAGCGTTTTCATTGCTGACTTTACTTGAGACTTTGTTAAATCGTCTTCACTTTCTGATTTTGGTTCATCTGAAGAGTTTGAGACTTCTTTTTCACTTTCTTCGTCTGATAGCGTTTTTCGCGCCAGAAATTTTGAACTGAGCGTTTTGATTGGCTCTGCTTCACTCTCTTTTGAAGTTCGTTGAAACCAAGATGGCTGCCGTTCAAAATTTCGCGCGGGGTCACATCTTTTCTTTTTTACAACTATTTTCTCAGTAGTCATTTCACTCACAGTTTTTTGATCTTTGGGTTTTTCTTTAATGACGTTTTTCTCTCTCGCTGCTCCGCTGTTCCTCAGCATCTCCTGGAGGTCCGCGATGAGGCTTTCATCATTCTTTTGGCTTTTTAGTATTTTTAATATTTCTGACCTGAGTTCGTTATTTTCACTCATCAGTTCTTCTTCTTCAGTGGTGTATTCTTCGGATTCTCTCGAAATCGCATTAGTGGATTCGTTGATCATCTCTTGATCAGTTTCTATTTCTTTGCTGTAGGCCCTGGTGTTGGGCCTATCTTTCTTGGACATTTTTAATTACTTATTGAGTCAATTAACCATCCTCTGCTACCAGCTTGTTGCAATATTTTCAGGATCAGACTCAATAAAGATAATAGAAGTTATAGGTTTAAATATAATTCTCTTTAATCATAATAGGCATTCTATATTCGCTGAATATTCAAGATAGAAGCAAGGAAAATGGGGAGGATGGCTCCTTTTATATACAAGGGGCGGAGCCAGGAATGGGAGTGGTAAAATATGAATACATTAAAGCTCAAGTAATAAGTTAACCCCTGATGTTCCATATATACATTATTTACACATTAGAGAATAAGGCATTTACATCTGACAGTTCCTAACTCTATTTCCAGTTGGTATCTCTTGTTTGTTTCTGAACTTTGTGGGGCTTTGCCAAGTAAGGCCTTTGGCAGGGTGTCAAAGAAGATAAAGGTTGGTGATTATCCCGAAGGACTTCTTCCTAAGGACTTGTTTTGAAACTAATTGGGACTCAGCTGGGAATGAGTGTAATTCTCAGCTATTACAATAAAATAGGTTTGTTTGGGACTAATTGTGTCTTGTAATGACTCAGTAAGCCTAGGTCACAACACTATGGAGTGATATATAAGTCTAAGTGTTATTGCTATTGCTAAAAGAGCTTCTGATTCTGGTTCTGCTAACAGAAATCTACGAAAGAATCAGAGGAAAAGGTATGCAAAAGTGACTCTTCTTTGATGAGAATGTTCCTGAAAAATCCAGAATATTCTTTTTTCCCCCCCTTGGGATCACTCTTCTGTGGTATTCAAAAATCTTTTGTCCTGAACAGAGGTTTATGAATGTCTTCATGGGCTAGAAAATGCATGAAAAAACTTTGTTTTTGTGATTTAGTCTGCCTGCATTACAGCATTTACGTAGGTGTAATAGTCATATGTTATTCTTATTGTCACACGTACAAAATTTCAAAAAATAATTGAATCCATTAATGGAAGATTAGACTCTGAACTTTCCTTGAACTCTTCATTGATTAAAAGACAGAATTTAATGCAAATCCTCAACATATTTTTAGTTCTTGGCTAGTTTCACAATCATTTATCTTTTAAGGAAACCTGTTGTATTGTCATCATGATTACCATCCTCATCATTTCTTGACTTTGATTTAAGAATTGGCCAGATTTTGAAAGCAGCTCTCCTTAAAAATGCACGGACACAGAATAAAATGCATGCTTTAAATCAAACTTTGATGAGGTCCCTGCTATGGTAATAGATTTAGATCTTCACCATTATAAATTAAAACCTAGGAAAAGACATATTATTTTATTAAATTAAATTGCAGGAGGGATAAGCCGAAAAAAAAAATTCTCTATTATTTATCAAAGCACTTTAGTCAATTATGATTATGGGAGTATGTTCTCCATAAGGAAAAGGAATAATTGAAATAACCACCATTCTGAAAGTTGAATGAGATTGGCTATAGTTGGTTTGTATGCTACAGTGGTTGCAATCATCTGTTGGTTGTTTCAGAGAAACTTATTTCTGTTTCAGGATTTTTCTGATCATCCTTTTCATAGCATACATTTGTTGTGCTGTAGTTGGTTGAGTGGTCAGAATACTTGCTATAGTGGCAGTGTTTGGAAGAAATATCCCTCTGGTTCGGTTCCAAGTCGGGAGAAAGACACTGGAAACATGGAGGATGATTGGAGAGATGGTTTATTGATGAAGCAGGTTTGTGGTTTATTGTGATGAAGCAGGTTTATTGATGAAGCAGGTTTGTGGTTCTGGGCAGCTGACAAAATGGAGTTGAGAGTGGTTTTTTTTTTTTTAAATACCTTCTCTTTGTACTTGAGTTTTGTGAGAGAAAAATTCTCTCCCAGTTGATGTGCCTATTAATGACCTTTGGCTTAGATAATTGAATAAGCCAATCAGAGCGCAGCTCCTAGCTTTGAATCTCCCGGGCTTTTCTAACTGCCACTGAGACAGTATATAAGGAGCTGCTAGCCAGCAAGCAACTCAGTTCGGGGTCAGAGGCAGAGCTGAAGTCACTAAAGCCTCCTCCTTCTGAGGAAGGAAGACCCGGACTCCAATTGCACAGAGCAATTGCAGAAAGAGCTGACCGGACACTGCAAAAGGAAACTGACTACTGATATTCTTTTAATAGACTTCGTTTTATTTAAATAAAAGCAGTTTAGTTTAAACTCTTCTGAGACTTGTCTTTTGGTGAATTGTAAAGAGATAAGGTTGCGGTCTACCAACCCTCCATAACAAGTTTTTTGTTCCTGTGCAAGAATATGTTTTCTATTGGCTGTTGTCAGACTCACATGAGGCCATGTAGGGGTTATGTAGGGGTCATAGTTGGCTCTATAGGCCAGGGATCCGCAACCTTAAACACTCAAAGAGCCATTTGGACCCATTTCCCACAGAAAAGAAAACACCGGGAGTCACAAAACTGTTCCTGTGCCTGACTATTTCCTGAGCGGCCACAGAACTAGCATATGTAGTTGAATTAAACATTCTGTTTTCTTCTGAAACTTTTCTTTTCTTGGATCTATCCATGGTTGGCCTACCGGGGGTTGAAAAGCTCAATAAATCATGTGGTGGCGAGTATCACACATGTAATATTTTGAGCAACAGGGAGCAGCAGCAGAGGGATGAAAGAGCCACATGAGGCTCCAGAGCCGCAGGTTGCTGACCCCCGCTATAGGCAAAGTACAAATCCTAGGTGTTTGTCTGAGCTAAGTTTGGTTGAAGTTTGGACTGCTCTGAGGTTGATGCAATGAAGGGGCTTGTCTTCTGAAAGGGTGTTGGGTAATTCTTATTGTGGCTTAACGGCTTTCGTCCTGTTTTGGCTCTTGGGTGAAGCTATTTGCTTATGAATAGAGCTATCTAGATACTTGTCTTCTTTCAATAAGCTCTTTATCTCGTAAGTGCTGACATCTGCTGTGGGCTATTAAGGAAAGTGGGGGTTGCTTTCTGCCTCTTAAAAACCATGTTTCTCCGTTTCTCCCTTTGGGAAATATAATAATCTGTTTTTTTCAATATTCCTCAAAATATTCCATTCTTCTAGGAGTGAGGGGGGGTGGCTTCCCACAGCAGCAAGCATGCAATCACAACCCAAAATTCCACTCAGGGAATCTCATAGCGTGTAACAGATATACATACTTATACATATACATATATGTGTGTGTATGTATGTATGTATGTATATGTACACACACATACACACACTGTCAATTCTTTTAAGTGCAGTAGAATAACGGTAATAAAATTACAGCCTCACTTATCTGCAAATCGCAAAATCAGAATTTCTTTTTTTTTTCCTATCGCGAGCACAAAATGTAAAAGCAATTTCTAACTAGAAACCACATTTGATGTATTCTTTGATTAAAGCAGGTAATTTTCCCATCTCAGCTAGCTTCATAAAACATGTAAAGGGTTAGATCAGTTTTTTTTTTCTTTTTCAGATGGTGTTTAATGGTTTTCCAATTGAAACTCTAATTGATTTGGTTCCATTGGGGAGGGGGGGAAGGTTCATTCAAATGCAGCCAATTTTACATCACTAGATCTTTCCCTCTTGATCAGGGAATCTGGCATCTGTACATCTATATCTTTGTATATCTGGTTCTTACAAGTTGGTAAGCCCTGGGTTATATGATGTGGATCTTTGAATATGTTTTGTTAGGAAATAATGTAGGAAGAATCAATAAGCTCCATTCAGATAACTGTACCATCTGAGATGAATGTCTAAGTTTAATAAAGAAATAGGAAGGATGGAATCCAATGAGTTGCTTATTTGTATAGTTGTTCTGACCCAGTTCCCCAAACACAACAAATAATAAATAAATAACTTTATTGTCATTGTACGTGTATACACAGTATACCCATACAATGAAATTCACTTAACACCCAAAGACCAGGTCCAACACACATAACAATCCCCAAACGCACCTCCACCCACCACAATTCTCCACCCCTAAACCACCCAAACATCCACACAACAGACCAAGTAGTACTGTCCAACAGCTCACTGATGGTGGCCCTTTAGTTCATTGTTGAGTGCAATTATAGCTCTGGGATAAAAACTATTCAGAAAATGTGTGGTCCAAGTTTTAATTGTTCTGTATCTTCTGCCAGAAGGCAACAGTCCAAAAAGATTGTAAGCAGGATGGGAAGAGTCTCTGAGAATATTTTACAACTTTCTCAAACAGCGAGATTTGAAGATGTCATCCAGGGCTGGTAGCTGGAGCCCGATGATATTCTGGGCAGTTTTAATGATTCTCTGTAGAGCTTTTTTGTCTGTTACAGCACTGACAAATCCTCTATCATTGAAGCAATGATTCCTTTATTTGGAGTGCCAGCAGCCCCGGCAAAAAGTTTCTCTTTCACCGCAAGCTAACAAGTCTGTCTGGCAGGAACAGAGGAAAAATTAATTAGTAAAATATAGAGATACCTATTGAGATATAAGATGGAAGATGAAGTCGTTAAGGAAACAATGATTAAATGGGCAAAATATTTCAGATATAATATAGAACTGGAGAGATGGGGGAAAATGTGGCAAATATAAAATCGACTATGTCTGCGGCATTCAAGGAAAACCAGTTTAAGATGTTTTATAGATGTCACCTCCCTCCGGCAGGGCTCGCCATGATGTTTCTGAACAATTCACCAACATGATGGAAATGTAAACAGGCTTACAGAATGTATTACCATCTATGGTGGACATGCCCCTTTGCAAAAAAAGTACTGGGCCAAAATCAGAAAATGGTTGGAAGAAATAATTGATCAACCCATAGATTAGAAACTGTTGGGAATATTTACTAGGAAATATGTTAAAGAAATACACTATCTAATTTTACATACAATAACGGCTGCAAGGATACCATATGCACAGAACTGAAAAAATGATAAGATACCAACCGAGGAAGAACTGATAAGGAAAATTCTGGACTGCACTGAGATGGACAAATTAACGAAGGAAATAAAAGAAAAAGAAGACACAGATTGCTATGCAGTATGGAACAAATGGTACAACTGGCTGGAGATTAGAAATAGTAAATAAAAATGAATGAGGAAAGGTTACAAACGGATAAATGTTTGTAAAATAATTTATAGCTATAGTATTATATGTGACGGAATATAAAGAGACATATGGGATAATGGGACAATAAGAAAATATGTATTTAAAGAAGAATAAGGGAAAAATGTAAATAAGAGAAGATTACCACTGCAAAATTGTTGTAAAAAGGGAATATATGTTTTGTGTTTGTATATGTCATGTCCTGTAATTTTTTAAAATAAAAAATAAATAAATAAATAAAAAGTCTGTCTGGCAGGGAGATGAATAATTGTCTGCCACACCTATTCATCTCCGCCCCCTGCCTTTTATTCCCAGAGCTCGGATAGGGCTTTGCTAGCAGATGTGGCTCTTCCTTCCCAAGGATCAGCCCACGGATTTCCACTCCTCTCCTCTCCTCTGCCTTCTGTGCATCTGCCCATCAGGCAATGAACCCAGATGCTCCTCCTCTTCCTCATCAGCCATCTCCAGACCTGGGGACTGTTGACACTCCATCTGAGGGCTGACGGATGGCTCAGACTTCATCTCTGTCTCTCTCTCTCTCTGCCAGCTCCATTCCCTCTTCCCCCTCAGAACTCTCAGATTGTCTTGAACTGACCCTGACTCCCACACTTCTTTCTCATCTGATTCAGCAGCTGGAGGGATCGGCGGCCAACAGGCCTTGACAACAGTGAAAAAAAAAAACAATTCTTCAAATGTTTCTGGTTATCAGGTGCAAGATCAGAGCCATAGTTCAGAAGATTTATTGCTTAAACCTATACATAAGAATCTAGTCAACTGAAGTCCAGTACTAAGAGATTTGGTGGTACGGTAAGAGCCATGGTGGTGCAGTGGTTAGAATGCAGTACTGCAGGCTATTTCTCCTGACTGCTGGCTGCCAGCAGTTCAGCAGTTCAGTTCTCACCAACTCAGCCTTCCATTCTTCTGAGGTCGGTAAAATGAGGACCCAGATTGT
Source organism: Pituophis catenifer annectens (assembly GCF_029215685.1). Classification (NCBI taxonomy): domain Eukaryota; kingdom Metazoa; phylum Chordata; class Lepidosauria; order Squamata; family Colubridae; genus Pituophis; species Pituophis catenifer. The sequence goes on from NW_027256884.1 coordinate 8,077,495, forward strand.
TGGGGGCAATATGCTGACTCTGTAAACCACTTAGAGGAGTTTGTAAGGTGGTATATAATTATATAAGTCTATTGCTATTGCTACTAAATTGGCACCAGATAAGGGTCAATGGGACGCAGTGGCTCAGTGGCTAAGACACTGAGCTTGTCGATCAGAAAGGTCAGCAGTTCAGTGGTTCGAATCCCTAGTGCCGTGTAACGGAGTGAGTTTCCATTACTTGTCCCAGCTTCTGACAACCTAGCAGTTTGAAAGTACGTAAAAAATGCAAGTAGAAAAACAGGGGCCACCTTTGGTGGGAAGGTAACAGCGTTCCATGCGCCTTTGGCGTTGAGTCATGGTGGCCACATGACCATGGAGACGTCTTTGGACAGCGCTGGGTCTTCGGCTTTGAAACGGAGATGAGCACTGCCCCCTAGAGTCAGGAACAACTAGTATATCTGTGCAAGGGGAACCTTTACCTTTACTTTTAAGGATCTATGGAATTCAAAAGTGGTTGGACTTCTATACTGTTTTGGGGAAAATATTGACTCTAGGCTTCTGACTTCTTTAACTCCCCTCCCCAGCTTTGCCTGCTTTTCTTCTACACTGATGGAGAAATGCTAAATAAATTATTCACAGTCTACTCAGTCATTCTGTTTATTTACCACCTTTCCTTTTTCTACTTAATGATTCCCCCCTCCCCCAAATCCATCTTCTCATCCTCATGACGATCCCTCTTAAAGGACTTCTTAGTGTCTACATGTCACACAGTTCTCTGTGATATATATACCATATAATTGGCAATGGTAGGAAGACTTTAGTCATGAACCTCATGAAAACATAACATAAAAGTTTACCCAATACTTTCACATATCTCTTTTCCCACAGAAATGATTTATTTCATTCCGTTTAGCATGGAAAGGCTTTAGGCTCCTCTGAATTCCACTTTATGGAGAACCCCCAGCTCTCTCCCTCAGATATGGATATTTTGCAATTGTGAAGATTCATTGGCTGGTTCCGCCAGCTGACTTGTCAAATCACGGTGCTACAAATCCCTAATAATTTGCATTAAAATTCCAGATAATTATTTTCCTTAGTAAGATGTTGGTATTTGCAAAAGTTAAATGGGAGAACAAAGAAAAATAATTATGCAGAGTTTGACTGATGATGAAAGCTGATCATTTTAAGACGATGGTTTATGGAACACTCTAACCATGCCAAGACATCTCTCTATTTCATAATAAAACATATTGACATGTGCTGTTGAAGCTGTTAATTTGGAAATGTGGGTAGCATTCTTATTCAGCATCAGTTCCCTGGCCCTGCTGTTGAAAATAACATCAATATTTTATAGCACGGAAACAAGAGGGAAGCACAGCATTTAATAGGGAAATGAGCAATGGTAGTAATTAGTTTCAGTCTGGAGGCTTAAATTTACATAGGTTGTAAATTAACTCAAAATTGCAAATCTCTCATTGTCAGGTCAGCAAAAAAATTCAAACTATTTCAGTGTGGAAAGGCATTGTTCTAATACTGTTTCGTGCATCTCCAGACGTATTTGCAGAGCAAACTAGATCATACCTGGAATGGACGGTGTGCGATTCAGATGGAATGGAATGCTATTTAAAGCAGATGAAAAGGATTGGGAAGGATTTTTTATGACTACCCCTGCTCCAAACTCCAGATTCTTCCTCTCATCATTTTCTCTCTCTCCCTCTTTTTTTTAAACTCAACTTTTGAAAGGGTTCAACCTTTGTTGAGAGTAAAAACAGATGAAATGAAAGAAATGAAGAAATGAAGGTGAAATACTGTACTTTTCGGAGTATAAGACGCACTCCCCCCCCAAAAAAAAAGTGGGTGAAAATTGTGGTGCATCTTATACACTGAATGTTGCTGAAGCCCCATCCACCTGCCTGCCCCCACCCTTCGGCCATTTTCGGCCATCGTGTGTCACATTTTTGGCCTCCGCATGCCCCATTTTAGACCTGTTCCAGGTGGGGGGATCAGCGGCGATATGACGCACAGATGTGGCAATCGGTGGCGATCCCCACAGTCTGGAACAGGTCTAAAACAGAGCATGCAAAGGCCAAAAACACGATGCCGGAGGCCAAAAACATAACGCACAGAGGCGGCAATGGGCTCTGACGATCCCCACAGCCTGGAACAGCTGATTGGTGGTATTCTGGGAGGCTGATTCAACCACCAATCAGCTGCTCATGCTGAATCAGGCTGCAATAACATGCTGAAGTTGTCCAGGCTGTTTGTTGTTTGCTGCAAGGATGCTAGCCAGATGAATACCGATGGATGCTTGTAGGCAGAGACAAAAATTTTTTTCTTGTTTTCCTCCCCAAAAACTAATGTGTGTCTTATACTCTGGAGCATTTTATACTCCAAAAAATATGGTTTGTGAAAAAGTTAACATCTCTGTTGTCTTGTTATAAATATGTTACCTTTCCCATAATTCTCATCTTCGAATTGACAACAGTTGGATATCGATGTGGTTCTCAGACATGGAGGGGTAGGTAGCTAGGTTTCTCATGAATGGGTAAAACTAGGAGAGATTTTTATTCATATGACTGAAAAATACTTTTGGATGGATTAGATTGAAGAGTTGGAGGAGGGTTGGAGGAGAAATGATCTACAACATTGGTATATTGAAGAGGGACAAGACAGTGGTGAAATGAGAAATTATTTATTAATTAAATTTATATGCCATCCATCTTGCCAAGAGCTGATTCTACATTTCTAAAATGTAGATTTTTTAAAAAATGTCCCAAAAGTGCTTTTTCAACTTAACTTTTTAACATATATTTTGCATTTTGTTGTGGTCTGCCAGCAGCCTGCAGATCTGGCAGCAGAGTCAGTCAGTGAGGAGGCTGGGGAGGAACATGGGCCAGTCCTGGAGTCTAGGGAAGGCCTGGACGAGGGCTCTGCATCAGAGGTAGAGATGGGGCCAGGGACATCTGGGAGTTAAGCATGGGCTCTGGAGCCTCCAGAGTCAGACAGCAGAGAGGCAGAGGAACAGGAGGAGCCTGTTCCTAGTGTGCGCATACACAGAGCTGCCAGAAGGCAAGAACAGTTAAAACAAAAGGGACGACTCAGGAGTAAGGCCTGGAGATGATTGGCCCCTCCCATAAGGCTTAAAAGAGGAGGAAAGGCACCCGGGCCCTTTGCAGGAAAGCAATGTTGTTAATTCTGTTCCCAATCGGCATCTCTGTTTGATTCTGGACTCCATGTAGCTTTGCCAAGTAGGTCTTTGGCAGCATGTCAGGGGAGAAAAAGGTTGGTGATTTTCCTGAAGGACTTCTCCAGAAGGACTTTTTGCAACTAATTGGGACTCAGCTGTGAATGAAAGTAATTCACAGCTGTTGTAATAAATGAGGTTTTTGGGATTACTCATGTGTTTTAATGACTAGGTCCCAACAATATTAGAAAGTTGTTTTCTGTCTCTTCATGATGTACAACAGACCAAAGAAAGTCTAAAACTATCTTGCTTCTCATTGATAGCCTCTCTCTTCATCAAAATAATCTTCTTTACACTCTATAACTTCACTACAGTTGATCTAAACAGTTTTCCAAGACTCTGTAGGCTAATTCTCCCAAAAACTGGTGGAGCAATCTATGGACTCACTCCATCTGCCAATCTGTTCATCTGTCCATCCATTTTTCTTTCCATCCATCCATTGTACAATACATACATATTGGTCATAGCAGTTGACTTTAGTTCCTGGGTGACAAATATGGTAAAATGAGATATCCTCGAGGGTGCAGAGAAGATGTTGTGTTGGCCAAGCAACAAATCTGGATATGGTAATGTGAAAGAGAGATCTTCAGCCCAGCAGGAGGGGGGGAAAAACCACTTGGTGAGTCAGACTTCATTCTGGATAAAAATATAGAAAGGAGGAAATTAATCATTTTAAGAATTTAAAATGTTTTGTTGAGCAAAAAGCCCAACAAAACATAAATCTAAGGAAAGTATTAAATGGATATTAAATCTGTTGAATTTAAAACATTAGTATTTTGGTGAGAGTGATTTTGATATAACACTGCAACACATCCATCCATCCATCCATCCATCCATCCATCCATCCAAGGAAAGGCGTAGGCTATAGTACTTTGCACATTGACTCTCTATAGTGTCTCACACAAATTTGCACATTTGAATAGTAATGTCTTTCATTGGCTGAATGTGATGTCTGAACTGACACCTCCATATTTGCCTTAATGAATTTATTATATTTCATGGTAATTTATTATATTTCACGGTTAGCTGCAACAAGCTAACATGAAGTCTCTTACGGAAATGCTTACCTGAAAATTTATTGTTGGAGCTTGGAAGTGTATCGATTTGTGCAACAAAAAATAAAATATGCTTTTTCTTTCTTTGCTTTGCTACCATTTTCTGGAGGATGTAGTCGTTCCTGAGGATGATAAATGCTGAACTTGGTTGGTCTCTACAGATGTCTTTGCCACGTGGCTCCACCAGCCCGGACTTCATCAAATTTATTTTATGCTTACTTGAAAGATTTTGCTTTTCCCGGCCAAACTTTCTTGAGAGAGAGAGAGAGCATATTTCATTAACCTTCTGAGAATTTCTGAGTTACCCCATTTATTTTATACACCTACAAAATCTAGTTTTCATTTTCTGCATACATTTCACCCCCACAGAGACGGTCTTTCCCCTAATGTATTTTGGAAAGATGCAAATTGCTTCTCTGGCCCCTAAATCTGCCGTCAACTCCCATGGAGCATCCAGCTTGTTTGCTTTGGCTAACCGTTCATGCAGACTAGTCAGCTTCCTTTAATCATTATTGCTGATTGCAGGCTGCACATGTGCTTCCATTTTATTGAGCTCGGAAATAATTGCTGCTACTTGGAGTTTATTTCTTTAATATGTGAGTTAATGAGTCTTTTGAATTTCTAATTTCCTACATTACTTGTTGCTCTGCTGAATTTGGACTGTCTTCTTTCTTCTCTAAAGACAAAAAAACCCCACCCTCTCTTAAGTCTTCCTCTAACACAGGGGTGTCAAACTCGCAGCCCATGAGCCAGTCACATGCTGGCCCCGCCCCTGCCCGGTTTAGCGAAGGGGGAAAAAGTCCCGATACATCACGTGATGCCGCTGTGATGATGTGAGTTTGTCACTCCTAACACATTTGAGCAAGGTGTCAATCACAGAATTGCTCCGTTTATCTACCAGCCAGCCATATTTGTAAATGGCAAAGGGACCCGTTAAGGTAATACAACAAGTGAAATGATTTTAAATGGCAGAGACTTTGTATGCTCCATGGTTTCTGTTTAAGATTTCTACTTGGGGAGGGTTTCCATAGTATGGGTAATCCTTAAGTTACTACCACAAATTGAGCCCCAAATTTCTGTTGTTAATCTAAACGTTATTTCCAAGCTGTTGGTGGGATGCAGTTTATTCAGAAAGAGCCTCTGTGAAATGTAATTGGAAGCCCAAATGGCTGTAGGAAGTTAGCACCCACCCCTTTCCTGGAGGAATGAAATATTTTAGGAAATATTAAAAAGGCAGAATATTATATTTTCCTGGATGAGAAATGGAGAAACATGTTTTAAAGAAAAAGCAGTTTCCTGCCTCCACCCCCCCCACACACACCTTTGTTAATGGGCCAGAGGCAGAAACTAAATCCTTTGTCAAAGGACCATCATCTGCAACACAATAGGACCCATCTAGGACAGAAACTCACCTGGGAAGATTACATCAGCCAGAAAGGCTAGCTAAAACCCCCTGGGAGTCTGACAACCAATCAGGATACTCTTTCGGGGGCCCAAGAAATGCAGAGCCAGAGAGAGCATAAAAACCCGAAGATTTACTGTATCTGCCCCTTTTCTGTTCAGGAACTCAAGCCATGTGATCCTGTGCACCATTAAACCATCTTTCCAAGCAGTCTCCATGTTTCCAGTGTCTTTTTCCTCACTTGGAGCTGAACCTAGAAGAATATTTCTTCCTACATGGCAATGTCAGGTTCCAAGTAACGCACCCATCACAAATTGAAGTCCGAGGCATTCCACTTCCTCAAAGAACAAATTTATTTAGTTACATCATCTTGGCACAAACTGGTGGAAAACCAGGACTGAAAGTTCCCGCACTTTCCACCCCAGTATAAGTAAGAGTTTCTCAATTTTCCAAAACAATCAGTCACGTTGTCCAACCAAGATGAGAACTGGTTGCCTGGTTACTTCTCTCTGCCTCCTCTTGCCAGCCAGCCTTTGGAATGTATCTGACTCATCGGCTAGCTATGTTGTTTTGACTGAAGACTCCATCCTCCTCAGGTCTCCCCCCTTCAGCTCCAAACTATGTCAAACTGAATTCATGTTAGAGTAACCAAGAATATAAACAATCCCACACCCCGATCAGATTCAGGCTTGACAGGCAAACCTTGATTCCTTGGATCTCTATTTAGCGGACTTTGGATTTAATGGACAACATTTTATTTTGCATGTTCCCCTGAAACAACAGAGCAAGGCTTTTGCACAGGTAGTCCTCAACTTATGAACACAATTGAACCCAAACTTTCTGTTGTTAAGTGAGACATTTCTTAAGTGAGTTTTGCTCCATTTTACGACCTTCCTTGCCACAGTTGTTAAATGAATCACTGCAGTTGTCCTCAGCTAATGACCACAATTGAACCCAAACTTTCTGTTGTTAAGTGAGACATTTCTTAAGTGAGTTTTGCTCCATTTTATGACCTTCCTTGCCACAGTTGTTAAATTAATCACTGCAGTTGATAAGTTAGTTACGTGAATCTGGCTTCCCCATTTTGACTTTGTTTGTCAGAAGGTCACAAAAGGAGATTACGTGACTCCGGGACACTGCAACGGTCATAAATATGAGTCAGTTGCCAAGTGTCTGAATTTTGATCAGGGGACCACGGGGAAGCTGCAACGGTTGTAAGTGTGAAAAATGGTCATAAGTCAAAGTGCCTTTGTAACTTTGAATGGTCACTAAATGAACTGTTGTAAATTGAGGACTATCTGTAGTTACAGAATATTTTGGTAATGACCAGCAGTTTATGTGCCAGATATTGGAAACTGAAATATTGACCTATATGTGTCAACTTTTAGAACAGTTTGTTTTACATTTCTCTGATCTTCTATGACGCAGTTCAATTATGATTTTTTTTTTAATTTTATTTATATGCCTCCCTTCTCTGGAGACTCAGGACGTCTTACAATGCGTTAAGCAATAGCCTTCATACTTTTGTATATTTATACAAAGTCAGCTTATTGCCCCCACAAACTGGGTCCTCATTTTACCTACCTTAGAAAGGATGGAAGGCTGAGTCAACCTTGAGCCTGGTGAGATTCGAACTTACAGTAATTGCAGACAGCTGGTGTTAATCACAATGCTTTTAGTCTGCTGAGCCACCAGGCGCTCCATTTACACTGATGTTCTTGCCCATCTAGAAGGTGTGAATAGGTACAGGATTTGGCCAGTTCCAGTTTTCCCACTAAGATAATATTAGCATTGTACCTATGCCTAAATCCAGAGAATATTGAGATTGGAAACATGCTGTTAAAAAAGCTACATTGGAACATTTTTTTTAAAAAAAATGTGCCTTACTATCTCTCCTTTCCTCCCTCACAATCATCAGATATTTAAACGACTGAAGTTACTTTTATCCCCAGGCTGATCCTCAAAAATTTTCCGTCTCCAATACAATCATTTCAGTTCCAAAATCTGGGTTGCGAAAATGGAAATGAAGTAGTTTCAACTCAATCCTACTGTGTAATAAAAAAAAAAAAAGGAGGAGAGATAGGGAGGGTTGAAACTGCATTACTCAGCAGATTTTGTGGCCATGAAAAGGCTTATTGAACAGCTAGTGAAGTGGAGCCTAGGTTAAATAACTCACTGTCAGCTACCAGCTGTCATAAAAGATTAGACACAGCAGTTGAACACATAAAATTGTTAATTTGATTCTGCATTTGTATTCCTCTTTGATGTATGTTTCAAAGGTTTCCACCTCAGTTGCTACAGATTACCTATTATGGACTTTTCTATCATCATTTATGAATAAAACACACCGAGAGAGATGCACACACAAATACAAAAACAAGGGAAGCGAGAAGTCATCTTTACAACAACGGTTTCTCCCGAACACAATGTAGCATCTATTCCCAAAAAGCAATAGATGGTTTTAAGATAATTGCAATCAAAATAAAAGAGTAAAGATTCAACTGAGACAATTTATAAATATCTTCTTCCCATCACTCCAGGATATGAATTCTGGGGGAGGTTTTGTGTCCCCTCCCCCAATGCCCATATTGAATAGAATAGAATAGAATAGAATAGAATAGAATAGAATAGAATAGAATAGAATAGAATAGAATAGAATAGAATAGAATAGAATAACAGAGTTGGAAGGGACCTTGGAGGTCTTCTAGTCCAACCCCCTGCCCAGGCAGGAAACCCTACACCACTTCAGATAAATGGTTATCCAATCTCTTCTTAAAAATTTCCAGTGTTGGAGCATTCACAACTTCTGGAGGCAAGTTGTTCCACTGATTAATTCTTCTCACTGTCTGGAAATTTCTCCTTAGTTCTAAGCTGCTTCTCTCCCTGATTAGTTTCCACCGATTGCTTCTTATCCTACATATATTGCACCTATTGCAAGATTTTTTTTTCAAAGTTTTTCTTCCAATAGGATTTCTGAAAATAATGCTTTTTTAACTAAAAGGTTCATAAGATATATATTTAAACTATTTTAAGAGAATGAATATTAAAAATGTCACCGTTCCGAAGCATCAAAAATAGCTAAATGTATTCTCTTGACAATTATAAACTGGATCTTGTGTAGGCCTTTAAGAAACCATTTCCTTGGCTAATCAAAATGAAATCTTTTGACAGCAGAAAGAAAAATAAATAAATCCAAGAATCCCAAGAGGAAGTTTCTTTAGCACTTTGTTCTTTGTTGTACCTCTTGCTTGAAAGCTCCACCTGTTATGGGGCTTATTAATTATGGACCATCTGTTCCTACACGCTGTGATGAGAAATAACTGACTGAACATGAAACATGCAACTTCATATCTCTTCTTACAGTTGTAACTGTGGCTATTATCTGAAAACATTTTCAACTCGTCTCTTCTCAATATCTATCTTGCAGTTTCTAATGCAAATGGTGAACCTTCAGAAATCGTGGACACTCCATCACTGGAGGTTTTTAAGAAGAGACTAGGCAGTCACTTATCTGAAATGGTATAGGGGGCTGGACTAGAAGACCTCCAAGGTCCCTTCCAACTCTGATTTCTAATTTCATTCCCAGATATTTGGTTCACTTTAGCATGTTTTGGACAAAGTCTTCCCATCTGTTGTAATGCAAACAGAGATAAGAACTAGCAATGGTTATCAATAAGCAAAAGGGCCTTCAACATTTGAATAGAATAGAATAGGATAGGATAGGATAGGATAGGATAGGATAGGATAGGATGGGATGGGATGGGATGGGATGGGATGGGATGGAATGGAATGGAATGGAATGGAATGGAATGGAATGGAATGGAACCAAAGAGAAGGGAAGGGAAGGGAAGGGAAGGGAAGGGAAGGGAAGGGAAGGGAAGGGAAGGGAAGGGAAGGGAAGGGAAGGGAAGGGATGAGGAAGACAAGACAAGACAAGACAAGACAAGGCAAGGCAAGACAAGACAAGACAAGACAAGACAAGACAAGACAAGACAAGACAAGACAAGACAAGACAAGACAAGACAAGACAAGACAAGACAAGACAAGACAAGACAAGACAAGACAAGACAAGACAAGACAAGACATTATTTGGCCAAGTGTGATTAGACACCAAAGAAAATTGTCTCCAGTGCAGAAGCTCTCAGTCTACATGCAAAACAACAGAGCAATAATAATCGTAATAATGATACCAATAAGAGGAGGTAGTAGAGAAGGTGAGAATCATAATACAGCCATACCCTATGGGTAAATGTACTACTAGTAGTAGAATAACAAGATTGGGAATGCGATCATAAAGATATTCTAATGTACTGTACATTTTATCAACCTTAAGAAAAATATGTAAGAGCCCTTCTTTTTTAAAAAAGAAAAAAAGTCACTTGGTGAGCTTTAATTGGTTTGGAAATATCTTAGAAGTGGTTGGTTGATTAGTGGCAGATCTCCTAACAATACGTTTGAAAGTGGGAAAAGATAATTCTGAAATAAAGATGCAATGTGACAAACAAAGAAATAATTCTTTGTAGAATATATGCAGTGAAGTGTTTGTGGGAATTAGAAAGCTGTTTCCTTTGAGGCACGATAGGTAATTGGTTAGCTCTGCATTTAGTATTGTTTTAATTTATTGCTGTCTCAATTAAATGGCCCATGATAAAATAAACACTGCATTTGGAATGAACGGAAGCTAAGCAAATCTAATTTGCTGCATTTTAAGAATCTTCACGAAAACAAATCTTTTACATCTAATTATAATTACTTTTTAATGTTTCATTTGACCTAACAGGGTGGGCTGGAGTATAGCAAGAGCCTTTTGTTTGATAAAAGTATCATTAGGAAAGCCACAGCAGATTTGGAGCAGTTCTTTTCAGTGAAAAACCTACCTCAGCATTCACAAATCTAGTCATTTCTTTTAATAATTGAAGCCAGGGGTGAAATCCAGCAGGTTCTGACAGGTTCTGGAGAACCGGTAGAGGAAATTTTGAGCAGTTTGGAGAACTGGCAAATACCACTTATTTGCTGGCCCCAGAGTAGGGGTAGGAATGGAGATTTTGCAATATCCTTCCCCCAGAAGTGGGGAGGGAATGGGGATTTTGCAGTATCCTTCCCCTGGAATGGGGAGGGAATGGAGATTTTGCAGTATCCTTCCCCTGACATGCCCACCAAGCGATGCCCACAGAACCGGTAGTAAAAAAAATTGGATTTCACCACTGATTGCGTCCCTTTCTGCCATATTCCCCTTATTTTAGACCTTGCAGATTTTTTTAAAAAAAATGCTGGAGGTTTTTGCATCTTTCAGATTTCTTGTGTATATAATATTTATAATATATAATTTATATAATTTGTAATAATTAGTGGAATGGACTGAAGGCTAAAACATATGAAGAACAGTTGCAGGAACTGGGGGTGTCTAGTTTAATGAAAAGAAGGATTAGGGAGTGAAACAATAGCAGTGTTCCAATATCTCAGGGGATGCCACAAAGAAGAGGGAGTCAAGATATTCTCCAAAGCATCTGAAGGCAGAAACAACAGATGGAAACTAATTAAGAAGAGATTCAACCTAGAAATGAGAAGGAACTTTCTGACAGAGAGAACAATCAACCAATGGAACAGAAGTTGCCTTCGGAAGTTGTGGGAGCTTCATCACTTCAGACTTACAAGAAAAGATTGGACTGCCATTTGTCAGAAATGGTGTAGGGTCTCCTGCTTAGGCAAGGGGTTGGACTAGATGACCTATAAGGTCCCTTCCAACTCTGTTAATCTGAATATAAGGAGAGAACCAACCTGGAACTAAAGAGAAATTCCCTGACAGTTAGAACAATTAATGAATGGAACAAGCTGCCTCCAGAAGTTGTGGTGCTCCATTAATGAGGCTTTTAAGAAGAGACTGGACAACCATTTGTAGGAAAATGGTATAAGGTCTCCTGCTTGAGCAAGGGGTTGGACTAGAAGACTTCCAAGGTCCCTTCTAACTCGGTGATTCTGTTATTCTGTCATTGAGTTTTATAATCCCTAGCGATAACATTCCTAACAGTGGGAAGAACTAGTCTTAGAAGTAACAGAAAGTAAAGGGAAGCAGACGGCCATCCGAAAAACATAAAATCCCCACTCCTAAGATTTGTTTGGCCCCACTCCTGTGGGCAGTTCACCAATCCTGTCAGTGTATTCATGACTGGCAGAGACATGGTAACAAGGTCAGCCAATGAATAGGGCTTAATAACAAGGTCAGCCTATGGGAGCTGAAACAGTTTGGAGCCTGGGCGTGGCTTAGTTCTGAGTCTGTGCTGAAACTGAAACTAGTCTGCTGAATTGAAATTGAAACTGAAACTGTTCTCTCCTCTGCCTGTGTTTTTCCTGTAACTACTACCACATTGTAAAATCTGCTTTTGGTATTGTATATTTATTTCGTGTGTTATTATGGATATAAAGAGGAGTTAACGAATCCTGTTGAATCAGTTACCTCTGTGTGCTTCCTGGATTTGATTGCTGTTGCAAACTCTGTCAAATCCTTGAAGACCTGGATATTCCCAAGGCATGAGTGCCAAGATATGAGTCCTCTACTGTGATTGTCTTTGACATGAGTTTGGTTGAGTTAATTGCTCTTCATTGCCACTGTATCTTGTGTTTTATTATTTATTATATTAGTTTTGCATATTTAAACCTTATGTTTGCAACTGTTCTGTCCCCAACCACACACACACACACCAATAGATGTTCAAGAGTTAAAGACCAAACCAGCCGGCAAAATCCTTTTCCTTATGATAACGGAACTTGGCAACAACCTAGTGGCTGCCTGCCAAGAGTTTATTATTTACGAAGAGGAGAGATAACTTCTCCCCACTTCTGATACATCAAAAGAAACAGCTCAATAATTATGGATTTAATCAAGTCCAGAGATAATCCAGCAAAGTCTATAGCGAAAGTCCAGCAATGCAGAATGGCGTGGAAGCTTTCAGCTTTGTTCGTCACAAGGTTTGACTGGCCACCACGCTCCCTTTTATATCCTGTGGGGTGTGGTCCAGTGACTCAGCCTAATCTCGGGCACACCTTTTCTTCTGTTGCACGCGCTTATCTCTGCGACACTGGTGTGGATCCAGCCAAGACTCATTACCCTCATCACTGTCCATCTGTGGCTGCGTGGACATGCTTGGCCCTGGCCCTATCTCTTGCCCTTCGGTGGACACCGAAGGAATTGCCAGAGAGGAGGGTCCTGGAGAGGGAGGCCTTGCCAACTCCTCTCCTTCACTCTCGGAGTCCTCTCCTGCCGATGACACAGGCTCAGGTAATGGAGCCACAACAGCAACCTAGGTCCCTAACTGCAAAATGGGAGGTGATATAAATGAATATAATACAGGAAAACAAATAAATAAACCTGTTTTAATATTCCAATGGTAAGTAAACAGCACAACTCTTATTCCTGTGTTAATAAGGAGTCCATCATTCTCTGAAAAGAGACAAATATATATCACGTGTAGCCTTCTAAAGTAGTTTGCTGCCCTGGTTGTGGTGTAATATATTTTTCATTATTAAGCAGATTTCAACCACCAAAGTTGTATATCCAGTAATTAAGATCTTATCTATCCATAGGTCTTATCTATCCATATTTCCATTTTGGTTGTCTTCTGTTTTATAATCTGCACATTTTTATATTCTACATCAGACAAAATTGGTTTCACTACTAAGCACTGTAAATATCTCAAAATATTCTCTCCTTCCTTCCTTAACATCTTTTTTGGGGGGTGGGAGGGACAAATCTGATGAAAACCATACCCCTGGAAAGATTTCAAGGAGAGCTGAGTAATGTTAGGGGGTGCAATCTAGCCTTCCATCTTCTGAAGGTCAGCAGGAAGCATCTAGAGATGGTTCTCTGACATTTCATGATTTAATCCAGGTGGTTTTAATGACTCACTAAAAGGATGCAAAGGATCAGCTGTCTGCAAGGAGCATAAATCCTTCCATTCCCCACCATCCAGTCAGAGCTGAAGAAGCTTCTTGGATGAGAAGCGAAACGTCTTCAAAGAAAAACTAGTGGCCTCTTCAAAAAGCACCTTTGGGACAGCGAATGGCCAATTGTTCTCCTGGCATTCCTTTCTCTAAGCCCCACAACTTTCTCCTAAGTAGTCCTTAGTCGGCAAAATTAAGGGGAGCCCCCGAGATGGGCTTCAAAAATTTTAGCAAGGGGTTCTCTGCCCTGTTGCTGGGTGGGCATGGCCATAGTGGATGTGGCCTAGTCAGCCTCCTGCACCATTGCAGTGGGGGGCATTTTTGCCCTCCCCAGGTTCTGGAGGCTTTCCTTGAGCCTCTGGGTGGGCAAAATTGGCCTCCCCAGGCTCCAGAGGCCCTTCCTGAACTTCCGATAGACCAATTTTTTGCCCTCCCTGAGCCTCCGTGCATGCCCTGCACTTACCTGCATCCAAAACGAGCCACGTGGGGACTCCTGGGAGGGGCGGGGTGGGTGGGACCAGCCAGGAGTGGGATTTGGGGGTTCTCTGAACTACACAGAATCTTAGGTAGAGGTTCTCCTGAACCCCTGCGAACCCCCAGCAGCCCACCCCTGGGGAGCCCCCTGATGTACTAGTTTAAAGGGCCCTTTTTCTCTCACATGCCACATGCCAAAATAGGCATTTAAATGTCTCTGAGTTTGTTTGTTAGCTTCCTCTCCTCCTTTCCTCTATTTCATTGTATTTATAGCTCGGGTTAATTAGACTGTAACCTACAGGAAGCCTATCTGAGAGAGTGTGAAACAAATAAGACTAGCTATTTTCTGCACAAGATAGATAGGAAGTACTTCCCTATTACCTCTGCCTTTAAGCCACTATGGAGTTCTGAGTGAAGATGGGGGATAATTTTGTCCCTAGTGTAGTAAAGGAATGCAGAGCTGACTTTGGAGAATGTATGAGTGAGTAATTTGGGGATGGGAGGGAAGAAAAGCAAGTCTTTGAAGAAGGACCTGATCCAGAGATCTTGCAGTCCAGAGACTGAAGCAACTCAAGATTCCTTGATTTTGCTTCGTACATTATGGGCCAGAGAGAAACTTAGACAGGTTTTCCAGATTGTGCTGTAGTTTCCAACCACAAATAAGGCTCCCATTCCAGGTGTGTGTGTTTCATTACCTCCAAGGGTTGATGTTTCCCTACTCAGCATTTCCACGAACTGATCACAAAAGCTTAAAAGGTAAAGGTAAAGGTTCCCCTCGCACATATGTGTTAGTCATTCCCGACTCTAGGGGGTGGTGCTCATCTCCGTTTCAAAGCCGAAGAGCCAGCGCTGTCCGAAGACCTTTCCGTGTTCATGTGGCTGGCATGACTAAACGCCAGAGGCACACGGAATGCTGTTACCTTCCCACCAAAGGTGGTCCTTATTTTTTCTACTTGCATTTTTTACGTGCTTTCGAACTGCTAGGTTGGCAGAAGCTGGGACAAGTAATGGGAGCTCACCCCATTATGCGGCACTAGGGATTTGAACCGCTGAACTGCCGACCTTTCGATCGACAAGCTCAGTATCTTAGCCACCACGTCCCTCCACTGAGGCAACACAAGCTTATCTCACTTTAAAAAAAAAAAAGTCCCTCACAAAATATAACCTGAGAAAATAGATTACATCACAGATTGTCTTCTGAAATTCGTGGTGTGTATTCTCCAGGATCCATTTAACCGAGGGTTTTCCTGCTGCTTTCATAAGCAACTAGAGGTGAGATGTTCTATCAAACTGGAAAAGGTAGGTATTTATTTTGAAACTTGAAGGGGGAGAGGGAGACACCTGAAGCCTTCTGCTTAAATCAATTTAACTTTAACACTGCCATCAGTTTCTTGGAGAAAACCTATTTCTAACGGTTTTACTTTCTTTTATAGATTTTTGTCTAGTGTTTCTGCGACGATGCTAAAGAGCATAGTAGCACCAAGGCAACCTGTTTTTCTTTTCAACGATAATCCATTATAAGAAATACCGGCTGAAAACTTCTCCTTCACAAGGCCCACTGAAATGAATGGGAGGAATGCTTACGTGGTTGAAATTGATTGGGCATTGCTAACTCCTACTCCTACCTAAGTGCCGTTGTTGAAAATCAGTTGAAGAGAGAAGCAGGTTGCAAACTTAAGTTTCAGAGGAAGAAGCCCAATATTTAGGAGAATAGATTTTTGTTATTTATTCATCTGAAGCGTAACCTTCCTTGCATGAGATATAAATCAATCTTTATCCCAAAGCACCTACTTTATACAGTTGTGCCTGAGCTTATTATTAATTTACCCAGTTCTGGCTTAGTAAGAGGACTGAAAATGATCAAGTGATACATCACATAAACAATTAAAAACAATCCTTCTAGCGTTCATCCGTTGAAGGGATGCAGAGCCCGTAACAAGTGCATCCGTCCTTGAATTTCTTTCTGCTATTAAGATTCAGACACTATAACAAATCCTAGCCCAAGTCTTTCATTTAGCATGGTATCAAGAAGCTGTGTCCCAATTTATCTTTATTATCATCGGGTAACTTGAGTTGACACGGGATAGATATTAAATGCAGTGATGGCCACATGGATTACTTTAACAGGGCTGGTAAAAGATCCTTATCTTTCTCCCAAAATCACAATATCTCCTTTAATGTGACAGGTATTCCGGATTCTGCAACTAATACTGTTAATTTAATTTTGATGAACATTCCAGAGAGTTCAGAAAAAAATAATCTTTCCATTCTTTTGTTTGGGCCGCTTTTATCAAAATGGGTGTCATACTCATATTGTCCTTCTCTCAAAGGCTTCCTGTAATATTAATGTTACCCCTAAATTCATAATAGTCAATGAATTCAATGAGATCATTTTCTATTATCTGTTCTTTTTAAGCTTATGAAGGCATTTTCTGGTCTCATCAGTGACAGCCTGGTCCCTGCTTTGCTCTTAAAGGATCTTATATCTGTCAATTGTTTATATTTTAGACATAGAAAAGAATTTCTAAGCAGTATTGAAAAGTCAATGAAAATACAATGAAATTTGAGTCTGAGTAAATTATATTCCTGGCCATTTTCTTCCATTGAAATGTGCTTATGTACATTATTTATTCCTTTCTCCAATGATACATTATGAGCAAAGGCCTTATATAACTTATTATTGAAACTGATGTATTAAATTTAGATGCCACGTAGAGTCTCTTCAATAATGAGTGAGTAGCATATAAATTTAATTAGCAAATAAAAGAACTAGTTGCAGTAAGACACTTACTGTGTTCTGCAGTCATCCAGATTTTTGCTGGAAACCTTGGATACTGAGATGCTGTTTTTTCCTCATTCCAAGTACCTGTGCCTTAAAAGATTCGGAAGAGGAATATTTCAAATATTTACCATGAAACTTTGCAAGGTTAATGTCTGTGATGATCTACTATGTTGAGTGTCTGTGGAGATTTTCAGTCATCCAGGTCATAATTGTCCCAAAGGTGCTTTTTTCAAGAGGCAACTGGACTTTTTGGTTTTTCTTTGAAGACATTTTGCTTCTCATCAAAGAAGCTTCTTCAGCTCTGACTGGATAGTGAGTAATGGAAGGATTTATACTCCTTGCAAATAGCTGGTCATTTGCATTCTTTTAGAGGGTCGTTAAGGCCATCTGGAGGTTTATCTTGTCCTCAGGATCACCTAAATGGTGCAAACGTGTATGGAGGTTTCTTAGAAATGTTGAAAGGACTGTGTTGTAGTCTGTAGATAGATGGTGTTGTATCTCTCTCCCTCTGTTGAGAGAGGGCTGTTCAATTTTGACACAGATGTCCTCTTTGACCCCCCCCCCCTTTCAAACCAGTGGTCCTCTCTGTCCAAAATGTAGAGTTTGCTGCCTTCAAAAGTGTGGCCTTTGTCTTTTAAATGAAGATGGACTGTTGAATCTAGCCCTGATGGGTTTGTTCTCCTATGTTGTGCCATGCATTTTTGAAGTGGTTGTTTTGTTTCCCCAATGTACAGATCTTCACATAGCTCACTTCATTGTACTTCATATACCACATTGCTCAGTTTGTGTCTGACGTCTGATGTTTTATCTTTGGGGTGGACAAGCTTCTGCCTTATTGTATTCTTGGGTTTGAAGGGTACTACTTTGAGTTGTTATCCTATTCTGTCAACCAAATTAGAAGCTTTAGATGATTCATTATGTACACGTTATAGCTTGTGGTCTAATCTTGTCAAACTGAATCTCAGATTAGGTTAAATCACACTCTGTTGCCTTGTCTTTGGGTTTCATATCTGAACTGAATCTTAGTAGGATTGCTTCTAATGAATACATGGAGCCCTTTGCACAGTAATAATGAATTTCAGTTGATAACAGGTGATAAATATCAAAAACATTTTATTCAAATTCTGAAGAAAGCCCTTCCTTCTTAAAAAGAAACATGTGTACCAGACCAATTAAACGATATCCATATCATGTTGTTACAATCTCTTTCTTTTTTATTCTCTTTTTATTCAGTAAAGACTAGCATCATAAAGGATGGGATAAGTTCACAGATCTTAATTGGTCATTAGTCTTATCTTGCAAGATGCATGGTAATTACAAGATATTTTCATATTTTGTGACTTAATGCAACAATTAGTGTCGCCCTTTTCATTTTAAAATTTTTATTGATAGACCAGGAATGGCTAGACAGAAGTTTAGAAAGCCATTAAGTCATAGTTATACTTTTTTTCTAGTTGCCCCAGGGCCTGATAAATATTTGACTGGAGAACTGGATTAAATTTAATTTTCAAGCCGTTATTTCCCATTTCCTGTCCTGAATTTATTACTGAAAATGTGGGACATCCATCTCTATAGCTGTTCCATTTTTTTTTCCAGCCACCAAAACACGAGTTCTTTGAACCAGCCTGTTTTTCATTGACAATGGGAGTATGGCAGGAGTGAAATGCTACCGGTTCTGACCGGTTCACCCGAACCAGTAGTAAAAAAATGCTATCAGTTCGGGTGAACCAGTATTTCCGACAATCAGCTGTGCGATGATCAGCTGTGCTGTGCGATTTATATTTGCTAGAAAGCAGGAAATCCTTTGCAGACTCAGAAAAGGCTTCTTAATCCTCCTTTTTCAGTGCTATGTGGTAGTGCCTGTGGTGCACATGCATGCAAAGTGCGCATTTGGCCCACACTGTGCATGCGAGCCAAAGTGAACCAGTAGTGAAGCGAACCGGTAGAAGACTTCAGATCATTTCACCCCTGGAGTATGGGAACCTCCAGAGCTGCTAGGAAGATGAACCTTTGATCAGTGGGTTTGCCATTTACTCTATTGAAATTGCCTCTTCAGCTTTATTGGGGATATTGGCATTACTGTGATAATGACAATCTGTTTCTTATAGTATGAACAGCTTTCAGATCAGAGCCACAATTCATGAGGGAACAGGCCTGAACATTAAAGTTGTCAAGAAATGCCAATCTCAATGTCACTGTTTCATCTTTCTTCTCTTCACTTCACCCTTTCCATGTCTGCAACAATTTGGATTATTTTTTTTAAAGGCCCCATCCATATTTTGATCACATTTCTAATATAAAAAGGCAAAGGTAAAGATTTCTCCTGTCCAGTTGTGTCCGACTCTAGAAACCTAATAGAATAAACAGAGTTGGAAGGGACCTTGGAGGTCTTCTAGTCCAACCTCCTGCTTAGGCAGGAAACCCTATACCATTTCAGACAAATGGTTATCCAATCTCTTCTTAAAAACTACCAGTGTTGGAGCATTCACAACTTCTGGAGGCAAGTTGTTCCACTGATTAATTGCTCTAACTGTCAGGAAATTTCTCCTTACTTCTAGGTTGCTTCTCTCCTTGATTAGTTTTCACCTATTGCGTCTTGCCTTACTTTTGGAGAATAGCTTGACTCTCTCTTCTTTGTGGCCCTGAGATATCGGAAGACTGCTATCATGTCACTCCTAGTCCTTTTCATCAAACTAGACATACCCAGTTCCTGCAACCGTTTTTCATATGTTTTAGCCTCCAGTCCCCTAATCATCTTTGTTGCTCTTCTCAGCACCCTTTCTAGAGTCTCAACATCTTTTTTACATCATGGCAATCAAAACTGGATGCAAATATTCCAAGTGCGGCCTTACCAAGGCATTATAAAGCGGTATTAACACTTCACGTGTTCTTAATTCTATCCCTCTGTTAATGCAGTCTAGGACTGTGTTGGCTTTTTTGGCAGCTGCTGCATTCTAGTGGCTCATAGTTAAATGATTGTTCACTAGGACTCCAGGTTCCTTCTCACAGTTACTGAGTGAGGTACCACATATACTGTACCTGTGCATTTTGTTTTTCTTGCCTAAATGTAGAACCTTACTCTGGGGGCAGTGCTTATCTCTGTTTCCTAAAGGGAGGGATTCAGCTTTGACTGAAGATACTTTCATGGTCATGTGGTCAGCAGGCCTATACACTGAGGCCAGGGGTGCTATTCAGCAGGTTCTGACAGGTTCTGGAGAACCGGTAGCGGAAATTTTGAGTAGTTCAGAGAACCGGCAAAAAGCACCTCTGGCTGGCCCCAGAGTGGGGTGGGAATGGAGATTTTGCAATATCCTTCCCCTGGAGTGGCGTGGGAATGGAGATTTTGCAATATCCTTCCCCTGCCATGCCCACCAAGCCATGCCCACAGAACTGGTAGTAACAAAATTTGAATTCCACCACTGACCGAGGCACACAGAATGCTGCTACATTCCTACTGAAATGGCACCTATTTATCTACCCACATTTGCATGCTTTCAAACTGCTAGGTTGGGCAGGAGCTGGGGAAATTAACAGGAGCTCACCCCATTGCACAGCATTCAGGTCTCAAACCCAGGCTGTTAACTTTCCAGCGTTCTTAACCACTGAGCCATTGCACCCCCTATATTTCTAATATATACCTATTCTATTCTGTTACTATAATGATTTGACATTAATGTTCTATGATTTTGTTTTCTCACAGTCACGAAATTGTGGAAGGCACTCACTTCAGAGCTAAAGACAGTGTGAATACCCATCTAGGCCTTTGAAACTCCTCAAAAGCATTACACAAAGGTATAAGGCTATTTAAAGCAAAACTGTGCAACTATGGAAACATATGAGACAATGAGAAAGGGGTCAAACATCTTGTGAAAGATGTTAACACACTCCAAAACTGAATAAAGCAAATCTATCTTTAAAAAAATAATAATAATAGTTTGCCAAAACTGGAATGAGAGATAAATAAGAAGGCACAACAATTTTGTTTCTGTTTTAATACAAAACTGAATTTTGTATTATTTCAATAATTTCTTTTTTTTTACAAATTCAGTTTTAAAGAGTCAAGTTCTAGACATTTACAACCCACCTCCCAATCTTTGTAAGTGGTAGAACAGTAGTGAGAATTCCTTTTCATGATCATGTACTAAAAGAAAATATTCTATGAATATCCTTTATTCCACTTTTACAATGCCACCAAAAAAAAAGGGTAAGGTCAGTTTCCAAACAACAATATCTACAGACTGGGAATGATGAGATCCTATGACCTCACTCCCCAAGGAGTATATGAATTTATTTATTTATTTATTTATTTATTTATTTATTTATTTATTTATTTATTTATTTATCTATCCATTCATTTATTTATTCATTCATTCATTATTTATTTATTTTGTCAAGCATGTATAAGATAACAGATATAAGTATAAACATGATTATGAATACAGGATAAGGATACGAATAAATGGGGACAGTAGGACAGGGATGGTAGGCACTCTGGTGCGCTTATGCACGCCCCTTACAGACCTCTTAGGAATGGGGTGAGGTCCACAGTAGACAGTTTAAGGTTAAAGTTTTGGGGGTTTGGAGAAGAAACCACAGAGTCAGGTAGTGCATTCCAGGCATTGACCACTCTGTTGCTGAAGTCGTATTTTCTGCAATCGAGTTTGGAGCGGTTTACCTTAAGTTTGTATGTATTGTGTGCTCATGTATTGTTATGGTTGAAGCTGAAGTAGTCATTGACAGGTAGGACATTGTAGCAGATAATTTTATGTACTACACTTAGGTCAGACAGAATACAGCATAGTTCTAAGTTGTCTAAGCCCAAAATTTCAAGCCTGATGGCCTAAGGTATTATGTTGCGAGCAGAGGAATGGAGGACTCTTCTTATAAAATATCTCTGGACTTGCTCAATTGTACTAATGTCCGATATGCATTGCGGGTTCCAGACAGATGAGCTGTATTCAAGAATTGGTCTAGCAAAAGTTTTGTATGGTCTAGTTAGCAGTACAATATTACCAGAGAAGAAGTTACGCAAGATTAGGTTAACAACTCTTAATGCCTTTTTGGCAATGTTGTTACAGTGGGCTCTGGCACTTAGGTCATTAGAGTTGAGTACTCCAAGGGTTTTTACCTGCCCTTGAAATATTTGTCAGGTGGTAGATTTTTCTATAGGCTCCAGAACATATGCAAAATAAAAATCCACGTTTTCCTGAAATATTGTTCCACAAAGTTGGAATTTAGGAAAAGGCCTGGGAAGAAAAATCACAAACCCAAACACAAACAAAATGAGTCAAAATTGTATCAAATCTAGCAGTCTGTAACGGGGTAGGACAACATTCCAAGATACCCAAGGCTGAAATTCACAAGGGATTTCAGCCTTCCCTGCAGGAAGAAGGGTTTGTCTCCTCCCCTCATTATCTGTTAGTCACCGACATTGCTGGATGCCCATTCCGGTGCCAAATCCTGGTTTCTGAGACATTCCTCCATATGAAAGGCCTCGAAAGGAGCCATGGTGGTGTAGTGGTTAGAATCAGTGGTGGGATTCAGCCGGTTTGGGCCAGTTTGGGTGAATAGGTAGTCAAATTGCTGTCTGGCCCCACCCCTCCCCTCCCCGCCCCTTCCAGGAGTCCCCATGCACCCCATTTTGGCTCCCAGATTTATTTATTTATTATTTATTTATTATTGCGATTTATATGCCGTCTTTCTCCCTAGGGACTCAAGGCAGCTTACAAAATGACAAATTCCAATACAAATCACAATGAAATAAAATTAAAATCAGCAACCCTATTAAAGACAGTTTAAAATTATGACAGTGTATCCCCAAATGGATCAGTTGAGTTGACGAAAGAGCCACGTCTTCAGCTCACGACGGAAGGAAAGAAGGTCGGGGGCTGTTCTGAGCTCGGTGGGCAATCCATTCCAGAGGGTCAGGGCTCCCACAGAGAATGCCCTCCTCCTGGGGGCCGTCAGCCAACATTGTTTGGCCGATGGCACCCTGAGGAGGCCGACTCTGTGAGAGCGCACAGGACGGTTGGAGAACAGCTGGAGATGGTCCTGCAAGTATCCCGGGCCTAAGCCATGAAGAGCTTTATAGGTGAGCATATAGATAAGTGCAGAGAGGCCTACTAGGCCCAAAATGGGGCATGGGGGAATTCAGGGATGCCTCCTAAGCCCAAAACAGGGTGCAGGGGATGTGGCGTGCCCCCCCCCGCCTGTTCTCACTCCCAGGAGGCTGCAGGGAGGCCTACTGTGCCGAAAATGGGGTGCAGAGGGGCATCACATCCCCCCTGTGGCCCATTTTTGCTCCCAGAGGGGTACAGGAGGCCGAGTGCTGTCTGTCACAGCCCCTGGCCACACCCACCATGGCCACGCCCACTCAGCTGGTCATTCGGGCAGAGAACCAGTTGTTCAATTATTTGAATCCCACCAGTGGTTAGAATAAACATTACAGGTTAATCCTGCTGACTGTCACAAGTTTGGTCCTGACTGGCTCAAAGTTGAACTCAACCTTCCATCCTTCTGAGGTTGATAAAATGAGGACCCAGACTTGAGGGCAATATGCTGATTCTGTAAACTACTGAAAAAGCACCGTGAAGTGATATATAAGCCTAATTGCTGTTGCCATGACATACAAAGCTGTTTGTCTACTTTTGTCATGCTATTTTTCTTTGCTTTTTTTTTTTTTTAAATGAAGTGTTTGTCTTCTAAGCTACCTTGCAAAACTGAGGTTTTCTTTTCTTTTTTTTTAACCGTGGATGTTTTGGCATCAAACTTCACTTCTGAAGTGTAGCAACGTAAATTCAGATTAAAATAGTTTGAGTCAAACCATGCTGCTCTGTGGCACTAACGAGAGAACAGAATTCAATGAGACGTATTGGATCGCATTGCAAATTACCCATAAGATTTTGCAAAGCTGAAGTTCACAAATGGATTCATCTTAATACAGCTAACACTGTAATGGCAACTGAGTTCTTTAAAAAGATGCTCACTGGAAAAGCGAAGTTTAGCATTCTGTGATGCATTAGTAGAAAATGATCTAATATCTCCTTTCTACAAAAGTAAGACTGCATTTGCAACTTAGAAAGGGAAGTTAAGCTTCCTTTTGTATAGCATTAATTTTCTCACTTATCATTTCAGGCTACAAAACCACACACACACACATACCTACTAATAACTAGGATTGAACTTGGTGGCTCTTACTTCTGATTTGATATGAGTGGAGTTGAGCTACACATTTCATTGACTTGCTGAGTTTGCTTCTGAGTAGACTTAGACTTAGAGTAACTTTAGAATAACTTAATTGTCACTTTGAATGTACACTAATCGGCATACATTAAAATGAAATTTTATTGCATACAGCTCTCAAAGACTCACCATCTCCAATACACACTACATAAAGGTATTCTGTCCCCGTCACACATGCACACACACCAACAGACGTTCAAGAGTTAAACCAGCCAGCAAAATCCTTTTCCTTATGATAACGGAACTTGGCAACAAAATAGTGGCTGCCTGCCAAGATTTTATTACTTACGAAGAGGAGAGATAACTTCTCCCCACTTCTGGTACATCAAAAGAAACAGCTCAATAAGTACAGAGTCAATCAAGTCCAAAGATAATCCAGCAAAGTCTATAACAAAAGTCCGGCAATGCAGAATGGCGTGGAAGCTTTCAGTTTTGTTTGTCACAAGGTTTGACTGGCCACCACGCTCCCTTTTATACCTTGTGGGGTGTGGTCCAGTGACTCAGCCTAATCTCGGGCACGCTGTTTCTTCTCTTCAGCACACTTATCTCTGCGACGTTGCCGTGGATCCAGCCAAGACTCATTACCCTCATCACTGTCCATCCATGGCTGCGTGGACGTGCTTGGCCCCAGCCCTATCTCTTGCCCTTTGGCAGACACCGAAGGAATTGCCAGAGAGGAGGGTCCTGGAGAGGGAGTCCTTGCCAACTCCTCTCCTTCACTCTTGGAGTCCTCTCCTGCCGATGACATAGGCTCAGGTAACGGAGCCACAACAAAAGGTAAAGGTTCCCCTCACACATATATGCTAGTCGTTTCCGACTCTAGGGAGCGGTGCTCATCTTGGTTTCAAAGCCGAAGAGCCAGCACTATCTGAAGATGTCTCTGTGGTCATGTGGCCAGCATGATTAAACGCCAAAGGCACACGGAACACTTGTTATCTTCCCACCAAAGGTGGTCCCTATTTTTCTACTTGCATTTTTTATATGCTTTCAAACTGCTAGGTTGACAAAAGCTGGGACAAGTAATGGGAGCTCACCCCCTTATGCAGCACTAGGGATTAGAACCACTGAATTGCTGATCTTTCAATAGACAATCTCAGCATCTTAGCCACTGAGCCACCGCGTCCCTTTTGCACACTACATAAACATGATAAAATAAATAAATACAAAATTATGCACATACTCACATATATTGTATGACACAGAGAAACAACAAAGTCTAGTTCGGATGTATACATATACACGGCGAGAAAAATGAATCTTGTGAGTTCATCAGACAGATGGCATAGGGAACAAAGCTGTTACAGAATCAGGTAGTCCTGCTAGAAATACTTTGAAACTTCCTCCCGGAGGGGAGCAACAGAAACAGACCATAAAGTGGGTGTGTGAGGTTTCTAACAATGCTTTGAGCTCTAAGCACTTAACGCTTATAAGCAGTATCCTGAATAATGGGAAGCAAGCTTCCTATAATCTTCTCGGCTGTCCTTACCACTCTCTGTATGGACTTTCTACTGAGGCACTGCAGCCACCAAACCAAACAGTGATGCAGTTTGTTAAAATGCTTTCAGTCGTGCCTCTGTAAAAAGTGGCCAGGATAAAAGGAGAAAGAGGTGCTGTCCTCATCCGACACAGGAGATGCAGATGCTGGTTTGCATGCTTCACTAAGATATGTATTATTAACAAAAAGTGAAGCCATGAGATCATGGCTAAAAACGGAATAAAATCTCCACTAAGGGGTTAAGCTGATCTTAATCTAAACATGACATAGCACATCAATTATTCATGACTATTCTAACTGGACCAAACTTTTAATCCATGGAAGTAGGCTATTAATTTGAGTCACCCAAAATTGGAAAGTTTCTATTCTTTAATGCTACGGGCAAAAAAAAAAATGTTGTTTGTTAAACACGTCACTTTGTCTGCTAGTTTGTTTGTCTGTTGCTGATCCTTCTTATTCTTCATAATTTGGAGATGTTTGCTAAGTCTTTGCTATTTTTGCTGTGTATCACTTGAGTACGTTCTTCTAGGCAGCCTTTGCTCTCTTGAGTCTATGCTTGTACAGTGTAGGGAATAACTAATTGGTAAGTTGCTAGGTTTATTATAAAGTTTCTTTATGCACAATAGCATCCACCTAAAAGAATTCTATATCAGGCCAATTAGTTTTTCATGCAACCCAATGGTAGTAATTTCTCATTTAAAAAATCCCGATAAAATAATGATTTACCACTTTATTTTTTTAAGCATGTGGATTTGATTGGAGACCTTCTGAAGCAGGGCCATTGACCCAGACATATCAAACCATTTTTCAAGCGAAAGATTATCCAAGTATTTCCACTGCTGTGCAGCGGCTGACTTTGTTACTAATAGCAGGTAAATAATACATTTTTTTTTGGCTTCATAAGTTTTTATTCGTTCCAACAAATGTATGCCATACACCTAAATGTGTTAATGGATGAGAGAAGTCTTGCAACACACCAACTAGGCATGTAGCAAGGACAGCCGGAGACCAGGGTCACTGAGAATTGGGGCTGAACACTGCAGGTCAAACAGGATAGGATTGTATTATGTCACTTCACTATGCTCAAATCACACTAGGATGGTAGATATCTAGATATTTTTAACTTTAATCATTGCTGAGTTTGCTGTCCTTATTTATCTATCCTCTCTACCTCTCTATCTCTATCATCTATCATCTATTTCTATTGTTTGTCTGTCTGTCTATCTATCTATCTATCTATCTATCTATCTATCTATCTATCTATCTATCTATCTATCATCTCAGTGGTGGGTTGCCCCCAGTTCAGACCAGTTCACAAGAACCGGTAGTAAAACCGCTGGGAGGCTCCACCCTTTGACCTGGACTTCATCATAGGAGATTTACACATGCACAGAAGCTTCTGTGCCTGTGCAGAAGAATGAGCACGGGCACAATGCGAACCAGTAGTAAAGTTAAGTAGAACCCACCCTGTATCATTTATCCAGGGGTGAAATCTATCAGGTTCTGACAGGTTCTGGAGAACCGGTAGCAGAAATTTTGAGTAGTTCAGAGAACCGGTAGCGGAAATTTTGAGTAGTTCGGAGAACCAGCAAATACCACCTCTGGCTGACCCCAGAGTGGGGAGGGAATGGAGATTTTCCAATGTCCTTCCCTCAGGAGTGGGGAGGGAATGGGAATGGGAATTTTGCAGTATCCTTCCCCTGCCATGCTCACCAAGCCACACCCACAAAGCCACACCAAGCCCACCAAACCATGCCCACAGAACCGGTAGTAAAAAAAAATTGGATTTCACCACTCTATCTATCTATCTATCTATCTATCTATCTATCTATCTATCTATCTATCTATCTATCTATCTATCTAACCTACCATCTACCATCAATCTATCTAATAAGCAACTCAGTCTAGGCACCAGGCTAGGAACCAGGAGACACTGAGTTCTAGTCCTGGCTTAGCCATGAAAGCCAGCTGGGTGACCTCGGGTCACTCACTCTCTCTCAACCCAGCTCATCTTACAGGTTTGTTATTGTGGGAAAAATAGGAGGAAGAAGGTGGATATGTTCACTGCCTTGAGTTATTTGTAAAAAGGATAAAGGCAAGTTACAAATAAATACATTAAATAAAACCTAGAACTAAGGAGACATTTCTTGACAGTTAGAACAATTCATCAGTGGAATAGGGGGCCTTTAGAAGTTCTGGTTGCTCCATCATTGGAGGTAGATCCACAGAGTTGGTATGTACCTTGGAGGTCTTTTAGTCCAATCCCTGCTTAAGCAGGAGACCCTCTACTATTTTAGCTAAGAGAATAACAGATTTGGAAGGGACCTTGGAGGTCATTGGGAGGAGCCTTGGTGGAGCAGCGGACTAAAGCGCTGTTAAGTAGCACTTAGCTGCCAGCTGCCTGCAATTGCTGTGAGTTCAAATCTCACCAGGTTCAAGGTTGACTCAGCCTTCCATCCTTCCGAGGTAGGTAAAATGAGGACCCAGTTTGTGGGGGCAATAAGCTGACTTTATATAAAATATACAAAAGTATGAAGGCTATTGCTTAATGCATTGTAAGCTGCCCTGAGTCTCTGGAGAAGGGCGGCATATAAATCGAACCAATAAATAAATAAATAAATAAATTTACTCTAATCCCCTGCTTGAGCAGTAGACCCTATGCCGTTCCAGACAAGTGGCTGTCCAGTCTCTTCTTGAAAACCTCCAGTGATGGAGCACCCAGAACTTCTAGTAGCAACTTGTTGCCCTGAATGAAGAGCCTCTTTTGAGGCAACCATTTGTCTGATATGGTATTGGATCTCCTGCTTGAGCAGAAGGTTGGACTAGAAGCCTTCAAGGTCCCTTCCAACTTTCTTATTATGTGTTCTACATTTTATGGAGCCCTGATCTTCTCCCTTTAAAATTTAACACCAACCTAAAAAAACTTTCTGCAACTTTTTTTTTTCTCTGTATGCAATATCTTTCTCAATGCATTATTTCCCACAGGTGGATAAGTGCAGCTTCAGTAATTTATCAGCTTTAAGTTGTCCTAGTTTACTTATCACTGCTACTTTACCGAGCTTGAAATAATCCAAGATAGAAATGGCATCGCCTACTTCTGTTTTAACACTTAGTATTTTTTTTTTAAAAAAAATCCATACCTCTTTCCTGCCTTCCTATTTATAGATGGGTTTAACTATGTACCGGTTTGATGATTTCTGATTTTTGCTGCATTGGCTTTTTCTTTTTTATGTCAGCAGTTCACAGCCATCTTTCCGCTAGAGCTGAAAGACATTTGTTTCCTGCAAATCCTCTTTCTTTTTAGATTTCATTTATTCTGCTTAAA
This sequence comes from Pituophis catenifer annectens, assembly GCF_029215685.1. NCBI lineage: Eukaryota > Metazoa > Chordata > Lepidosauria > Squamata > Colubridae > Pituophis > Pituophis catenifer. Next base: position 8,106,431 of record NW_027256884.1, read on the forward strand.
ATCCACTCTTGCTAGAAAAGCTTAGGACGACTTAGGTGGAGTTCCCAGGACTCTAGTGATGAAGTCCAGACTTAGTTTCCTTCCATTCTGTTTAAAGAATTATGTCATGCTATATCATACTATCTTTATATAGTGTTGTTGCTCTCTAGCACCATCTAATGGCTGGAGAGAAAAATGCAAAGTATATTGTTTGAAGCTGACCCCACCCCATTACCCATCAACCCGCACTCTCAAACCAAGTGCATGCTGGGAAGCCAGACTCCATTTCCTTTAGCATTTGGAGAAGGCAGAAGCACAAAGAAGAATCCATCTCAATCTGTGGCACATGGTCATCCAAGGATAAACCCACATCCCACACACAGAGCATCACTGGTGAGATTTGGATTGATTGTATTTATTAATTCTTATGTTCAGCAGTAATCCAATACTGCCTATCTTGTATCTGGTTCTCGTTGTATGCATCCCTATTTTCCCCAGTTTCACCATATCCTGTTCTTTCAATAAAGCATTCAGATCTATGCGCACGGTCTGTTTTATTAGAGGATAGGTGGGTTTAGCTGCATGTCGAGCTGCACACAGACTAACATGTAGTGGGGACAGAACAAATTAGATGTTGCTAATTTTCCACAGGGATGTCAGCTTGGCGTTACACTTAAAAGTTTGTGGTCTGTTCATTAGGCAAACTTTCACATTCTTTGTCAAGGCAGCTGCATACTGGATGATTGTCTCCATCACAATAGGCAATTTTTGTATATGTTGACTCATAAACTGTAGACACTGAGGCCATCACTGTGTTTATTTAATACATGGTCATAGTCTTTGGTAAGATACTAATAATGTATATGATAATTTACATTTGCTCCATTATTGATTCTAGGAACAAATCAAATCAGCCTTTATTAGAGTTGTAGAGCAGCATAAAGGGATGGGGTACAATAATCATGGGGATTTGATAGCACTGTTCCTACAAAGACGAGGGGATCAAACTATTTTCTAAAGCACCAAAAGGCCAGTCAAGAAACAATGGTTGGAAACTAACTAAGGAGAGAAGCAACCTAGAACTAAGGAGAAATTTCCTAACGATGAGAGCAATCAACCAATGGAATGCCTTGGCTTCAGAAGTTGTGGATGCTCCATCTCTGGAGGCTTTCAAAAAGAAACTGGACAACCATTTATTATCTGAAATGATATAGGGTCTCCTGCTCGAGCAGAGGATTGGACTAGAAGACTTCAAGGTCCTTTCCAACTCTATTATTCTACGTTCTAATTGCTCTATGATCAAGAAAAAGAATGTATGCAATGCTATATAACATGTGTGTTTGTGTGTACACATGAAATGAGAATGTTATGTCCGACTTTTGGTGATTCTATGGGCCAAATCTTTCTACATCTTCCCATCATGCACTCCTTCTATGTATGTAGGTATGTATTTATTTATTTATTTTATTTATTTGATTTGATTTGTATACCACCCTTCTCCAGCATTATTATTCTTGTAGGGTAATGTTGATATCCTCATAATCATTTGCCTTTTTTTTTTTTCAGTTTTGACTTGTTATCAAAGATTTTTTTATTTTATTATTTTTATTAGTCATATTTCTGTGCCGCCCACTCTCTGAGGACTCTGGGCTGCTTACACCAAAGACAATATACTAAATAGCATATTGCCCCCAACAATCTGGGTCCTCATTTTACCCACCTCAGAAGGATGGAAGGCTGAGTCAACCTTGAGCCGGTGAGATTTGATCCGTTGATCTGCTGAACTAGCAGTCAGGTGAAGTAGCTGCAGTACTGCACTCTAACCACTGTGCCACCTCGGCTCTTATTTAAATGAAAGTACCAGGTTTCACTTGTTGTAACTACTCTGTTCCGGCATGATATATTTTGGCGTTCTTATCACTTCCACAAGATAATATCTGCAAAAAAAAAATAAAAATCAGAATGGAAAAAATAAAAATAACAGCCAATCAGTGTGTGTTATGTGTTTATCTCTGCATACAGTAGTTCTCCCATCCTCCTAAACACACAGCTTACCATTAAAATGTAGAGGGTCTGTCACCATTAATAAAAAAGTATATCTTAGAAATATCAAATATGTATTTTAACAGAAATACATTGAATGAATAATACATTGTCTAAAGTTTACAAAAATTAAGGAAAGGGGGCCTCAAATGACAAAGCCAGGTTTAAGCTACATTACTACAATCAATCTTAAATCTATTAATCAAAGCTTTTGTCAGATGTAAATGCCTTATTCTCTAATGTGTAAATAATGTATATATATGGAACATCAGGGGTTAACTTATTCTTTGGACTTTAATGTATTCATAATTTACCACTCCCATTCCTGGCTCCACCCCTTGTATATAAAAGGAGCCATCCTCCCCATTTTCCTTGCTTCTATCTTGAATATTCAGCGAATATAGAATGCCTATTATGATTAAAGAGAAATATATTTAAATCTTTAACTTCTATTATCTTTATTGAGTCTGATCCTGAAAATATTGCAACAAGCTGGTAGCAGAGGATGGTTAATTGACTCAATAAGTAATTAAAAATGTCCAAGAAAGATAGGCCCAACACCAGGGCCTACAGCAAAGAAATAGAAACTGATCAAGAGATGATCAACGAATCCACTAATGCGATTTCGAGAGAATCCGAAGAATACACCACTGAAGAAGAAGAACTGATGAGTGAAAATAACGACCAGGAAGAAATCGAGATAGAAAATAACGAACTCAGGTCAGAGATATTAAAAATACTAAAAAGCCAAAAGAATGATGAAAGCCTCATCGCGGACCTCCAGGAGATGCTGAGGAACAGCGGAGCAGCGAGAGAGAAAAACATCATTAAAGAAAAACCCAAAGATCAAAAAACTGTGAGTGAAATGACTACTGAGAAAATAGTTGTAAAAAAGAAAAGATGTGACCCCGCGCGAAATTTTGAATGGCAGCCATCTTGGTTTCAACGAACTTCAAAAGAGAGTGAAGCAGAGCCAATCAAAACGCTCAGTTCAAAATTTCTGGCGCGAAAAACGCTATCAGACGAAGAAAGTGAAAAAGAAGTCTCAAACTCTTCAGATGAACCAAAATCAGAAAGTGAAGACGATTTAACAAAGTCTCAAGTAAAGTCAGCAATGAAAACACTTTTTGCTGCTTTTGGGCCAAGATTGAAAATTTCCAAGACATCAACGAAGAAGCAAGAAATCAAATCGACAACTCAAGACCTGCACGCTCCCATCCTGACTTCGAAAACGACGACACCCGAGCCCAGAGAGCCATGCCGATTCCGTCCTACACCGCAGACAGAATCGAGTGCCAGCGCACACAAGAGAAAGAGAAGAACCGCCGCCATCACCAAAGCCCCAAAAACCGAGCCAGAGACCGACTCATCTGAAGAGGAGCGGATCGAGAGAGCTGAAATGGAGAGAACCTTCCACAACGGCGCCAAAGAAGAAATGAGCAACGCGCATGTGCAAAACTACGTAGACGGCCCCGAAAGACTTGAACTGGCCAGAGAACCGCGCAGACTCGTTACAAGCATCCCAATGCCGTTCTGTAATTTCCTGCACTTGAGAGACCACGGACTGCCTCAGGTTGTAAGTAATGGACAAAATAATGTGGGGAACTTACCCAGTGACTTCCCAAAACTTAGAGTTGATGGCATTAATTTACAAGAGTGGTACCAACAGCTTCAGGTTATTTTTATGAAAGAAAATTTACTATTCTTTATAACTAGTCCTCCAAGAAGACCTTGGACTTTAAAAATAGATTGTTTACATCATAGAGCATTTTTCATAATAATTTCTAGCGTGTCTCCTGCAATGTATCATAGCATCAAACCAAACCTAACTGTATCAGAAATAATTCAATGCATGTTTAATCTATTTCACAGCGATAGCGTAGCCACAACCACAAGAATGTCTAAGGATTTCTTTTCTTCTAGAGTGAAACCAGGGGTTTCTATAAGTGAACATTTGATAAATCTAAACAAAATAAGAGCTGAGCTGCAATTGAGGGGGGAAGTGATTTCAGATCAAACTATGAAAAGTGTTATTATCAATTCACTTGATCCATCATGGGATAGCTTTATGTCACACTTAGATACCATTAATTTGGGATATTTATCAATAGAAAGTCTATCTAACAAATTGATAGCAGAAGACAATTCAAGAAAAAATCGTTCCAGTAACCAAACAGAACACAAATCTTTTAGGAAAGTAGTCTTTCAAGATAAATATAATGAGGCCTTTAGGTGCCACAATTGTGGATCCAGGGAACACAGTAGAAGAGACTGTCCCAAAGTCCCAAGGGAGAGACATAGGCCAGAATATAGGAGCAAATACAATTACAGACAATCTTCCACAGATAGACACAAATATAGAAGTCCACCAAATTACAGAGAAAGTAGAGGGGGTAGAGAAAATTCAAAAGAGAGAAAATCTGGGTCACTAAATGGGCTAAATAAACAAGACAGCACCAAAACACAACAAGATGAGAACAATAATTGGCTTATTGATTCTGGTGCAACAAATCACACCACTAACAACAAAAGTATATTATCTTCATTTACAGAAGATAAGTTTGTGATAAAGGTAGCTAATCAAGAAAAGGTTCAAGTATTAGGCAGAGGAAATGTGACCTTGCCTGGTTTAGGGAAAATAGAGGGGGTATTATTAATCCCAGAAATACCTCACAACATACTAAGTGCTATAAAACTAAGCAGAGAATCTGACATCAATATAGTTTTCTCAAAGGGGAAAGCAACAATAGAAAAGAACAAAACAAATGTAGGCACTGTGATGATAAAAGGGGGTCTACCCTATCTGATAACCAAAGAAAGATGGTTACATAACATTGATTCAAATATGGAAGATTGTATTGAAGCAGATGATGAAAATGTCAGTAACAATGACAATGATGAATGTAAAATAACTCATGATAACAAAAATACACACAATGAGAAGAAACCAAAAATAGGTAAACCAATTCATGATGAGTGTGCTCACATCTTACATAGGAAGTTAGGACATGCAAGCTTTCCTGTAGTGCAAAAAATGACTGAACACGCAGAAGGTGTAAAAATAAAAAATTGTGAAAATTATTTAGAATGCTCAGTATGTAAATCCACCAAACTAAAAACCAGTCCCAGACCAAAAAAATCTAACAGATCAACTAACAATATTTTTGATTTGGTACATATGGACTTAGTTGGTCCATTAACTCCATCAATTACCTATAGAAAACGTTACTTCCTAACAATAGTGGATGATTACAGTCGCTATGGTTTTGTTTACACATTAAAGCACAAGGATGAAACCTTTCAGAAATTTAAGGAATTCTACAAACGCATAGAAACACAACATAATATCAGAATAAAACAAATTATGACAGATAGGGGATGTGAATTCATGTCTAAAGAATTCTCCCAATGGTTAAAGGATAGAGGGATGCTACATTTCACGTCCAATCCATTTTCTGCATTTCAAAATGGGATTGCAGAGAGAAAGAACTCCACACTACAAACCATGATTAGATGCACATTAGAGGATGCTGGTTTAGGCAAACAATTTTGGTCAGAAGCCTTACATTATTCAAATTACACTCAAAATAGAACATGGTCCAGTATTGTGAATAAGACACCATATGAGGTGATGTACAATAGAAAACCTAAATTAGCACACATGCACATATTTGGAGTTACTGCAGACGTGCACATACCTAAACAATTGAGGAGAAAGGGAGAAAACGTATCCAGGAGATTAAGATTCATGGGATACGAAACTGGAACCAAAGGGTACAGATTCATTGATAATAATAACAAATTTATAGTATCCAGAACAGCTGTGTTTCATGAGCAGGCCAATTGGTCTAAGTTGCACCTTAATGAAATTTTTCCTAATAAAAGCAAAGATAATATATCTTGCGAGGAAGGAACAACAGAAAATCAAAATATTAACAAAAGTAAGAACAAAACCAAAACTTGGACAAATAGTCAGCATAAAATAAAGACAGACACATTAACAAAAAAGGAAGCCAGATATTTGCATGACAACCATAGCAAACCTGAAAGAAATATTAGAAATAATAGAAACCAAATACCAAATAAATACAAAGATTATATTATGCATATGGATGGAGAACAAATAACACCTAATACATATGAGGAAGTATTGAAACTTCCCCGTGAAGAAAGAGAAAAATGGGAACTAGCTATGGAAAAAGAAATGGAAAGTTTACAAGGATTAAATGTATTCACACCTGCGATCGCACCTAAGGATAAAACAATTATAGGTACCAGGTGGATTTATAAAATTAAGAATTTAGAAGGAGGTAATACCTTATACAAGGCCAGACTAGTTGCACAAGGTTATGCACAAAAATATCCAGAAGACTATACTGACACATATTCACCCACAGTGAGAACAGAGAGTGTCAAAACAGCTCTTGTAGTAGCATCTGCACTCAATCTAGACGTGTTTCAATATGACATACAGACTGCATACTTACATGCAAAATTAGATAAGGAAATATATGTAAGGGCACCACACAGTCAATACACTAATAAGAACGAAATTTGGTTATTAAATAAAAGTCTGTACGGATTGAAGCAATCTGGCAAAAGATGGTACGATTGTTTGGTAAAAGTACTTAAGACCATGGATTTCAACGCCACCACTGCTGATAACTGTTTCTTTGTAAAAAAGAGTAATGATCATATTGAATTTGTATTAATTTATGTGGATGATATTTTATATATTGGAAAGCATAAAGAAAGCAGGGAAATCTTTGTAAATAAGTTAAACGAACACTTCTCATTGAAATCACTAGGTAGAGTGAATAAATACCTTGGTGTACAAATTAACAAAACTAAAAGGGGATTCAAACTTACTCAGAAAGATAAAATCATTGAACTCCTAAACAAATGTAACTTAAATAATGCCAAAACATGTGACACACCTATGCAAACTGATTTTCTTAGAAACAATGATGAATCTTCCCCTGAGTTTAAAGACAACACATTTTACAGATCAGTTATAGGTTCACTCCTTTATATATCTAATTGGACTAGGCCAGATATTGCATTACCTCTCAATTTATTGTCAAGATATGTTAGCAAACCAACCTTGTATCATTGGGAAGCTGTCAAAAGAATTTTAAGATATCTGAAAAGTACATTAGATTTTTGTTTAATATTGGAACCCAATAATGACAAAGAACCAAAAATTACTTGTTATGCTGATGCAGATTGGGCTGGTGATACATCATGCAGAAAGAGTACCTCTGGTTATGTTTTTCTATTGAACGATTGTCCAGTTTACTGGTATACTGGTAAACAAGAACTGGTAGCCACTTCTACCACAGAAGCGGAATATGTTTGCTTGTCTAAAGCTGCAAATAACCTTGTATGGTTCAATGATTTGATCACAGATGTTTGGAAGAAACCTACTTTACCATTTATTATGCATGAAGACAATAAAGCGGCCATTGAAATATCTAGATCCGATGCAATTGGACAAAGGTCCAGGCATATTGATATAAAATTTAAGCACGTGAGACAACTATCTCAAGACGGATTCATCAAAGCAATACATTGTGATACTTCTGAACAATTAGCTGACATATTAACAAAACCCTTACCTTCTAAACAACACAAATATTTAACTTCAAAATTATATGTATTATATTGTCCTGAATCTGAATGTAACTGGTGTTGTATAACGAACCGGCATTTAGAGGGGGATTTGTCAGATGTAAATGCCTTATTCTCTAATGTGTAAATAATGTATATATATGGAACATCAGGGGTTAACTTATTCTTTGGACTTTAATGTATTCATAATTTACCACTCCCATTCCTGGCTCCACCCCTTGTATATAAAAGGAGCCATCCTCCCCATTTTCCTTGCTTCTATCTTGAATATTCAGCGAATATAGAATGCCTATTATGATTAAAGAGAAATATATTTAAATCTTTAACTTCTATTATCTTTATTGAGTCTGATCCTGAAAATATTGCAACAGCTTTGTTGTCGATTATCCTGATAATCTGTGTTTTTACTGCTGGTTCTAAAATCTTGTATGCTTATCCCATTTGCCAATTTGCTCTAAAACAAGTAAATAGCTTTGCTTCGCGGCTTGTCTGTTAATAAAATCAACAAATAGCAATGGCAGCCATCTGTCCACCTGGAACAAGAAAATCTAAATTAATGAATATAAAAATAGGAAAGTCACTCCTGCATCATCAGAGTAAAAACACCCAACTGACATCTACTCAGAAATTGCAAACACTGCGGGCATGGCATGAAATATTAGATTGGCAATGAACATCACAAAACTACTTCCTAATATCCTGGAACTGCAAAAGAAATGTGGCTGAGGAGAGACACCGTTAATATTTGTAGAGAGTTTAATTCACTTGCTTTTCATTCATTTGAAAATCCCTAGGACCCTGATGCTCTCTACTTGATGTGATTCCATTGATATTTTGCTCTAAGCTTAGTCTAGAGGTTCCTTGTCACTGAAAACATTTTCTTTTGGAACCACAGGAAGGCCAGCTCAAGTGAGTGTGGAGAGCGAATATTTAGAAAAGTGGTTTTGTTTCAATATTTTGGAAATGGAAAAAGCTCATTAATCTAGCTTGTTGAACTCTTGTGTGTCTCTCTGCCTCTTTGTGTCTTGAAGACTGAGTAGTAAGAAGGACAAAAGAAGAGATGCTGACAGTAACACATAGTGAAACTGCATAGGTAAAAGATAAAAAATCATTAGTTGGCCTAATGCCCGTCCAATTTCATCTTCAACATTTATTTACTCATCACAGGAAACCATTTTTCAAGCACTGCCTATGTGAAGGTACAAACACTCACCAAATGAGAAGGGTGTTTACACAACATGCTTTTACGGTTTAATCTTTCCAATATCTAAAGGGCTGCCACAAAGAAGATGGGGTCAAGCTATTCTCCAAAGCACATGAAGGCAGAACAAGAAGCAATGGGTGGAAACTAATCAAGGAGAGAAGCAACCTAGAACTAAGGAGAAATTTCGTGACAGTGAGAACAATTAATCAGTGGAACAACTTGCCTCCAGAAGTTGTGAATGCTCCAACACTGGAAGTTTTTAAGAAGATGTTGGATAACCATTTATGAAGTGGTGTAGGGTTTCCTGCCTAAGTAAAATAAAATATAGAATGCAATAAAATAAATAAATAAAATAATAAAACAAAACAAAACAATAAATAAAAATGCAATGCAATGCAGCACAATGCAATAAAATAAAATAAATAAAATAAAATAATAAAATAAAATAATAACAAAACAAAACAAAACACAAAACAAAACAATAAATAAAAATGCAATGCAATGCAATAAAATATAAAATAAAATAAAATATAAAATAATAAAGTAAAGTAAAATAAAATAAAGTAATAAAATAAGATAAGATAAATAAAATGTGTGGTTTATGTTTGGTTAAAATACACTATGTCGGATCCCCCCCCCATTTTCTAACAACTGTGTTTCGATTTAATGTCTAATCCATGGATCTTTTGAATATATATACAATAGATGAAGTTAGAGGTATTTAAACTCTGTCCGTATTTCTGACTTTGTATTGCAATACATCTCTGTGGGTAACTGACAATTGTTAAAAAGATTGTGCATTTGAATTAACAGATATTTTTCCCCCTGGGAGAACACTCCACATTGGCCTTGTCATATTTTACTTTTCAGATCAATCCTTCCTGCAGTCCTGTTCTGTAGCAACTAAACTATCTCCCGTCCAATAACGTAATGTTGATCGGTTATGTTGCTCAATGTGAATTGCTACCATAAGGAACATAAGCTGAACAAATGCCAGCTTAGAAATCTGAGTTCGGTAGTTCTGATTGAGAGTCACCTTCATGTAGGTCAGGAGGAAAGTCATTCAAGACAATCTCCAGGTCCAAAATAAATAAAATGAAAAAAAAAAAAAGGTTGAACTGAATCGATACGTTGCTATGAATTATTTACTAAGTTTCAGTTGCTAGAGAATGATAATTGGGAGACTTCAAGTATTGTCCTCTTTTTTTTTAAAAAAAAAAGGTTACATTTCCTTCAGGGATTTGGCAATCAATGTCTGGTCTGAGAACTAAAGTAATATAATGGTTTAAGGGTTGGACTGGCACCCCAATCTAATGCATAGATTTGATGATGTGGAGATAAAATTGGATGAGGATCTGTTATGTATGCCATCCTCTAGAACCGTGATGGCGAACCTATGGCATATGTGCCACAGGTAGCATGCGGAGCCATATCTGTGGGCACATGAGCATTGCCCTAGCTCAGCTCCAGAACGCATGTGCTCACCAGCCAGCTGATTTTGGGCCTTCTAGGCCTACCGGAAGTCAGGAAATGGGCCGTTTCCGGCCTACAGAGGGCCATGGAGGGGGTGGGGAAGGCCGTTTTCGCTGTCCCCAGGTTCCAAGAAAGCCTCTGGAGCCTGGGGAGGGTGAAAAACAGGACTTCCAGGCCCACCAGTAACCTTTTTGCCGTCGCGTGTCAAAAGCAGGAGGAGCAAAAGATGGGGGGGCGCAGGGATCATTGAATTATGGATGTGGGCATGCATGCCTGCGACCCCCACCCCTGCTTTTGGCACGCGACGACAAAAAGGTTAGCCATCACTGCTCTAGAAGAAAAGCAGGGGGAGCAGGGGTGGGTTCTAAAAATTTTTACTACCGGTTCTGTGGGCATGGCTTATTTTGTGGGCGTGGTTTGATGGTCATGTGACAATTCTTTAGGATTTAGCAGAGGTACTGGTCTACCAGGCTTTTAACTGCTTGCAGAGCTGTACCGGTCTACCCATTTGTTCTTGGAGCGTTCCGGTCTACCTATTTGTTTTCCGAGGCACCGGTCTACCCATTTGTTTTTCGAGCGCACTGGTCTACCACCACACTACCTTTTAACACTGATCAACTGTAGGGCGGCTCTTTGAAGCCCCGCGGCAAGAGTTTCCTTCTAGCCAATCAGCTGGGACTTGGGAGGCAGCAAATAGATTGGGGGTGGGGCCAAATAAAAGGTAAGAGTAACGCGGGGGGCAGTGGGAGGGCCCAGCTCCCGAACAAAGAGAACTGGTTCGGTGACATCATATCGTCACCGCTACCGGCTCGACAGAACCGGGCCGAACCAGGAGAAACCCACCACTGAGGGGGAGGGTATTCACTTACCTTCCCTACCAGTTCACAAATGTGAGTGTGTGCCCGCATGCTTGCATGCATGCATGCGGCTAAAAAAGTACCTAAATAGGATGGCATAGAGCCGGGGTGAGTGGCCAGGCCCACCCACGATTTCCGCTACCATTTCGGGCGAACCAGTCCGAACCGGCTGAATTCCACCTCTGAAGAAAAGTAGTATATAAATATAATAATAATAGTAGTAACAATAATATTGAGAATATTCAAAAAGGTATGAGTCCATATAATCTCCAGGAGTCCTACTTGACTCAAGAAAGTCTTTGCATTACTAAAAGTGAATAAAGAATAAGATAACAACAACAATTTGTACACCATCAGTGTTAACAAATTCACCATCAGTCAATTGCAAAAGGCAGTTTGACTTGGAACAGCTCACATCCTGTGGTGATCCATCGAACACTATCAAACATCAACATCTGCCTATTCCAAGGGCCTGGTGGCTCAGCAGACTGATAGCATTGTGATTAACACCAGCTGTCTGCAATTACTGTAAGTTCGAATCTCACCAGGCTCAAGGTTGACTCAGCCTTCCATCCTTCCTAAGGTAGATAAATTGAGGACCCAGTTTGTGGGGGCAATAAGCTGACTTTATATAAAATATACAAAAGTATGAAGGCTATTGCTTAATGCATTGTAAGCTGCCCTGAGTCTCTGGAGAAGGGCGGCATATAAATCAATTTTTTTAAAAAAAAAAGTCTTTGGGAAAGATTGAATAGATAGAAAAAATGCCAAATCCAGTCCGAACATCTGGCTGACTGTGCAGCTAACCATAATACATGAGCAATGAATTGTTGAAATAAATATCCAGTTCCAAGTCCGGAGAAAGGCACTGGAGACAAAATGGAGGCTGGAGGCTGATTGGAAAGATGGTTTAATGGTAAAGCAGAAACCACATGGATGGTCCTGGGCAGTTGTCTACATGGAGTTGAGAGCGAGTGGCTTTTATAACTTCTCTTGGGCTTTGAACTTGAACTTCCTGTTCCTGTGCAAGAACATGTATTCTATTGGCTGTTGTCAGATTCCTATGGAGTCATGCTTGTCTGAGCTCCCAGGTTTGGTTGAAATTTGCTGAGTGATGCAATGTCCTTAGGAGACTGTGCAATGCAGTGAACTCTGTGTCTTCTGCTAAATGGTCCTATTACGTCCTGAAGGGCCATGTCTTAATCCCATCAGTTTGGAGCTGAAGGTCTTTTGACTTGTAGATAGGCTGGCCCAGTCCTGCTGGGGCTATTAAGAAAGGTAGGGGCTGCTTTCCAAGAGCACGTTTCTCCTTTAGGGAAATATAATATTCTGCCTTTTATAATATTTCTTAAAATATTTCATTCTTCTAGGAGAGGAGTGGGTGCTAACTTTGTACAGAACGAGGCGAAAGTTATTTTCTCCTTATATAAAGAATGAAACTTACGCAGTGTTTTCTAAAAAAAAAGAAAAATAATGAATAATAAATAATCACCGAAGGATTGGGGATAAAAATATGCTTTCTTATACTAGTATCATTACACTTAGCTGATTTTTTTAAAAATTTTTAATTTTTTTTATGGTAAACACATTAAAACAAAACACAAACATACAACATTTATATACATAAACCCTTTTTACACCTCTTTCATAGTGATCCTTTCTTAATATACCAAAATACCAAAAAGAGCCTTGGTAGTACAGTGGTCTAAGGCACCCTGTTATTAAAGCTGGTTATTAAGACCAGCTGCCTGCAATTACTGCAGGTTCGAATCTTACCAGGCTCAAGGTTGACTCAGCCTTCCATCCTTTCTAAGGTAGGTAAATTGAGGACCCAGTTGTGGGGGCAATAAGCTGACTTTGTATAAATATACAAAAGAATGAAGGCTATTGCTTAGCACATTGTAAGCCGCCCTGAGTCTCCGGAGAAGGGCGGCATATAAATCAAAATTTGTGTGTGTGTGTGTGTGTGTGTGTGTGTGTGTGTGTATATTTACTATTTATACATATTTTAACTTTATCTTATTCCATATTGCTATCTATCTTCTTTATTTCAACTACATTTTACTTGATCTTTACATTTCAGTCATTTATATTATAATTTACCAATTTTTACCACACTTAGCTGATTTTTTTTCAGCTAATGAGTATGGGATGATTTTTTTTCAGCTAATGAGTATGGGGTGATCAACCTGTGAAGAAATGGGGCTTTTCAACCCTTTTCATTCTTTTTTTTTTTTTATTAAAAAGTTTTAAAATGTTTTACAAACAAATTCCCCCCCTCCTCCCCCACCCATTCCCTTCTCCCTCCCCCCCCCCCCGACTTCCCAGAGCAAAATACAGGGTATTGCATTTAGCAAACATAATCTAACAAACAAACTAACTATAAGCTCTTAACTTCCCCTTACTCTTTAACTCCCCCATAGGTACTAAAATGTCAGAGTAAAAAGAAAAATCATCTAAATATTTCATTCATAAGCTATTTGCAACTTTTTAGTCCCATATTTGTTTTGTATATAGTCAATCCATCTTCTCCATTCCAGTACATATCTTTCATTCAAACGGTCCTTCAAATATGCAGAGATTTTAGCCATCTCCGCCAGGTTAGCTACTTTTAATGTCCATTCTTCAATAGTAGGTATTTCTTCCTTCTTCCAATATTGTGCCACCAAAAGTCTAGTTATATACCTGAAAAAAGGTTTAATAGCTAAATTAATTGAAGCAGATGCACAAGGAAGATATATTGCAATTGAAATCTTAATAGACGGGGAAAAAACATTATTGATTGGAATATATGCACCAAATCAACCCTTTTCATTCTTTATAGCAATCTTTTTGAAAACTAAATGATGACGAGATGTATCACAATGAGTAAGGATAGAGGAAACTGTAGCTTGAAACACGTGGAGCAGAATCTATGCTGAGTTGGCCAGTATGCTGTGTATATGTGGTTTGTTAGCAAATTGATATATTGATCAGTGGATAATATTTGAGTAAATGTTTGAAAACATTTTCATGTTGATATTCCCAAAGCATTGATTTCCATGGCTACAAAAGCTAGGAAGCAAAAAAAAAAGCATTTAAGACAATTTATTTTCTGTATGTGTGCCTCACACAGTATGAAAAATTTGGCATGCATTCGTTTTTACTTTAGAACATGCATTAAATATCAGATATAATCTGGGTCTCCTCTCTTTATGCTTTGCAAAAGGCCCATGAAGATGACAATGAAAATTACGTATTTCTATAAATCCTCTGTCCTGTTAGCCTTCAATCTCCACCTTCGTTACTCATTCAACAAAACATAACAAAAATTTGCATTCTGTGTCTCGGTATTTTCATTCTTATTTCTGTTTCTTGCACAGGTAAAAAGTAAAGGTAAAGGTTCCCCTTGCACCTATGTGCTAGTTATTCCTGACTCTAGGGGGCAGTGCTCATCTTTGTTTCAAAGCCAAAGAGCCAGCACTGTCTGAAGATGTCTCCATGGTCATTTGGCCGGCATGACTAAATGCCAAAGGTGCACGGAACGCTGTTACCTTCCCACCAAAGGTGGTCCCTATTTTTCTACTTGCATTTTTTATGTGCTTTCGAACTTTTAGGTTGGCAGAAGCTGGGACAAGTAACAGGAGCTCACCCCGTTACGTGGCACTAGGGATTTGAACCACTGAACTGCCGACCTTTTGATCGACAAGCTCAGCGTCTTAGCCACTGAGCCACTGCATATACACACCGTGTATACATAGCTACATATTACCTCGGTCTTATCCCTCTACTCCCAACCAGGCATTTCCTGTCAACGTTTCCACCGCAACATGACGGGGCCTAAAATGAGTGTATCCTGAGCAAAGCTGAAGTTCTTGCTGTATTTACTGTGTCACAAGATGGATGCAAGAAGCCAGGGTGCTTAATTCGTATTGACGGTAATGTTTGCTTGCATTGGCAGGCAGTCACCGAGAGTGGAAAAGAGGGGAACAAGATTTGCTAGGTCTACTAGCAGCCAGTAATTATTTGCCTCCTTTTTCTTAAAGGAGTTAAAATAACTCAAGAGACTTTTGAAAAGTAACCCTGTTGCTTTGTTTCATACAGATGAGTAAAGCCATTCAGCAGGTCTGGCCCCATTTTCCTAAATAATGCAATTGCGATTTTGAAGCAGCATCACTCCATCAATCCATCAATCACCCCACCCAGGAATTCTAAAAGATGTAAACACAGAACATAAAAACAAAACTTTGCTCTCCAACATTACCAGCTAGTTTGAATTTCAGGAGCTTAGTAAAGGAAAAAAAAACAACTATTATGAACTGCAGAAGAAGCCAGATCCAACACTTGCATATATTAGAATTTGATATTGCTTATTATTTTATTGGAAAGACAGTTCTGCTTTGTTCCTGGATATTGCTCTGCTCTTTTCTGCATAACGAACTGTTTTAACGGCACTCTCTCTCCCTGCTCAACTTGGGAAGGATACAGAGTGGAGTGATATTTTATCTTATTTACTCTTTCCTTCCTTCGCTTATATATTCATAGTTAAATAACTATCCCGATTCACAATTTACAATTAGATAAGAGCAGTTGTGCATGCACCGTGAAATTTACTGCGTATATTTTTAAACCGTAAAACAACACAATAAACACAGGACAGTAATTAAAAATGAGCTAGAGGCGCACATTCAAATTAAAACCTGAGTGAATTGATACGGGATCAAAAGTTCAAAAGGCTGGGCGCAATCCATAACCAGGTATAGGTAGAGACAAAATGATTTAACACTCATTTATAAAACAGCCAGAGATGTGTTTTCCTCTCTCTCTCTGCTCTCTCGCCTCCCGTGTTATTTATTTCTTTTAAAAGCTGTAAAGCAGCTAAAAACTTCTGGCTTTGCTCTTTTTCAATGTAGCTGGGGGGAGAGGGGGGGAATGTTCCCCTTGCAGATGTTGTGTGATCACAAAGTATCGTTTTCACAAGAGTTTCTCTCTTTCATTAAGGAATTAGTTTTTATTTTATTTATTTATTCAATTTGTCAAGCATATATAAGATAACAGATAAAAGTATAAACATAATTTGAATACATGAAAAGAGTAAGAGTAAAAAGGAATTTTAGACAGGGATGGTAGGCAGGTTGGTACACTTATGCATGACCCTTACAGACCTCTTAGGAATGGGGTGAGGTCAACAGTAGACAGTTTAAGGTTAAAGTTTTGGGGGATTGGGGAAGAAACCACAGAGTCAGGTAGTGCATTCCAGGCATTGACAACTCTGTTGCTGAAGTCATATTTTCTGCAATCGAGTTTGGAGTGGTTTACCTTAAGTTTGTATCTATTGTGTGCTCGTGTATTGTTGTGGTTGAAACTGAAATAGTCATTGACAAGTAGGACATTATTGCAGATAATTTTATGTACTACATTTAGCTCAGACCGAAGTTGGCATAGTTCTAAGTTGTCTAAGCCCAAAATTTGAAGTCTGGTGGCATAAGGTATTTTATTGCAGGTAAAGGAATGGATGACTCTTCTCGTAAAATATCTCTGGACTCTCTCAATTGTATTTATGTCTGATATGCAGTGCAGGTTCCAGACAGATGAGCTGTATTCAAGAATTGGTCTAACAAATGGTTTGTATTCTCTAGTTAGTAGTATGATATTACCAAAGAAGAAGCTACGCAAGATTGCAGGAAGTTTTAAAAATAAGATTGCTTTGGGTACTACGGTACTATGGTACAAATATATGTGTCAATATTTTTTCTATGTTTTTCTTTTGTAAATCATATACACTGACAATACACTGTATTCAAAACGTTTATGAATAAAAATAAAAAATAAATTTAAAGAAAAAAAGACAATACTGTAAGGTAACTGTCAATCATACACCTGTGAGGTTGTCCATAAGAGCCGTGGTGGCGCAGTAGTTAGAATACAGTACTGCAGGCTACTTCTGCTGACTGTTAACTGCCAGCAGTTTGGCAGTTCGATTCTCACTGGCTCAAGGTTGACTCAGCCTTCCATCCTTCCAAGATCAGTAAAATGAGGACCCAGATTGTTGGGGGAAGAGGCTGACTCTGTAACCGCTTAGAGAGGGCTGTAAAGCACTGTGAAGTGGTATATAAGTCTAAGCGCTATTGCTATTTCATTTCCAAATTAGGGATTGGAGGATATCCAGTGTTCTTAACATATGCATTTCTAATGTATATAACTTTTTCCCCAAATGCATATTTTTGTATGATAACTTCCCCAATGTGCATTTGTGTATGGAAATTTTGGAGCCGTTGATTGGACATTGCATTGATTTTTCAACAGATGGTTCTGATGGATATGCATGAGAAGATATACGTGTTGGATTTCTTCTGAAAGTTAGGTGAAAATACAGGCAAATTGCGTTAGGGAAGATGATGTTTGCTAAATATTTCTCCTCGCTTCATGGACTTAACCATGCCTTCACGGATTTTGTACTTCTTCCAGTGGATACAATGGAATTATGATGTTTTTCGGGATAATATTAGCTTAGATGTTCAATCATGTATTTTTAATGCTAACCTACAGTTTGCATTAAGGAGTATCAGCTTACAAAGCATGACAACATAATTTTAGTCCGTGTTCATGCAGTACAGCTTCATCAGGATGACATAAATATCCAGATTTCCAGAAAAGAGCTTATTAGAATCTAGAAAAACAGATGCATAATTTAGAAAGAAATTATACTGATCCCAGGTAGAACTAAACCTATGAAGACAGAGATGTGATGTTGTCCAAAATGTCATTTCAATATTGCTTGTTCCTTAAATACTTATCCTATCCTAGCAACAACTTCACACATCAGATTAAACGGTATGTTATTAACACTTTTTAAAAGGATCACATTATGTTCATACGAATTAAGGCAAAGTTGAGAATAAAACTGATTGTCTTTGGAGATTCTCAATCATCCAGGTCTGTTCCAAAGGTTGCATTTTCAAAAGGCAACAGGACTTTCTTGGTTTTTCGTTGAAGACATTTCACTTCTCATCCAAGAAGCTTCTTCAGTTCTGACAGTTCTCTCTTGGATGAGAGAAGCAAAATATCTTCATGGAAAAGCAAAGCAAAAAAACACCTTTGGGAGAATAAAACCGATGTGAAGCCAAAAGGCCAAGAAGTCATGGATTGCATCAAATAAGATGATTTCACAAAACACATACCAGCACAGCCTGTGTGTGTTGATTAACAAGTTTTGATCCAGCCAGCTAAATTGTAGTGAAAGGTTTGAACGTTGTAAACTGAACATAAATAATCTTCCTTCAAGAGATGGGGATGTGCCTGCAGAAAGTTTGAAGCAATATATATTAATTAGAGTACATCTAGACTGCACTCCATGATCCCAAGTCTGTTCTCTTCTTAAATTAAATTATGCCTTCCCTTCTGTTTGAATGAAAAGATGTAAGAGCCTTACTAAAGCTAAAGATAAATTCTTGTTGTATCGCAGGAGTAAGCACATACATTTTCCTTTTTACTTTTTCGGCTCTCATCTCTCCCAGAAGTATACAAACCCTCCCCTTGATATTTAAATCTCTCGCTTTCATATTTATACCGCTATCATCTCTTGATCGATCCCTTTGAAGTCATATGTTTTCATCCGATCTCATCAACAATGCATGCCAGGAATATTTATTCCTTAACATTTTACTTTATTCCTGCTGTCAGTTTCTTGCCTAGCAGACCAGCATGGATACAGAAAGCTAGGAAGCTAAAAACCTGTGCCATCCATATAAGATATTTGATTTTCTAACCTTGGAAGATTTAAATGCATTCTGAGTTTATATCTGTACATTGAATATATACTTAATTGTGTTAATTATTCAGTTTCTATAGCAGCCCATCTCAATCCGATTTCCAATATAATTGCAAGTTTTGGGATGTAGGCAAAATACAATAGGTTGGTTTGGATGGTGGTGTCTAGAATAGAAATCACACTTGCATAGAATATTGTGAACATGCTTGAGATAGATCTGAGCTTTGGCAACACTGATGACACATTGGTCAAAATGTGTCCAAAATGAAAGGTAGTATCCTTATCATTAACAGAAAATGCTGTGTAGTACATAATTAGAATAGAATAAGAGAGTTGGAAGGGACCTTGGAGGTCTTCTAGTCCAACCCCCTGCTTAGGCAGGAAACCTTAAAACTGTTTCAGACAAATGGTTATCCAATCTCTTCTTAAAAACTTCCAGTGTTGGAGCATTTACAACTTCTGGAGGCAAGTTGTTCCACTGATTGATTGATTGATTGATTGATTGATTGAATTGTTTGCCAACAAATGCAAGGAAACAAGTATCATTATAGACATAGACATGGACACCTGAAACAAATGGCACAAATAAATGGCTATAAATAGGCAAAACATAGCCATAAACACATAGAATGAGTATATATAAATGGGGGCAGTAGGACAGGGATGGTAGACACGCTGGTGCACTTATGCACGCCCCCTTAGGGACCTCTTAAGAAACATATAAGATTCACAGTAGACAGTTTAAGGTAAAAGGTATGGGGATTAGAGAAACTTAAAACAGGATCAGGTAGAGTGTTCCAGACATTTACTACTCTATTGCTGAAGTTGTATTTTCTGCAATCAAGATTACAGCGAATTACATTTAGTTTGTATCTATTGATAGTCCTTGTGTTATTGCGGTTGAAGTTAAAGAAGTCATTAACAGGTAGGACGTTATGGTAGATAATCTTGTGTACTAAGCTTAGGTCGGAACATAGACGGTGTAGTTCAGGGTTATCCAGGCCGAAAATTTCAAGCCTGGTGGTATAAGGAATTTTATTGCGAGCAGTGGAGTTGAGTACTCTTCTTGTAAAATACCTCTGGACCCTCTCTAATGTACTAATGTCCGAAATACAGTGTGGGTTCCAGGCAGGTGAGCAGTATTCAAGGATAGGTCTGGCAAAGGTTTTGTATTTAGAGTTATAGTTAAAAGTATAGAGTTACCAGAGAGAAAACTTCGTAAAATAAGGTTCACAACTCTTAATGCCTTTTTAGCAATGTTGTTACAGTGAGCTCTGGGGCTTAGATCTTTTGAAATGAATACTCCTAGTCCTTGATAGAGAGTGGGTCATCTTTTAGATTGTTTCCGCCCAGCTTGTATTCAATGTTCTGATTTTTATTTTTATTATTTAGTTGTTCAGATCAGGGGTGGGTTCTAAATTTTTTTACTACTGGTTCTGTTGGCGTGGCTTATTTTGTGGGCGTGGCTTGATGGTCATGTGACAATTCTTTAGGATTTAGCAGTGTTCTGGTCTACCAGGCTTTTAACTGCTTGCAGAGCTGTCTACTTATTTATTTTTGGAGGCACCGATCTACTCATTTGTTTTTAGAGGCACTAGGGACCGGTCTACTCATTTGTTTTTGGAGGCACTGGTCTACTACCACACTGCCTTTTAACACTGATCAGCTGTGGGGCAGCCCTTTGAAGCCCCGCAGCAAGAGTTTAAACACTTTTTTCCCTTCTAGCTAATCAGCTGGGACTCGGGAGGCAGCGAATAGATTGGAGGTGGGGCCAAATAAAAGGTAAGAATAACGGGGGGGGGCGAGGGCCGGGGAGGCAGGAGGGCCCAGCTCCCGAACAAGGAGAACTGGTTCGGTGATGTCATATTGTCACCACTATCGGCTCGGCGGAACCAGACGGAACCGGGAGGAACCCACCACTGATTCAGATACATAATCTAGGTTCTTTCATAGGGTAGTAGAATTGTCTGTGGTGTTAAATAGCTTTACGTTGTTGGCAAAGAGGATGCAGCTGCTTGCAATATGATCCCAAAGGTCGTTAATATAAAGCAGAAAGAGTGTTGGTCCTAGAACGCTGGCTTGGGGAACACCACTGTTTACTGGTGCGGGGTTTGATATAGCATTTTTAATTGTTCTAACTGTCAGGAAATTTCTCCTTAGTTCTAGGGGGCTTCTCTCCTAGATTAGCACACGCTCAGCGAACTGGTTGTTCAACCAGTGGGATCCTTCAATTAGGGAATATTTTGAGAGAATCTGGAGTTGAAGAACATTGTTGAATGCAATGTGGGTGATAGAGGATAGAATGTAGAGCATGAAAATAAATGGAACGCTAAACAAATATTTTATCAATGAGTAGAGAGTACAGTGAGACTAACTGACAGCCTCTCTCTTGTTTAATGTATTCATGGATGAAAACAGAAGGCTTGTGATAAGGTTAGAGGCCTGTTGTCTCAAGGTGTGAATGCACCTACACATTTTGAATGCAAAAATGCTTTTACCAGCAAAGGATGCTGCATTGCTGTGTTGGAACCGAAGAAACTTTACAATGTTAGACAGATTGTATGTTGAATGTTACAAAGATGGGAACATTCAGAGAAGAACATGGATGTCCTTGTTGGAGAACATGTCCGCAGTTTGACATTAATATCTTACGAATTCGCCGAATGTACTTAGCTGAAGTTAATTCCTTGACTTTATTATGCAGCATTATTATTATTATTATTATTATTATTATTATTATTATTATTATTATTATTTATTGGTTAATCTTTAGTGAGATTCACAGCCTTTGAGGCTGGTTAATAGCTCAGCAGCTCGAGTCCTAACCAAGGATCTAGGAACTGTTAAGGTATCGTCGGAGGATGTAAGCTGTTCCGAGTAAGGTGGTTTTTTGTAGAGTCAAAATGTTCAAGTCCGGCAAATTTAGAATTTCTAAATAGCGGGGTAGCCCTTTGGGTATTGCTCTGAGGGCTCCAATTACAATCGGGACAACACACGATTTCTTTTTCCACAGTCGCTCAACTTCAATTTGTAAGTCCCGGTACTTTGTGATTTTTTCTTGCTGCTTATCTTCAATTCGTGCATCACCAAGTATTGCAATGTCAATGAACCATACTTTTTTCTTTTCAACTATTGTTATGTCAGGTGTGTTGTGGACCAAGTGCCTGTCAGTCTGAATCCTAAAGTCCCACAAGATCTTGAGTTTCTCATTCTCTAAAACTTTCTCAACCTGATGTTCCCAGTGGTTTTTGCTGTACTCAAATCCAAACTTCTGGCACAATTTCCAGTGAATGATTTTAGCAACACGGTCATGGCGTTGTAGGTAGTCAGTTTGTGAAATTTTGCTGCACCCACTGATCAGGTGGTCAACTGTCTCTTCTTTTTCATTGCAGAGGCGGCATTATTATTATTATTATTATTATTATTATTATTATTATTATTATTATCATCATCATCATCATCATCATCATCATCATCATCATCATCATCATCATCTGGAACTCTAGAGAGGTGAAATGCAAAGCTTCTCTGAGGCTCGAAATATTTTGTAGTCTCAAAATACTTTGTTTTCACAGCCATTCCTTCGTGTGCCTGTAGGGGTCACTCTAAGACCATATTGCTCCCTCCAAGCGAAATGATTGTATATTCCTTGAATTCAAGGCGCTTCAACTTTATTCCGAAGCACGCAAAAATGCTTGTCACCCTGTAAAGCTATGTCCCTTTGTTCTCTCTTCTTTCTCAGATAACAAAGCTTGATCGAAACAAGCAAACAAAATAAAATAAAATAAAAAACCCAGCTGTAACTTGTTTCCCTCCCTGACCTTTCACCCTGACAATATGCAAGATTATCTGCCTGTAAGGCTGTTCCCCCCTTTTTCTTATGCTTTAAAAAGCATACAGAGGACTCATGCATTTTGAATAAGAGACTTAAAAAATAAAATAAGCGAAAGATGCAGCAGAATACTGAAACCAGAATACTTAAGCAATACAACTTGTAAGAGATGGTTTAAACTTTGGTTGGGAAAGAAAATAAATCATTTACATTTTTAAAAAAAAACCATCTCTTCTAAAACCAGTATTTCAAATTCAAAGGACAAAGTTGCATAATAACAACGCAACTAGAAGTATCACCTTATTGGCTCTGTTCCTGGAGTTTTAATCTTCTTTGGGAAAATGGTCATCTAGCTCAAAGCTTGGCACCTTCGGAACATTTGCAAAATAGCAGGGGGAACTGTACATTAAGTGGTAAGATGGGCAAAGTAGATATTTCCAAGGTAAAAGCATGGATCCAATATTTGCATCCATCTAATGTATAAAGGTGACCCCCAAAAAATGTAAGTGGACTGCATAAGCTCTCTAACTATCAGTTTTTCATCCAGAATCTAGTAGTCCCAAAGGATTTGTGGAATGGAATGGAATGGAATGGAATGGAATGGAATGGAATGGAATGGAATGGAGTGGAGTGGAGTGGAGTGGAGTGGAGTGGAGTGGAGTAGAAATGAATGGATGGAATGGAATGGAGTCTAGTGGAGTGGAATGGAGTGGAGTAGAAATGAATGGAATGAAGTGGAGTGGAGTGGAATAGAAAGGAATGGAATGGAATGGAGTGGAGTGGAGTGGAGTAAAAATGAATGGAATAGAATAGAATAGAATAGAATAGAATGGAATGGAATGGAATGGAATGGAATGGAGTGGAGTGGAGTGGAGTGGAGTGGAGTGGAGTGGAGTGGAGTGGAGTGGAGTAGAAATGAATGGAATGGAATGGATTATGGGATGGGATGGGATGGGGTGGGGTGGGGCGGGGTGGGGTGGGGTGGAGTGGAGCAGAGCTGAGTGGAGTAGAATGGAATGGAATGGAATGGAATGGAGTGGAGTGGAGTGGAGTGGAGTGGAGTGGAGTGGAGTGGAGTGGAGTGGAGCGGAATGGAGCGGAGCGGAGCGGAGTAGAAATGAATAGAATAGAGTAAAATAGAAAATAGAAAATAATAGAAAATAGAAAATAATAGAGAATAGAGAACAGAACAGAACAGAATTATTGGCCAAATGTCATTGGAAGGACAAGGACAATGAATTTGTCTCTGGTTCATAAACTCTCAGTGTACATACAAGCAACAAACGATAAACCATGGTCATAATCATAAATACAATCGTCATAAATCATAAAATACAACTCTTGGTGATAGTCATAGGATACTAAACAAGCAATTAATATAAATTATAAAATGCAAGCAGCAAAGTTATCGTTGTAAGAGGATAAGGAAATAGGTAATAGAAAAGATGAAAAGTTACTTCCTTGAAATTGTTTTTTTTTTACTCCCAAATAGACTGTTGATTGCTGGCTGCTCAAAAATCTACTTTTCTCCCCATGCATGCAAGTCAAGAGGTTAGTGGTGCCCAATGGGACTGACATTAATTTATGATAATTGGTGCTGTCCTTGGTATTTATTTATGCAATCCATTATTGAGGCTTTTCAACTTCTCAGTGACACTAAGCAGCCTACAATTAAAAGAAAGACCATATATATGTATAAAGGAATACAACTGAGTGAGACAAGTTATAAAAAAATCCAAATAAATGACAACAACAAAAAAAAAGGATATGATGACCTTCTATCTCAAGTCTTGTAAAAAGTTAGCACCCACCCCTCTCCTAGAAGAATGAAATGTTTTAGGGAATATTACAAAGGCAGATTATTATATTTCCCTACAGAAGAAACATACCCTTGGAGACAGAAAGCAGGACCCACCTTTCTTAATAGCCCTCAGCAGATGTCAGCACTTAAAAGATAAAGAGCTTATTTATTTATTTTTTATTTATTTATTTTTTCGAATTTCTATACCGCCCTTCTCCTTTCGGACTCAGGGCGGTGAACAGCCAAGTAAAACACTTTATATACAAAAGTTAAAATAGATTTTAAAATAATTAAATAATTTGGCCCATAATTTAAAACATTTCAATTTAAAACCAGTTTCAAATTTTAAAAACCCATCATAAAATCAGGACAGCCCGGCTAACTGAAAGAGGTAGGTTTTAAGGGCCCGACGAAAAGTCCGGAGGTCTGGTATCATGCGTATCTCTGGGGGTAGGTCGTTCCAGAGGGCAGGTGCCACCACAGAGAAGGCTCTCCCCCTGGGGGTCGCCAGCCGACATTGTCTGGCCGACGGCACCCTTGAAAGAAGCCAAGTATCTAGGTAGCTCTATTCATAAGCAAATAGCCCTCACTCAAGATTCAAACAAGGACAAAGCCATTAAGCCATAATAGGAATTGCCCAACACCCTTTCATAACACAAGCCTCTTCATTGCATCATCTCAGCAGCACCTCAACCAAACCTGGGAGCTCAGACAACCTACAGAGCCAGCTATGACCCTTACCTAACCCTATAACAGCCAATAGAATACATGTTTTTGCACAGGAACAGGAAGCTCAAGTGCAAAGCCCAAGAGAAGGTATAAAAACCCCTCACTCTCAATGCGATCAGCTGCAGCAGAACTACAAAAATGTGGTTCTGTTCATCAATAAATGGAGCCTCTTTCCAATCAGCCCCCAGCCTCCATTTTGTCTCCAGTGCCTTTCTCCCTGCTTGGAACTGAACCAGGTGGATATTTCTTCCAACATGGTTTAGGACAGTGATGGCTAACCTTTTTGCCATTGCGTGCCAAAAGTGAGGGGGGGGGGTCGTGTGTGCATGTGCCCACACCCATAATTCAAAGCCCCCTGTCTCCCACGCATGTGCGTGTGGGATCCCCCCCCCCCACTGCCTTTGCTTTTGGCATGTGATGGCCTGGTGGGCCCGATAGGCCCATTTTTCACCAGGCTCCCCAGGCTCCAGAAGCTTTTTAGGAGACTAGGAAGGGTGAAAATGGCCTTCCCCACCACCCCCGGAGGCTGGAAACAGCCCGTTTCCCGACTTCCGGTGGGCCAGGAAGGCCCGAAAATCAGTTGGCCAGCATTCGCATGCATGATCTAGGGGAATGCTTGCATGCCCACAGATATGGCTCCATGTGTCACCTGTGGCATGCGTGCCATAGTTTTGCCATCACGGATCTAGGATAAGAAATAACAGTAAATATTTTACAGAAGATCAATGAGGTGTGAGCAGTATAGTTCTCTGCTCACTGTCACTCTAAAGAGGCAGGATCCTGCTACCGAGGAGGCATGCCTTCTGGGTGCTACAAGGGTGGCATGATTTCATTCTTGATGAAACCCCAAGTCTGCCCATTCTACCTGACATCATTGAACAGGTGGAAAGATACTGAGATAGGTGGTCCTTCAGGCATCCAGGTTCCCTGACACAAAGAGCTTCATAGGTGATAACCAGCATTTTGAATTGTTGAGTAGAAAGTTAGCACCCACCCCTCTGCTAGAAGAATGAAACATTTCGAGAAATATTAAAAAAGCAGAATATGGTATTTCCCTGGATGAGAAATGGAGAAACATGCTTTTGGAAAGCAGCCCCCCCCCCCACCTTTCTTAACAGCCCTCAGCAGATGTCAGCACTTAAGAGATAAAGAAATAGATAGCTCTACTCATATGCAAATATCCTCACCCAAGATCCAACAAAGGTAGGGTTAGCCCTCAGCCACAATAGGAATTGCCCAATGCCCCTTCACTGCATAGAGCCTTGGTGGCACAGCAGACTAAAGCACTGTTAAGTAACACCAGCTGCTTGCAATTACTGCAAGTTCAAATCTCACCAGGCTCAAGGTTGACTCAGCCTTCCATCCTTTCTAAGGTAGGTAAATTGAGGACCCAGTTGTGGGGGCAATAAGCTGACTTTGTATAAATATACAAAAAAGGATGAAGGCTATTGCTTAGCACATTGTAAGCCGTCCTGAGTCTCCGGAGAAGGGCGGCATATAAATCAAATTAAAAAAAAAAAATCGCACCAGGCTCAAGGTTGACTCAGCCTTCCATCCTTTCATGGTAGGTGAAATGCGGACCCGGTTTGTGGGGGCAATAAGCTGACTTTGTATAAAAAAGAACATCGCTTAGGGGGAGCCAGAAGCCCTACTAAACAGGTATATACAAAAGTATGAAGGTTATTGCTTAAATGCATTGTAAGCTGCCCTGAGTCTCCGGAAAAGGGCAGCATATAAATCGAACCAGTAAATAAATAAATTGCCTCAGCAAACTTCAAACCAACCTTAGCTCAGACAACCTACAGAGACAACCCCTACATAACCCCTACACAGGAACAGGAAGCTCAAGTGCAAAGCCCAAGAGAAGGTATAAAAAAACCCTCACTCTCAATTCCATGTGGTCAGCTGCACCAGAACTCATGTGCTTCTGCTTCATCAATAAATGGAGCCTCTTTCCAAACAGCTTCCGGCCTCCATTTTGTCTCCAGTGCCTTTCTCCCAGCTTGGAACTGAACCAGATAGATATTTCTTCCAACAGTTGAATGAAGCAAAATGATCCATGTGCCCATCGCTACCAAGAGCAGCTGTAGTTTCTGATTGCTCTTCAAGGACAGTCCAGGATAGATTGAGTTATAAAAATTCTACTGATATCCTTTACATATTTTTTGATTCTGCTGTTTACTTTGTCCTATTATTGTTTTGATTTGTTTACTTTATGATAGCCACTCAGAACTACTCTTGTGAAATGGACAGTCATCATATGAAGCCAAGGAATAAACAAACACGTAGTAAGGCGAATCGCACCAATTATTTAGGTACTTTTTAAATATACCAAACGTATAAGAAACATGCATCTGTGTACATTTTTCACTGCAAAACAGTAAAGCTAATTTACTTGGTTCTTCTAAATATATACGATTCGAAGTTTGCCTTGCAAGAAATAAAAACAGAGTGAGATGAATGTTTCCTTCATCCATTTTAAGAGGTATTCTGCATTAGGCTAGTAGTTTAAATGATTTTTTATTTAAAAAAAAACTGCTTTACAGGACTGCAATGTTTCTAATTAAGATGGAAAGATTGCACACCAGGTGGCTGAAATTATGACTTTATTAAGCCAATGCTTATTCTTTTTTTTTTTCTTTCTTTTTTTTTTGCTATGAGTTATTTTTTTCAAAACTTTTCAGAGAGGATTTAAATTTTAGAATCAAATGTTTCTATCATGTTCCAAAGTCAGTCATGATTCATTTTGGGGATCCTGGAATTCTCGGCTAAGTTTCATTTAGATCTTGTTGTATTAGTCTTTTCATTCACTTTCACCTTCTCTATCTTCGTCCCTCATCCTCTCACCTCAGTGGAACTTCAACAGGTCTGATAAACTAAACAAGGATGATATCTACAGGATTATCCTGGGTTATCTGTCTCTGCTGTAGATGCAGCTGGGTTAATAAAGTACCAGCCCAGTGCAGGCATTACAATAAGTGAAGAAAGATACTATATTGACCAGGGGGGAAATGTAAAATTTGTTACTACCAGTTCTGTGGGCGTGGCTTGGTGGGGGGGGTAATGTGACTGGGTGGGCGTGGCCAACTTTTTAAAAAAAAAACTTTTCAAAGCATTTTTTCTAATGCTTTGAAAAGCCTCTGCCGATCAGGCAACTCAGCTGGGATCGTCAGAGAGGCTGTTTAAAAAATGCCTCTCTGCCGATCAGGAAACTTGGCTGGGATCATCAGAGACTTTTCAAAGCATTTTTTTACCACCTCTTCAGCCAAGAGACTGCAGAAAAAAATGCTTTGAAAAGCCTCTGACGATCCCAGCTGAGCCGCACGATCATCAGAGGCTTTTTTTTTTTTTTTTACTTTTAAAAGCATTTTTTCACCGGAAGAGGTTGTAGAAAAAATGTTTTTAAAAGTAAAAAAAAAAAAAAGCCTCTGATGATCATGCGGCTCAGCTGGGCATGGTGGGCGGGGCGCAGGGATTTTTACTACCGGTTCTCCGAACCACCCGCCACCATCGCTACTGGATTGGGTGATCTGGTCCAAACCGGGAGCATTTCACCCCTGACATTGACTCTTTCTTATGTGACCACTTTATTCAAGGTCTTGTTTCCACATATATTGAAGAGCATCTAGTTGTGTTGTCAGGGAGAGCCATTTGGTAAAACGTCAAAGCGAGAACTTAGCAGTTACCTGCTCGTTGGTTCATTAAGTTAGGAAAAATGTGACCTTAGGGAAAAATATGCCGTGTTTTCCCAAAAATAAGACCCTGTCTTATGTTTTTTAGAACCCTGAAATAAGTGCTTGGACTTATTGCCATTCGCTCAAAAGCTCAATTGGGCTTATTATAAGGGGATGTCTTATTCGGGGGAAAACAGGGTATATATAGAAGACTACTGTATTTTTCGGAATATAAGACGCACCTTTTTCCCCCTAAAAGAGGGTGAAAATTTAAGTGTGTCTTATACACCGAATGTAGCCCCGCCCACCCACTGGCCCCCACCCTTTGGCCTCTGCCTTGCAGCACTTACCTCCTTGCAAGCAAACAGCAAGAAAAAAAACAGCTCCTTTCAGCTTCAGCACAGCCTAATTAACACAAGTTGATTGGATTGGCCTCCCGACTCTCAGCTGATTTGCTTTCAGCTGTTTTGCGCAGAGCTCTGCTGCCGGCAAGAAAATTGCTGGAGCAGATTTTTTTCCCCTTATGCTAATCAAGCTATGCTGAAAACGAAACTGAAAGTAAAGCAGGCTGTTTGCTGTTTGCTGCAATGAGGCAAAATTGCTCAGAGACACAGGCAGAGGGAGATTTCTTTTTCTTTGTTTCCTCACCAAAAAAGGTAGGTGCGTCTTATACTCCGGTGCATCTTATAGTCCGAAAAATATGGTACTTTATATTTCCGTCTTCCTAACTCTGCAATAACTTGTCTACTTGTCTACGGAGAGTCTCGGTCATCCAGGTCATGGCTGTCCCAAAGGTGGGTTTTTTTTTCCCCAAGATGTAACTGTACTTTTTTGTATTTCTTTAAAGATGTTTTTGCTTCTCTTCCAAGAAGCTTCTTCAGCTCTGAGGTGAGCTGAAGAAGCTTCTTGCATAACAAGAGAAACATCTTTAAAGAAAAATAAGAAAGTCCAGTTGCCTCTTGAAAAAAAAAAAATCACCTTTGGGATAACTTGTCTACTTATCCAACATTCTGTCTTGTGAATGTGAACTGGGAAAAAGGTGTGATCACCATAGCTAACACAAAGCCCAGACTTATCTGGACATGAACTAGCAGGAAATGTGACTGATGCCCTTTGTCACGACATGTTTTATTGCTAATGCTGTCTAGGAAGATTGTCTAGTATGTATCAAAAGTCCTTTCCTGACAGTTAGAACATTTAACCAGTGGAACAACTTGCCTCCAGAAGTTGTGAATGCTCCAACACTGGAAGTTTTTAAAAAGATGTTTGATAACCATTTGTCTGAAGTGATGTAAGATTCCTGCCTAAGCAGGTGGTTGGACTTCTATTCTATTCTATTCCTATTGATGTTGTCCCTACCTGAAATTAACAGGCATTTAATTATACATATGATAACAGCAGCACGAATAGTATACGTGCAACACTGGAAGAGTAGTGATATACCAACACCAGATAAAGTAATCAATAAAATTATGGAATGTGCGGAATTAGATAGACTCACAAAGGAATTACAAAATAGGGAAGAACATGACTTTTACTTAGTATAGGAAAAGTGGTATAGTTGGTTGAAAGATAGGAAAGAGATGAAGCAATAGGAAGTAAACAAAATGACCAAATATAATATGATGGAAACAAAGAACAGACATAGGTCAACAAAGATCAATAGTAGATAGACAAAAGGGAATGACCAAATAAGGAAGAGTCAAAATACAAAGAGAAATGTATATTACAGTTGCGACAAACTGGACATGTATTGAAATGGATGTTTATATGTTTTTATGTTTTGTACGTTTCATTGTTCTGTTTAGTTTGTACTTATAAATAAAAATTGAAAAAAGAAAAACAGGCATTTGCTAAAGTTCTACATTTTCATTTCCTTCCATTGATGGTTTTTAATTTCCCCTCGTTCCTTAAAATACTTTTAAGAACTGAAAGTGGTTGCTTAATCTGGCTTTGAATGCATTTGTTCTCAAGGCTTGGTTTAGTGCAGCCAAAATTACTCCTTCTATTTTTTTTTCTTCAACTTTTCTGTTCTTAGCTATTGCCAGATCTTGTTATTATATGTAACACTTTCTCTTCTTGTTGTTGTTATGGTTTGTCTCATAGTCAGCCAAATGTTCAGACTGGATTTTGTCCACCTATAGAGTCCTTCCCAAGGATCTGGGATGGGGAGATATAGATGATGGTGTTACAGATGCCTTATATCAGGATGTAAGCTGTTCCAAATAAAATCATATTTTGCAATTATTTGTCAGCTGTCTCTCAATTCAAAGTGACTTTAAGTGGCAAAGTCACCCTGGCAGGAAAAAAAAAACAGATATGTTGATAGCTCTTTTCTTTGCAGTTCAGATGTTAATTATCTCAAATATATTTAAATCAACAATTTTGATGAAATGGTTTGTGGAATAGAAACTGCAAGGAGGAGATACGTGAGTTAAATGATCTCCTCATTAAATGACACAGGTTTTGTCATGTGTCACAAGCATGTCCCATGATGGCATCGTTTGCTCAATGCTGTCATTATATGCAAGATAAGACTCTGTGGGGTTTGTGTTGAGCTTTCACATACACATGGACCTTGAGCTTACACTTCAATACTTTTTTCATTAGACAAGGGTTACGTTTCCTGCTGTATCATCCATATTGTCTTCTGAAAGCCTTATAGCAGGACCCAAAGACAGAGACTTCTCTTGCTGTCTCCCTTCAGTTCATACTCAACTCTATCAACTGTTTTGGTCGCCACAATGTAAAAAAGATGTTGAGACTCTAGAAAGAGTGAAGAGAAGAGCAACAAAGATGATTTGGGGACTAGAGATTAATACATATGAAAGAACAGTTGCAGGAACTGGGTATGTCTAGTTTGATGAAAAGAAGGACTAGGGGAGACATGATAGCAGTGTTCTAATATCTAAGGGGCTGCAACAAAGAAGAGGGAGTCAAGGTATTCTTTCAAAGGACCTGAGGGTAGGACAAGAAGCAATGGGTGGAAACTCATCAAGGAGAGAAGCAATCTAGAACTAAGGAGAAATTTCCTGACAGTTGCAACAATTAATCAGTGGAACAACTTGCCTCCAAAAGTTGTAAATGCTACAACACTGAAGGTTTTTAAGAAGAGATTTATCTGAAATGCTATAGGGTTTGCTACTCGAGTAGGGGATTGGACTAGAAGACCTCTAAGGTCCCTTCCAATCCTGTTATTCTATTCTAATTATGTATTACACAGCATTTTCTGTTAATGATAAGAATACTACCTTTCATTTTGGACACATTTTAACCAATGTGTCATCAGTGTTGCCAAAGCTCAGTCTATCTCAAGCATGCTCACAATATTCTATGCATGAGATTTCTATTCTAGACGCCACCATCCAAACCTTTGCTGCCTAAGCAGGGGGTCGGACTAGAAGACTCCAAGGTCCCTTCCAACTCTATTATTCTGTTCTGTTCTGTTCTGTTCTGTTCTGTTCTGTTCTGTTCTCTTCTCTTCTCTTCTCTTCTCTTCTCTTCTCTTCTCTTCTCTTCTCTTCTTTTCTCTGTTGGATCCACTTCCATCGGTCAAGACACAAAACGTGGTACATGGGTTATCAAGCCATGTTTTGAAGCCCACTCAAGCTGAAAACCAAAGGCACATCTTTGGACAGTGAATCTTATATGTTAACACGAAGCTTTGTTGAAAATTGCTACCGATTTAATTGTGTGACCTTAAATTCTTCTATTATGAAAGGAGAATGAGAGAGAGCTGGGGAGGAAAAAAAAAAAAACCCTTGTCCCTTGACACCTTTGTGCCATTATGCAGATGTCACTTTAGCAAGGAAATTGCCTGGAATCAGCATTTGTGCTGACTTAAGTAGTGGCAAGCCAGACACATCTGTTACCCATCATCTTACAGAATTATAAAGTTTGAAGGGATCATTCAGGCCAGACATCAAATCCAACCTCCTGTTCAATAGAGAAATCCTTGACAGATGTTCCCGAGCTTTCAGGAACACATCCAAGGAAGGAGAGTCCAATGCCTCCCTTGATAATTGTAACACTGTCAAACTACTCTTACCTTTTCAGAAACAAAATATCCCTAACATTCAACTGGAATCTGCCTGTAACTTAATTAGTTTCTGCAGTTGAGACTGATGGTTTTGTCCTCTTCCAGTGTCATAGGCTTCCAGTCCTTGAAAATATGTTATTTCCCTGTCCCATAGCATCATCCCACCTAGTTAAATATACTCATTTCCCTTAATCTGTTCCATAAATTAAGAGCCATGGTGGCACAGTGGTTAGAGTGCAGTACTGCAGGCTACTTCTGCTGACTGCCGGCTGCCTGCAATTTAGCAGTTCAAATCCCAACAGGCTCAAGGTTGACTCAGCCTTCCATCCTTCCGAGGTGGGTAAAATGAGGCCTGAATTGTTGGTGGCAATATGCTGACTTTGTAAAACCGCTTAGAGAGGGCTTAAAAGCACCGTAAAGCGGTATATAAGTCTAAGTGCTATTGTTATATGATTGCTGTCCCTCAACTAAACATCTCTCTGCCTTTTATTGTACCTGTCCCAGTTTCTCTGAAACTTTCTTAAAATGTGGGCTGTTGTAGAACTGGGCAAAATATTCAAGGTGGTATATGACAAATGCGCAATATGGAGCATGCTTAAAGAACCCATTCCAGTTCTATGATTACTACACCTAAGCTGGTTTATGGTAATGTAGGATCTCTTCCAAGATGCCTTCTGCCAATTGCTTTCTTTTGAAAGAAAGAAGAAAAAAAAAATCCAGAAACATCTTGTCCTAAATGACAGAAACAATTTATAATCTACCTGGAATAGAACTGCCACTGAGGAAGGGGGGGGGTGTATTTCCTTTTTCTATCAGCATCTGCAGATATCTGTCTAGGGTGAGATATACTGTAGAGTTAGAATAGAGCCTGTATTCAGCATTTATAAATCAAGTTGCAAAATCTCTCTCTGGTGTGTCTCTCTGCCTCTTTGTCTGTCTGTCTCTCAGTCTCTCTCTCATCTATCTATCTATCTATCTATCTATCTATCTATCTATCTATCTATCTATCTATCTATCTATCTATCTTTCTCTCTATTATTCTCTCTCTATCATCTCTCTATTATCTATCTCTATCTCTATCTATCTTTATATTATCTCTCTCTCTCCCTTCTCTCTTTCATTTTCTTTCTTTCTCTCCCTCCCTCTATCTATCTATCTATCTATCTATCTATCTATCTATCTATCTATCAATCGATCTATCGATCTATTTTTCTCTCTATCATTCTCTCTCTATCATCTCTCTCTATCTCTCTCTATCTTTATAATATCTCTCTCTCTCCCTTCTCTCTTTCATTTTCTTTCTTTCTCTCCCTCCCTCCCTCTGTCTATCTATCTATCTATCTATCTATCTATCTATCTATCTATCTATCTATCAATCGATCTATCGATCTATTTTTCTCTCTATCATTCTCTCTCTATCATCTCTCTCTATCTCTCTCTATCTTTATAATATCTCTCTCTCTCCCTTCTCTCTTTCATTTTCTCTCTTTCTCTCCCTCCCTCTATCTATCTATCTATCTATCTATCTATCTATCTATCTATCTATCTATCTATCTATCCTTCTCTGTGTGTGTGTGTGTGTCTCTCTGTGTGTGTCTCTCTCTCCCTCTCCCTCCCTCCCTCCCTAAATGCCTATCTTCTCCATTGGAGTAACACATAAAGTGTGGGCTTTTTTACTGTTACTATTTCAAGTATTCACAAGCATAAATCCATGCAATGAACACACTCGCCCTACAGGTGACAACATCCTTTCTATAACTTACGGCCTGCGCAAACAATAAAAGGAAGTCTATTGTCTATTGTTACACACTTAATTACATTTTCCTTTTGTCACTTCTTCCAAGAAACAGGGTGTTTGTAGGATCCCCCAACTGCTGGTTAGAAAAATTGACACTACTGGAAAATCTAGGAATTTCAGCTCAGATATGTGTTCTCCATCACAGAAGGGAAATGGTTTTTCTTTTAAAAACAAACAAACAACAACAACAACAACAACAAAAACACATAATATACTTGAATGCACATAACTTCACCCACAGACGGGTCATTAAAATTGTATTCCGCTAAGAGGAACAAAACAGATGAATTCCTCAAAACAAATGTAAAGGAAATCAGAAATAAGTTACTTCAGTAGCTGCTACAGAAATATTTTGATTTTCTTTCCCTTTATAAACTTGTTTACTACCTACTTACTAAGTCCTACATTTCAAAGCCTTTATTGTCATTGTACATCATGTATACAATGAAATTGGTATAACTAAGAATTTGACATGAGAGAAGGACTGTTTTGATATAATTATCGGACTGAGTGGAGCATGCCACTAAAAGAATTAAATAAAAGTGCCCAACAAAAGACAAAAAAACCCTAGCAATTTTTGTCTGATGCAATCTAAAAATAAATAAAAATGATTTTCTAATCCATGGTGTGACCTGGGAGAGATTGTGTTACCATGGGAACAGTTTTCCCCACCCCATCTCCTTCTTAAAGTAATCAAAGAAATAGCTGGTACTTTATCGATGGCAGGGAAGATATCTTAGCGATTTGACCAAAATTAAATAGCATAACCCTTGAGAGGTCCTCATTTCAATTAATTTCTGGTGCTTCTAGTCCAAGTGCTAATTGTTTTATCCACTTTCTTTTTCCAACGCAACCTTGGAGACCTTAGTTCCTAGTAAAATAAGAATAAAATGAGTAGTGTGGAAATACACACAGTCCTCGACTTACAACAGCTCATTTAGTGACCATTTAAAATTGCAACAACACGGAAAAAGTGACTTATGACTGTTTTTCACACTTACCTACCATTGTGGCATCCCTACAGTTGTGTGATCAAAATTCAGACGCTTAGCAACTGACTCATATTTGTGTCAGTTACAGACTCCTGGGGTCATGTGGATCCGCTTTTGTGAACTTCTGACAAGCAAAGTCAATGGACTTTGTTGTTGTTAGTTGCAAAGTCATGTCCGACCCATCGCGACCCCATGGACAATGTTCCTCCAAGCCCTCCTATCCTCTACCATCTTCTGGAGTCCATTTAATCTCACACCAACTGCTTCAGTGACTCCATCCAGCCACCTCGTTCTCTGCCGTCCCCTTCTTCTTTTGCCCTCAATCTTTCCCTTCAGTCGCTCTTCCTCCAGTGAGTCCTTCCTTCTCATTAGGTGGCCAAAATATTTGAGTTTCATCTTCAGGATCTGGCCTTCTAAAGAACAGTCAGGGTTGATCTCCTCTAGGACTGACCAGTTTGATCGCCTTGCAGTCCAAGGAACTTACCAGGAGTCTTACCAAGTTCAATGATTCACTTAACAACTGTGGCAAGAAAGGTCGCAAAACGCAGGCAAAATTCACTTAACAAAGGTCTCACTTAACAGCATAAATTGGGGGCTCAATTGTAGTCATAAATCAAGGACTATCTGTAGTAATAGTGAAAAATATGGAAAGACCAAACTGCCCCACAAGAAAATCCAAATGAAGAACAGAAAAGGGACATGACAAGACAGAGCCAGTATATTTTTTAAAAAAATTACATAAAGCAGAATGATTTCCATATTTTTCAGAGTATAAGACGCACCTTTCCCCCCCTAAAAGGGGGGGGAATTTGGGTCTGTCTTATACACCGAATGTAGCCCCGCCCACCCACTGGCCCCCACCCTTTGGCCTCTGCCTCCCAGCAATTTACCTCCTTGCAGCAAGCAGCAAGAAGAAACAGCCCCTTTCAGCTTCAGCACAGCCTAATTATCACAAGTTGATTGTTGGATCGGCCTCCCGACTCTCAGCTGTTTCAGGCTGCAGGGATCGCCATTGCCTATCGCTGCAGGGCTCTGCTGCTTGCTGCAAGGAGGTAAATTGCTGGGAGAAGCTTTTTTTTTTTTCTTGTGCTAATCAAGCTATGCTGAAAACGAAAATGAAAGTAAAGCAGGCTATTTGCT
Organism: Pituophis catenifer annectens; assembly: GCF_029215685.1. Lineage (NCBI taxonomy): Eukaryota > Metazoa > Chordata > Lepidosauria > Squamata > Colubridae > Pituophis > Pituophis catenifer. The sequence continues at coordinate 8,143,373 of NW_027256884.1, forward strand.
GTTTGCTGCAATGAGGCAAAATTGCTCAGAGGCAGAAGCAGATTTCTTTTTCTTGTTTTCCTCATCAAAAAAAAAATAGGTGTGTTTTATAATCCGGAGCATTTTATACTCCGAAAAATATGGTAGATATACGAATAGACTAATGGACTGGACTCAAGCAGAACTAAAAACTCTGGATAGGAATATTATAAAAATAAAGAGAATCAATTGTTTTGATTCTTTGTTCATTCAGAGGTGCAGAGGGGACATGGAATGTTGCAAGAACATCGGACAGCTGAAAAAGAGGAAACAAAGGCCATTAGAAGAATATCTGAAGGACAGTGAAGATGATGTACTGGAACTAGTACATTGTCATGCTCCCATCGGAGCCTGAATCTATAGGGGAAGACAAGCTGGAACCTAAACCAACAGAGATTGAGGGAGTAGCTTAGTTGGTTTTGGAGGAAAATGGGGAAGGGCAGAACCACTCAGGGCAGGGCCTTTCAGAGCTAGGACAGCTGGTACACAGGGAGGAATAGAGGCAGAATGAACATGAGAGATCAACTGAACTAGCTGAAACTGGTTCTCAGGGACCTAAGCAGTGGTGAAATCCAATTTTTTTTACGACCGGTTCTGTGGGCATGGCTTGGTTGGCGTGGTGTGGCTTGGTGGGCGTGATTTGGTGGGCGAGGCAGGAAAAGGATACTGCAAAATCCCCATTCCCTCCCCACTTCTGGGGGAAGGATACTGCAAAATCTCCATTCCCACCCCACTCTGGGGCCAGCCAGAGGTGCTATTTGCCAGTTCTCGAAACTACTCAAAATTTCCGCTACCGGTTCTCCGACCTGCTCAAAATTTCCGCTACCAGTTCTCCAGAACCTGTCAGAACCTGCTAGATTTCACCCCTGGACCTAAGCTAGTGGCAATGAAATAATTTAGAAATCAGTTGATTATACCGGGTCATATTTCACTAAGCCACTACTGTTTATATTATCGAATCTTTGCCGACAAGTATTTTTAATGAAAAACATTTTAAAGTAGCTGGGTACATGCAAATTTTCAGGTAGCCCTTGTGGAAGAATGGCAAGAATTTGGAGGCATGAACTTGCAGTGAACTTATAAACTGCAGGTTGAATAATATATTTAATGATACGGGCATAAGGTTATTTTCTCAATAATTCAGATTTAAGAGATGCATGGGATGATTTTTCATAACTGTGGGTGGAAAGTAATTTACTGCTCTTTGTACACTGTGGCTCCAATATCCCAGCCAGCTTGTAGATATATATATATATATTTAAAAAAATCATAATTGCTAATGGAATGTTTGTTTTGGTTCTAGCTAAAAATAGAAATAAAGAACAGATTTATCAGAGACAGATGCTGGAAAGTCTTAGCCTGATATTTTAGAATGATTGGAGTAAATTTAATTGTAAAAATTCCAATTCCTGGAGTCAATCCTCTGTTGTTTTTGCCAGGATTTTAGTTATTATCGTCTCCTTGCAGTTATGATTCATTTTATGTGCGAATGACTAACGCAGACTATTTCCTAAATAAATGTGAATTCTTCCTTGCAAAATTCACTTTTATAATCTAACGGAGATTGATTCGTGAACGTTGAGGGAAATAGGACATTTGTGGTTTTTAATTTTTCATCAGATTATATAATGTGTTTATAATACAGTTGAATTTTAGAAGAGCTCAGTGGTTTTACTTTGGGGGTGGGTAAGAGGTCTCCCATAAAATTGAAATCTCTTTTTGTTTAGGGTGTAAACAAAGCACTTTTTTTTAAAAAAAAATGATGGACAATCAGAGTAGCTATGGAGTTAGATTTTCTTGGGGTTGGGGCAAGGTGACTGTTGTGAAGGAAGAATTGTTCCTTCCTGGAAGAAGTATTCAAGTATTTGAAAGAAAGAAATCCAGTTTGGTCAAATGACTAAGGCACTAGGCTTGGAGTGAAGAAACGTGACTTCTTGTCTTCCTTTAGGGCAGGGGTGTCAAACACAAGGCCTGTTGTGGCCTACCAGCTGCCAGCAGAGCTGATGGGAGACTCGGATGATGAGGAGGTTGGGGAGGAACTTGGGCCAGTCCTGGAGTCTGGGGAAGGCTCTGATGGATGCTCTGCGTTGGAAGTAGAGATAGAGCCAGGGCCATCGGACATTTCCCAGCTGCCTTCGAAGTCGGAGATAAGTGGAGAAGAAGAACAGCTAGTGAAGAGCTGTCAGGAGAGGAAAACAACTGAGTCCCAAGAGCCGACTCAGGAAGAAAGGCACATGTGATGCTGAATGGCCCCTCCCTGGCTGGGGAATAAATAGGAGGAAAGGGGAGTGGTGATTGTAGGAGACAACCGCTCGGATTTCTTTCGGAAGATTTGCTCATTTGTGGTTCGTGCCTCAGAGACTTCTTGCCAGGAATTAATTTACAGCTTTGCAAAATGGAAGCTCTCGGCCTGTCAATTATCCAAGGATTGATAAGGTCTGTTGTTGCAATTAACCCTTGGAAGGATTATTGCCTGCCCTTTTCTGTGTGTGAATGCCATGAATTCACAGTAGTTAAATAAAGAGGGTTTTTTTTTTTTGGAACAAGGAGTCTATTTCTTGATTCTGCTAAGGCTGGGTCAGAACAAGGCCTGTGGGCCAGATTCAGCCTGCAGGGCCATTCTGGAAACTGTAAGGGGTCAGCCCAAATGGCTTCGGCCCAGTCTATCCAGAGCGAAGAGAAAACATCGAGGTAGCATGGCTTCGGCCAGGTCTACCCAACAGGAAGAGGAAACATGCCAGCAGTTTGGGGAGTGTCAAGTTGGCCATACTCACCCAGTTGGCCATGTCCAAGTCAGCCATACCCACCCAGTCGGCCTTGCCCCCCCCAGCCCCCCCAAGGTCAACCACAGTCCTGATGCAGCTCTCAATGAAATTGAGTTTGACACCCCTGCTTTAGGACAATAAAAACAGCTGGGTGATTTTTGGACCAGTTAACTTCCCCTTAGCCCTGGGAAGCAGAAGAAGACAGCAAGGACAAATCACTCATGCAAATGTTGCTATCCTTTCAAATATATTCACCTGGAAAATTGAATGGACTTGATGGACGTTTCCATGTAGGGGCCAGGATTTAAAGGCAGTTACTGATTCAGCAATTTGCTAAGTTAAGCTGTTTATGATACTTTGTCATGAACATCTACAGCACTCTTGTAGAGAATGCTCCTTTAAGGAAAGATCAGATAAGGAAGATGTAGGCGAAGAAATGTAACAACAAATAAGAGGAAACAGAAAAAATGCAGTTTGTGGAAATGAAATTGGGCACACTGTTATTTATATATGTATATATGTAAATAAATCAATATTAGACTTGTGTGTATAAAGAATACAATGAAATAAGGGAGAAAAAAATAGATAAATAAGAAATGTTTAACCGTTGCAAAACTTTTGGAAAGGAACTATTGTTTAAAGAGTCTTTTTTGTTTTTTGAAAAAATGTTTAATAAAAATTATTTAAAAAAAGAAAAGGAAAGGAAAGGAAAATGCTCCTTAAAAAAAAAAGACAGTAATTCTTTAGAAGGAAATGTCCAGTTTCTCCCATTTCATTGTACTGTAAAAGTGATGTGTGGATCAAACTTCCTCTAGTTAATTATGAATGTTTGGCATAGAATTTGTTCATATTGAAAAGGCAAAAGTCCTTTCTGGGTGCACAATGGAATAAATGATAAAAAAATACAGTGTGACAGAGTCGTAAATACTCTCACAGATGTGATCGGATTACCAGCAACACTTCTTTAATGTGACAATTTGACAACTTAAGCAATGAAATGAAAAAAAAAATATCTAATTACATCATCAGCATCTCCTTATCAGTTTTGGAAAAGGCAGAAAACACTCCTGCCTGACCATAGCTTTATTAAGTAACTGTTGGAAGAAATGTCCACCTGTGTTCAGTTCCAAGTGGGGAAAAAGACATTGAATTCATGGAAGTTGCTTGGAAAGAAGGTTTATTGATGAACAGGATCACATGCCTTGAAGATCTTGGGCAAAGAAAAAGGGAAGAGATGTTGAGACTGCCTGGGCTTTTATGCCCTCTCCGGGCTTTTGAATTTGAGCTTGTGTTCTGATTGGTTGTCAGACTCCCATGGGGCTATGCAGGGGTAACTTTGTAGGTTGCGTTTTTGAGTCCCAAGTTTGGTTGACTCTTTCTGGGTGATGATGTAATGAAAGGGCTTTGGGCAATTCCTATTATGGCTCTGCCTGAAGGAGGTAGATCTTTGTTATGTAGAATAGACTAGCCCAGGCCTTAATGGCCCATTGACAAAGGTGGGGCTGAGTTTCTGCCTCTCTTTTAGGGAAAATATCCTGCCCTTTTAATATTTCCTAAAATATCTCATTTTCCTAGGAGAGGGGTGGGTGCTAACTTCCTACATAACCGAACATCCACATTGCAAGATATTTTGCCCCCAGAAAGAACTTAAAGAGTATGTGTGCAAAGATAGGTCAGGATAGCTAACCTTGGCTGAACTCAAAAAAAGGATGAGCAAACAATGGCAGATTTACAGAACATCTCCAGGTTATAGGCTAAACTAGGGATGTAATCATCATTAACACCTTCCCCACACACGCCATCATTATCAACATCATCACCATCACAAAAAACAATTGCAAATCCTTTTTAAACATAGATATCCCCGTGTGGTCACTGTCAGAGTTTGTAGCGATCCAGACAGCACACAGGCAAATAATTCAGCAGGATTCATTATATAGAAGAAACTTCTTTATATACAAGTATATAAAACATGAGGCATGTATACAATACCCATGCAGCTCTTGCAATGTGGTAGAGAGAAGAAGAAATAGCAAAGACAAGGACAAGATGCAAGGGCCCTCAAACAAAGACAAACAAACTCTTATATACACAGGACAGTTAAGCTAAGCCATGCCCAGGCTCCAAGCCATCTCATACGGCTCACAACAAATCCTGTGTCTCAGTCACCAAACAGTTCCCATTGGCTGACTTGTTGTTATGGCTATTCCAGTTCATGAATTCTTATACACTAACAAGAAACCATGGCTTAAGTTCATTTCCAGAGAGTTTGTAATGTTTACACAGATTTAACCACATGAATATAATAGCTATGTCTGGAATAACCATTTACTGTATAATAAGTGCTTTCTCTGTCTAAGGCAACCAGTGCTGATGCTTTATAAAACTTAGACGTGGAGATTTTCTTAGATGTCTGATTAAGCTCACTGTTAGATCTGTGTGATTTGTTCGCTGTCCTTTATGGCAGTCCACACTTTACCTTGGCAGGAGTAGGTCTGTCATGTTGCGTTATTGAGCCCATGAGTCCATCCATATCTCATGCAGGCATTGAGGGTTTTTTTATGCTACTTTATGGCTGCATTGTTTTAGGAGCAATTGTTTCCTTTCTGCAAAATGGGATTTAAGATCCTGTTCCTTCCAGTGTATTTATTAAAACTTTAAGACAGTTTGTTGGTCAGGCAACAAATAACTACGTCGCTTGAAACGATTCCATATATGGTTCTTCTAACCTATGTTTTTAGAAGATGGACGAGATATAGTAGGATGCTGACACTTTGTAACACCGGATGGTGTATTTCATTTTACCCACCAGTTAGGATTTTGAGCTCTTAAATATATATGAGTGATGGCCATACGTTCTGTTTCACTTGTTAATGCTACATTTCTTCTTCACTGAAACCATCTTCATTGCTTGTAAAAACACACACACTGCCACTGTTTCTCTGAGTATGATTTCATTAAGTGTGAAATGGAAAAAAAAAATTAAGGATTTATGACATTAGTTCATGTGGTACTCTTTAAATATATCATTAGCCAAGAAAGGCAAAGGCAGTCTGGTTTGGGTCTTATTTTACTTCTTTTGTTTTATATTTTATTTCTTTTATTTTATATTTTATTTTATAGATTTATTGATCAACATCTAGGAATATCTCATTTCGAAGGGGACCTGCATCTGTGAGAATACGCTAGAAGAAGGAGGAGGAGTTGGAGGAGAAGTAGAAGGAGGAGGAGGAGGAGAAGAAGAAGAAGAAGAAGAGGAGGAGGAGAAGGAGGAGGAGGAGGAAGAGGAAGAGAAGTAGAAGAAGGAGGAGGAGGAGGAGAAATAGAAGGAGGAGGAGGAGAAGTAGATAAAGGAGGAGGAGTTGGAGTTGAAGGAGAAGTAGAAAGAGGAGGAGGAGGAGGAGGAGGAGGAGAAGAGGAGGAGAAGGAGGAGGAGGAGGAAGAGGAGGAGAAGGAGAAGAAGATAAAGGAGGAGGAGAGGAAGGAGGAGGAGGAGGAGGAGGAGGAGGAGGAGGAGGAGGAGGAGGAGGAGGAGGAGGAGGAGGAGGAGGAGGAGGAGAAGAAGAAGAAGAAGAAGAAGAAGAAGAAGAAGAAGAAGAAGAAGAAGAAGAAGAAGAAGAAGAAGATCTCATTTCTTGCCTTTTGACCAATACAGTCGTGCCCAAAACATTAAAAAACCACAAACATTGGCAATGTTTCAGTTGCCAAGATATATCATTAGTTTTCAACAAAAACAACATATTTAGCTGAGAATGTTGCTCAAAAACGTCTTCTGTCACTGATATACTTAGAGAATCTTTCCACCTACTGTATATACAGTATGTTCTCAACCAGCAATTTGAAAACCATTTTCCATGGAAGGTGGCAAATTATTGGAATGGATTCTTGGTATTTTCTGAATTGTGTTACATATAATTTCCCAGTATTAAAGTCATAAACTCTTGTAGATTAACTTCCACCTCAACCTATCTGTCATCTCATCAGTCAACCTATGTTTTAGATATAATTGAGAATTTATATACAAAACAACTCTATTTCTTTTCTTTTTTTTAATTTCTGATAAACTAAATTAGTGGTGCGGTGGCCTAGAGGTGGAGCTCTTGCCTCACAATCAGGAAGCTGTGAGTTCGATCCTAGGTAGAGTCAGATATTTCTCTCTCTGGGCACAATGAGGATATATCTGCTGAATAAAACTCCACATTGTCAACAGGAAGGGCATCCAGCCAGTAAATACTTTGCTCCACTCAGTTGCCCAGACTCCTCCCCATAAGGGATTACGGGGTCATTAAAAGAAGACGATGATTCCTGATAAACTAAATTCTTCATATAAATACCTGTAATGTTGTATTAATCTAAGGCTTCGAAAGGCCCATACTCAATTCCCTTGATAAATTTCATGTAAACTAAGGTTACACCGATACAAAACCATTGATGTAACCGTACTGCAGACATTTCTTTGTGCTGTTACTGTTAAATGGTTATTTAGCCTTCATTGTGAAGCCTCTGCTTGCGGATCCAATAGCTAGAAGATGTTTCAGCACAGTTATTGTTTTTTCATAGAGGACTCATCTATTGTTTCCAAATTTGACTGAAAGCTTTAGAAGTGACTTTTGTGTGCTTTATAGCACATTGTAGAAAACGGGAGGAGGTTGAGGTGATCGGCCAAAGAAACAAGTGGAAACTAATGTGGTCTCTTTGCTTTTAAATGCAGAAAACAAATACTGCTGTGAAGATCTCCTTCTGCGCAGTCAGAATAACAGAATAGCAGAGATGGAAGGGAGCATGGAGGTCTTCTAGTCCAACCCCCTGCTCAGACAGGAAAACCTATACCACTTCAGACAAATGGTTGGCCAACATCTTCTTAAAAACTTCCAGTGTTGGAACATCCCACAACTTCTGGAGGCAAGTCCTTCTGCTGATTAATTGTTCTCACTGTCAGGGAATTTCTCCTTAGTTCTAGGTTGCTTCTCTCCTTGATTATTTATTTATTTATTTATTTATTTATTTATTGATTGATTGATTGATTTGATTTGATTTGATTTCTATACCGCCCTTCTCCCGAAGGACTCAGCCACAAGATAAAAAAACATGAATACAAAAATTTAAAATAAAATAAAAACGAATTAAATAATTTGGCTGACCAAATTTAAAATATCCCATAATTTAAAAACAAATTAAAATTTACATTTAAAAAGGGGAGAAGATTTAGGCCAGACTAGCCTGCTGGAATAAAAATGTTTTGAGGGCACGGCGGAAAGTGCACAAATCCGGGATCCTCCGTATCTCTGGGGGGAGCTCGTTCCAGATAGTAGGTGCCCCCACAGAGAAGGCTCTCCCCCTAGGGGCCGCCAGTCAACATTGTTTGGCCGACGGCACCCGGAGGAGCCCCTCTTTATGGGAGCGTACTGGCCGGTGGGAGGCTATTGGTGGTAGCAGGCGGTCCGGTAAATAACCAGGTCCTAAGCCATGAAGCGCTTTAAAGGTGATAACCAGAACCTTGAAGTGCACTCGGAAGACCACCAGGAGCCAGTGCAGCTCGCGCAGGAGAGGTGTTACATGGGAACTCCACATTGCTCCTGTGCGTCCGCACTTTGCGCCCATCTGTTTCCATCTGTTGCTTCTTGTCCAGACTTCAGGTGCTTTGGAGAATAGACTGATCCCCTCTTCTTTGTGGCTGCCCCTTAGATATTGGAACACTGCTATCATGTCACTCCTGGTTCTTCTTTTCACTAGACTAGACATACCCAATTCCTACAACCATTTTCCAGTCCCTTAATCATCTTTGTTGTTCTTCTCTGCATTATTCCTAGTTTGTCAACATCTGTTTTATATTGTGGTGACCAAAATGCAGTGTAGTTAACCTTGATAATATAGAAAGAGAGAAAAGGAAAGGAAGAAAGAAAACAGGAAGGGAGGGAGGGAGGGCCATAGCATTCAAAGTTGTGGTATCAACCTCTCCTTCAACAAACAGATTAATTTCATAGCATCTCAGATGAGCTTAATATGGTAAATAGACACTTGATCAATTGGTTTCAGATAGGCAGCAATAGAAATTGAATGAATAAAAATTAGAAGGAAACTACAAAATAGTTTTGCATAGTTTTGCATTAAGAACATTAGTATATCAATGTCTATAAATGTCCTGCATTGGTCCTAAATCATCACTGCACAATACAGAATAGGATAGGATAGGATAGGATAGGATAGGATAGGATAGGATAGGATAGGATAGGATAGAATAGAATAGAATAGAATAGAATAGAATAGAATAGAATAGAATAGAATAGAATAGAATAGAATTCTTTATTGGCCAAGTGTGATTGGACACACAAGGAATTTGCCTTGGTGCATATGCTCTCAGAGTACATAAAAGAAAAGATATGTTCATCAAGAATCATAAGGTACAACACTTAATGATAGTCATAGGGTACAAATAAGCAATCCAATCATATTAGGAAACAGTCAATATAAATCGTAAGGATACAAGCAACAAAATTACAGTATCCTTATGATATGTATTAACTGCAGCTAGAATTGTATTTGCACAACATTGGAAAAATGGAGAGATTCCCATTGAACAGAAGGTGATAAGGAAAATATTAGAATGTGCAGAAATGAATAGACTTACATTAACAATTAAGGAGAAAGAGCAAACTGAATATTATATAATATGGGAAGTATTTTATCAATGGTTGGAAAATAAAAACGGAGCTTGGAAATGAAGGAGACCAAAAATATAGAAAATATATTAAGATAGAGATATAAATAAGATGAAAATTGTTAGTATATGTATGAAGAGAATAACGATATTTGATGTTAATATGGTACTATTACTAAAAGATACTAAGAAGAAAATGGAGAGTTTTACAATATTTAAATGTTTCATATATTTCATATATTATAATATTAATGTGAACGTGAAGATGCGATAAACGAGGAACAATGTAGCACAGAGATTTTCGTACCCAGACAACACACTGCATGAGGAAAGATGGAATGCTTTATCTTTGTTTTTTAAAAAATAAAAAACTTCCTTTTTTAAAAAAAAAAAATCATTGCACAATATCTGACTCTGGAAATGGAAATATCGTTTAGATTTCTGTGAAGTTTGCATCGGCACGCTTGAAAACAAGCGGAGTTCTATTTAATGGAACGTGCATCAATACTTTTGCATCGTACTGTAAGCGTTTATGTCAGCAAACTATTCTGAATTGTATCAATTCATTATTCAGGCAAGCCTGGGTGCCTTTATCTTATTTTCCCAGGCTGTAACCACTGTTTTCGTTGCTAACAGGCAAAAGCGTTGAGATTGTTGTTGTTACTGCTATTCCTGCATTGCTTAATTTATGTTGTCTGTCTGTGTGAAAAACCACAGGGAATTCTGAAAAGGTCACGTTAAGCCACAGTACTGTTGACCTTCCCAGAGTACAATAGAATACGGACATTAAAATATCCTGTTTCCAGTGAAGAAGAATTGAGGAGGGAGTGGTTTCACATTTAATTCTAGAGACAATTTATTTATTTTTTTCATTGAAGAAATGTTACAGGTCTTGCTGTTTATTCAAACAGATTTCCTCGCCAGAAAATTTGGCCGACTGGCTCTTAGCTTTACCGAGGTGGCGTTTGGGGGAGGGTGAGCCCTCCGTGCGATCCCGCAGAGAACTTCCAATATTGTCAGGCATGAGATCAAGAAATGCTAACTTTGCTTTGTGTACAGGAAGACAGAGAGACCTTAACTCTCTGGATGGATCGGACTCCTGTACCTTCTATGAGCATGGTCAGTTGATTTACTGCTTATAGGTTTCACAGTCTTCTTAGCTCCCACTTAACACCTTTTCTCTGATGCTATGGGTAGGTATAGCTAGATTGTGATGACCAGTAGTGGGATTCAAATTTGTTTACTACCGGTTCTGTGGGCGTGGCTTGGTGGGCATGGCCAGGTGTGTGACAGGCAGCACTTGCCTCGTGAATCCCTCTGGGAGCAAAAATGGCCCGTGGAGGGGATGCACCCCTCCAGGGCCCCATTTTGGGCCTAGGAGGCTTCCCTGAAACCTGCTAGGAGCAAGAATGGGCTGTGGGGGGCATTTTGGGCATTCTGGGAGCCAAAATGGGGCATGTGGGGACTCCTGGAGGGGGTGGGGCAGAAAGGGGCTGTGCCAGCCAGCAATTTAACCACCGGTTCACCCGAACCAGCCCGAACCAGATGAATCCCACCACTGGTGATGACCCTGGGTCTAGCACAGAGGCCACACAGGCAGCTGGCAGTTCAAACCACTCCTTTATTGTTCCAAATTCCCCCCAATGCTCCCATGTTTCTGGCAAGACCCAGAACCAAGTAATCACACATACACACACACACTTCAAGCAGCCTCTGGCTGCAAATGGCCCGGTCCAATACTGAGAGCACCACGGCTGCAAGCAAGAAAATTCAGCAGGCAAGTCAAAGAGTCCAGAGAGCCAAGGAGCAAGGCAAGAATCCACAAATCAAGAAGGAATCCAGGAATTCAGTATTTGTTCTTGACAAATGCCTCTTCCTCCAGCATCTCCTTCCTCCAGCATCTCCTTAAGTCTCAACCCCAGGTGTGCCTTGTGAAGAGGGGCGGGGTGCTCTCCTCCTGAGTAGATGAATCAGTCTGTGCTGTTCTTGCCTTCTCTCCACTCTCCGTGCCTGAAGATCGGGAGGGGCAGTCCCTGCTCATCACCTGAGCTCTGTCTCTCCTGTTTCCTGCTTAACCTCTCTTCATCATCCTGCCCCTGTTTCTCCCTGCCTACAATTCATCCTAATCCTGAAAGACCCTGGCCTGACTGGGCCTGCTCCACCCCATCTTCCTCTGAAACTAAGGAAGCCACCCCCTCGATCTCTGTCAGCTCCAATTCCAGCTAATCTTCCCTCACAAATTCAGGCTCTGATGGGGGCATGACATAGATGTATAGGAAGATCTGGGGCAGATTTCAGATGAGGTCCCAACTAGGGGTGTGTTCCAAACCCTGCTGCTACTGGTTCGCTCATGGGCGCGTGTGCCCTCACGGCACTTCTGCACATGCGCAGATGCTTCTGCGCATGCACAAAAGCATCTGGGCGGGTAGGCGGGGCCTCCCACTGCTGCTACCAGTTCACCTAAACCGGGGCGAAACGGTAGCAACTCACCACTGGTCCCAACTGATAATATAATAAAAAGTCTCATTCCTACATTGATAGAGGCCTGGTGGCTCAGTGGCTTAATGATGCTGAAGGTGGTCTCAAGTCCAGCAGTTCAAACTCTAGCTCAGCATGGTGGGGTGAGCTCCCATCACTTGCCTCTGCTTCTTCCTGCCTTGCAGTTTGAAAGCATGTTCTATGCAAGTAGATAAAATGGGTACTACTTTGATGGGGAGACGAGCTGTGCTCTGTGCAGGCAGTCAGATTCCTGATGGTTCTGAAGCTTCCCAGTTGTAATGCCTGCTTACAAGGCAGCTCTAGGAAGGGACAGGGCCTCAGGTGATGTTGCAGGAAGAGCTGTTTGTCTCTCTTTCTGGTGCAAAACCAGCTCACCCTTTTGTGGTTCACCTTGGGAAACAGACAAGCATTGCTGGTACCTTGGCAAGCCAAACTATTATTCTGCAATAGCATTGTGCTTTCCGGGTGAGTGGTGCGGTGGCCTAGAGGTGGAGCTCTTGCCTCACAATCAGGAGACTGTGAGTTCGATCCTAGGTAGTGGCAGACATTTCTCTCTTTGGGCACATTGAGAATATATCTGCTGAGAAAAACTCCGCATTGGTGACAGGAAGGGCATCTGGCCAGTAAATACTTTGCTCCATTCAGTTGCCCAGTCTCCACCCCATGAGGGATTATGCGGTCATTAAAAGAGGATGATTGTGCTTTCTGGGCTACTGTAACAACAACCTACACCAATAATAATAATTTCTACATTACCATTTCGTCTTTTCAGCAATAACTGAAAAAGTAAAGACTTATCAAGCTAACTTCAGCTTAGATGTCTACATGGACACATCCCTGTAGTTTTCTTGCCAAGAATAAGAGTTTAATTTCTTTTTGTCTTCATCAATAGATACTGATTTTCCAGTTGAGCTTACAGCCTTAGGTTCCGTGGGTCATACTTCAGAGTACTAACTAGGTCTTAACTTTTTAATTGCATTTGTACTTACTGTCACTGTCAGGAAATTGCTTATTGGTTCTAGGTTGAATCTTTCTGTAATGATCTTCCACCCATTGCTTCTTGTCCTGCCTGGGCTTTGGAGAATAGGTTGGCTCTTTCTTCTCTGTGACAGCCCCTCAATATATTGGAAGGCTGCTACTATGTTTCTCCGAAAATAAGTCCTCCCCAGATAATAAGACTTCCCCCCAAAATAAACCCTCCCCGAAAATAAGCCCTCCCCGAAAATAAGCCCTCCCCTGAAATAAACCCTCCCTGAAAATATTTAAATGTACGCACAGCCAGTCCTCGCCATTTCCTCTGGTTAGGGTTAGGGAGACAGAGCTGGAAATCAGGTAAGACAGCAAGAGGAGCCCCATCTTGCACCACGTGCCCCAAAATAATAAGACCTCCCAGAAAATAAGGCCAAGCGCTTATTTCGGGGTTCAAAAAAATATAAGACAGGGTCTTATTTTTGGGGAAACACGGTATCATATTACCCATAATCCTTCCCTTCATTAGCCTAGACCAGGGGTCTGCAACTTCAAACACTCAAAGAGCCATTTGCACCCATTTCCCACAGAAAAGAAAACACCGGGAGCCACAAAACCTTTCCCGTGCCTGACTATTTCCTGAGCGGCAACAAAACTAGCATATGTAGTTGAATTAAATGTTCTGTTTTCTTCTGAAACTTTTTTTTTCTTGGATTTATCCATGGTTGGCCTAGCGGGAGTTTCAAAGCTCAATAAATCACATGTCAGTGGATGTCGCACATTGGCAGTTGTGATGCATATTTTGAGTGACAGCAAGGGAGCTGCAGCAGAGGGGTGAAAGAGCCCCATGCGGCTCCAGAGCCACAGGTTGCTGACCTCTGGACTAGACATACCCAGTTCTTGCAACTGTTCATTATAAATTTTATCCTTCGGTCCCTAATGATCTTAGTTGCTCTTCTTTGCACTCTTTCTAGTCTCAGCATCTTATTTTGTATTCTGACATCTTTTTATATATCATGAATCTTTGAGAGAAAGAGCCAGCTCAGTGGTCCAAGCAATTTTTGGGTGTCATTTTTTGCAAAATAACTGAGCTATGTAGGGTTTGTACAACATAATATCACCTCTAGTTTCATGGTCCATGTAAACACTCTTTGAAATTCATAATTTGCTGTTAAGATCCCTTTTTTTATATATACTCTTTCACTTCTAAGCTGAAATACTCTGCCTCCTTTTGCAATCTTATCAGGGACATTAGCACTACTCTGATACCAAAAGGACATGAGTATATTGTATGTCCTTCTGCTGTCATACTAGCAAATGCCAGTGTCTCCTATTTTGTAGATATACTTACATTCATAAAAGCAACAAGGTTTATGATAAGATAAATAGGTAGATTTTGTTTTTTTGTTTTTTGGTATGTGTGTGCTTGTGCCTTTAATTTAGTCTTGCCTTCAAGCAACTGACTTGCAATATTTTTCTTGCATTCAGAACTGAAAGAAGATAACCTGAGTCTAACACTTTACGCATCAAACAAAACTTTCTTTATTCTTGTCAGAAACACCTACAAATTATAGACATGTAACATTCAGCACTGAGCAAATAAAATAGGTATCAAATGGGTCATAGAAATATAACATGTGTACAAGTATGTTTGATCGCCTTGCAGTCCAAGGGACTTGCAGGAGTCTTCTCCAGAACCATAGTTCAAAGGCCTCAATTCTTTGGCGCTCAGCCTTTCTTATGGTCCAACTTTCACAGCCATACATTGCAACTGGGAAAACCATAGCCTTGACTATATGCACCTTTGTTGGCATGTTGTTGGATGTCTCTGCTTTTTAGTATGCTGTCTAGATTTGCCATAGCTTTCCTCCCCAGGAGTAAGTATCTTTTAATTTCTTGGCTGCAGTCCCCAACTGTGGTGATCTTGGAGCCCAGGGAAATAAAATCTGTCACTATCCTGAAAATGAAACTCAAATACATTGGAGGTCTCCTAGTCCAACTCCCTGCTTAGGTAGGAAACCCTACACCACTTCAGACAAATGGTTATCCAACATCGTCTTAAAAATGTCCAGTGTTGGAGCATTCACAACTTCTGGAGGTAAGTTGCTCCACTGATTAATTGTTCTATCAGGAAATTTCTCCTTAGTTCTTAGTTGCTTCTTTCCTTGATTAGTTTCCACCCATTGCTTCTTGTCCTATCCTCAGGTGCTTTGGAAAATAGCTTGACTCCCTCTTCTTTGTGGCAACCATCCATGATATGTTTTATTCTTTATAGTTTGCCTATTTAATAGAGTGTCCAACCAGAGGTGGGTTTCAGCAGGTTCTGACCAGTTCTGGAGAACTGGTAGCAGAAATTTTGAATAGTTCGGAGAACCGGTAGTAAAAATTCTGACTGGCCCCACCCCCATCTATTCTCTGCCTCTCAAGTCCCAGCTGATCGGGAGAAAATGGAGATTTTACAGTATCCTTCCCCTGCCACGCCCACCAAGCCACACCCACCAAGCCATGCCACGCCCACCAAGCCACACCCACAGAACCAGTAGTAAAAAAATTTGAAAACCACCACTGTGTCCAACGAATCAGAAATAGTTGAGGTTTTAAAGATGAAATTCGCTGTAATTTTGAATAGATTTCATGGGAGATAAATAAAACAGTCAAGAGAGTGAAGGTCGAGTTATATATTCAGAACCCTACCAATTGCACTAAAACACAAAATAGATGTAATGCCTTAAAAAAAAACATACTTTGAGTCTAAGTTAACACTGGGGGAAAAAAAAGACTATAATTTAATGCTTGGAAACAAGGTGACTATCTAGGGGGAATGCAGTGAACCTAAACTGTTTCCGTAATGAGGTGTTTTTTTTTTTAATTGTTTAAGCACTGTTTTTATTCAAAAGGAATCCATAATTACTAGAATACTGCAGGAAACATTGAACTATGCATTTTAATTGTGGGAAAATGCAGCCCTTGAGGAGAGAGAGACAGAAAAAAAAGAACATATATAAGGGACAGTAAGAACTAATTGATTCCTCTTAATTCTTTTGGTATTCTTGTTTTGTATGCACTCAAGAGACAGGGAACATAAAGTACAGAATGCGGTAATGGATACGACTTGTTGCTAAAATGAAAGCATCCATAAGTGATTAAAAATGAATGAATTAGACATTTCCCAGGTTCATTTTTTCACTGGAAGGAAAACAAAAATGAAACGCAACTATTTCTGCGCCCTATTAAATAGGTAAACGATAAAGAGTAAAACAAATATTTTTCAAGGCTTTTCATAATAATATTTTGGGAAGAGAAAATCCTCTGAAACCCACTATTTCACTGAAGATATACATTTGAACTATAATTATTATTTTTTATCTTGATCACAGGAATGGAAATATTTTGGGAGGAAGCAAAGTGATATCTGAAATTCAGAAATGATTCACAGCTTTCCTTAAAATGTGTCCCAAAACTATAACACCAGCATTGTTCCATGACATCTGTTTCTGGAAACCTATATTAGTTACATTAATAGTTTTAGGCACCAGCTGCATAGATAAAACATTTTCATTGTATTCTTTAAATGATCATGTCTGAAGCTTTCCCCTAACTTTGGCAATTACAACGTCTAAATAGACATCCTAATTTACAGGTGTATTCTTACTGGAGTAAAAAAATGATTTTCTTAATCTCTTCAATAAGTCTTAGCAGATGGTGACTTCCTTTTCTGGCACCCAAGACAAGATCCCATTTGGGTTGAGAAGTCCATAATGCTGGGGAAGGTGGAAGAAAAGAGAAGAAGAGGTTGGCCAGATAAAATGGACTCAGTGATAGAAGCAATGCAGTGGTGGGTTCCTCCCAGTTCAGCCCAGTTCCGCCGAGCCAGTAGCAGTGACGATATGACATCACTGAACCGGTTCTCTTTGTTCAGGAGCTGGGCCCTTCCACCCACCCCCCACATTATTCTTACCTTTTATTTGGCCCCACCCCCAATTTTTTGCTGCCTCCTGCGGCCGGAAGAAAAAAACTGTTTAAACTCTTGCCGCGGGGCTTCAACAGGCCGCCCTACAGCTGATCAGTGTTAAAAGGCAGTGTGGTGGTAGACCAGGATGCTCCAAAAACAAATGGGTAGACCAGGATGCTCCAAAAACAAATGGGTAGACCAGGACGCTTCAAGAACAAATGGGTAGACTGGTACAGTTCTGCAAGCAGTTAAAAGCCTGGTAGACCAGTACCTCTGCTAAATCCTAAAGAATTGTCACATGACCATCAAGCCACACCCACAAAATAAGCCACACCCACAGAACCGGTAGTAAAAAATTTTAGAACCCACCCCTGAAGCAATGGGTGTAGAATTGGAGGACTAGGTTGGACACAAATCATCCTTGGGGAAAAAAAAAATTCTGTGTGGTTTCTGACACTGACTTGATGACACTTAATCAGTTGAAGGTTAAGGTTTTCCTCTGTCTAGTCATGCATGACTCTCGGGAGCGGTGCTCATCTCAGTTTCCTGACTGAGGTAACCAGTGTTGTCTGAAGACATTTCTGTGGTCATGTGCCCAGCATGACTGTATGCCGAAGTACACAAAATGCCATAATTTTCCCACCTGATAACTGTTTATCTACTCAAGTGTGCATGCTTTCAAAGTGCTGGGTTTGCAGGAGCTGGGGCAAGTAACGGGAGCTCACTCCATCATGTAGCACTTGGGTCTCGAACCCAGACTGTCAGGTTTCTAACTGATAATTTCAGTGTCTTTAACCTCTGAGCCATCGTGCCCCTCATACTTAATCAGTTAGGTTCATGTATTCATCAAAAGCCCATAGCTGAAGGAGAAGAATGTGTAAATCAGCCCTAAGGTAGCAGTAATTGCTATAAAATTTGGCAATCAACCTGATTCCACTCCATTTACAGATATTCCAAAGGGAAAATAAAAACTGTACAAGCAAATGTATCCTAATATTTGGCCTACAAAGTGGATTGAAATGTCTCTTCCATGACAATTACATTACCAGCCAACATGTGTGGATTAGAAAAATATATATATAATTCACACAATTTGCTTCATTACTACCAGGCATAATCCTCTTCCTCCTCTTCTTCCTCCTCTTCCTCCTCCTCTTCTTCCTCCTCTTCCTCCTCTTCTTCCTCCTCTTCCTCCTCTTCTTCCTTCTCCTCCTCCTCTTCCTCCTTCCTCCTCCTCCTCCTCTTCCTCTTCCTCCTCTTCCTTCTCCTCCTCCTCTTCCTCCTCCTCCTCTTCCTCCTCCTCCTCTTCCTCCTTCCTCCTCCTCTTCCACCTCCTCCTCCTCCTCCTCCTTTACCACTACCACCACAATTACCAAACATTTTTCTGTCATTGTAGGAGATGACCAGGCTGAGCCTGAGGGAGGGATAAAATATATCATCAGCCATGAGTCCCTGCACACCCACAAGAGATCTTAATGCAGCCCACCCTTCATTCTGTTCTATTCTTAATTCCTGCTAATTTTCCTTGACCGTTAATAGTTCAAATTCTTGTAGGGAGCTTAAGCTTGCAATAAATCTTTATACTCATTTCAACTGCCTGAATCTCCCGATTTCCCCAGCTTGACAGTCATGCTCAAAAAGCAGAGCTACAATTCCAGAAAACACTCTTTAATAACGGGCGGAAGTGACATTTGGCATTATGGTTGCAGTCTTTCAAAATTGTATCCCAAACCAAAAAATATCTTTAAAAATTTACAGTACATTTCTTTAATATTGAGAATTAACCAGAGCTGAGACCAAAAGGAATCTTATCCATATTTCCTCTGTCTGGAGCTTTCCGGCTACTAGTTTTTGAAAAGTGTCTTTTGTAGAAAATTTTGCTGCAGGGAAAAATAAATAAATAATAAGAAGAAAAAACAGGAAAAATGTTTTGTGTTCACTGTTCTGTTCCTGGGTTGTCGAAGAACTCATCACTGCTTGGAAGGATTTTTAACTCGCTTGACTTTCTGGATTTATCCTGCACTTGACAGTACCTAAGATATATATATCCTTTTTATAACAGTTTGTATTATGGGAAATCACAAGCAGTTGTTTCACCAAATACATATTTGTTTCCTTTTCTGAATGTCTTCCCAGATCCCTTATGGCTGCAGAGTTTTGAAAAAGGATCTTGAAAAGGCCAATCAAGATCAAACTTGATCAATATGTAAGTGTGATTGTATGTACCTCTGTGGTCACTTATAGGTGATAAGCCTACGCAGCTCACAAGAAAATTCCGTAAAATCAAAATAAATATAACCCACAAATGCCCAGAAGATCATATATAAATTTGTAACTGTATGATTTGTTCCGGAAAAAAAGGGGGGCTGCAATTATTTGAAATGTATTTCTGTTCCAAAAACAAAACAAAAAGAGAGAGAGAGAGAGAAATATTGCATACAAAACTCTAGTGGAGAATATTGTAATTTTTGGAATGTTAATTGAAGAAGACAGTGTCTTCTGGATAAATGTTCCTTCATCCATTTCAATCGTAGTTAACCAATTCTTTTGAATGTTCACCTACTTTTGCCTTCCCTTTTAAACTAGAACATGTGGAATAGAGTAGAGTAGAGTAGAGTAGAGTAGAGTAGAGTAGAGTAGAGTAGAGTAGAGTAGAATAGAATAGAATAGAATAGAATAGAATAGAATAGAATAGAATAGAATAGAATAGAATAGAATAGAATAGAATAGAATAGAATAGAATTTTTTATTGGCCAAGTGTGATTGGACACACAAGGAATTTGTCTTGGTGCATACGCTCTCGGTGTACATAAAAGAAAAGATACATTCATCAAGAATCATAAAGTACAACACTTAATGATAGTCATAGGGAAATAGTCCATATAAATCTTAAGGATACCAGCAACAAGGTTACAGTCATACAGTCACAAGTGGGAGGAGATGGCTGACCACACCTGGAATACTCAACCAATTTTGCAGTATTTGTTAGGAATAAGACTATTACCTAACTTGTTGGGTTGGTAATATATAAACCATCAATGTATGTTTGCAGTGTATTGTATTGTATTGTATAGCTTTAAGACTGCTGTATTGCATCATACTGTGTCCTGATTGGTTAGCTTTGTCCTTAAGTATTGTCAATGTCCTTAAGAGGGAGCTAGAAACATGGTTTGTTCTCTTTGTTGTTCTTGCTCTCTGATATCTTTATCTGACGTACTGTATTACTGTTTGCAACTCCAGAAGAACTGTTTACTGTGTATGATTAATACGACTGGTATGGAGACTTTGTTTATTGGACTGTGCTTTATTTTTCCTGAATGTAAACTGTAAACACGACTCAGTGTATCTGTGTGGTGGCTGTGCTTATTCAAAATTACTCTCAACCGCTTTCATGGGCACATCCTTGCTATGCAAGGGTTATTCTTTAACAGTATTGGTTTATTTATTTATTTATTTATTTTTCATATTTGTATACCGCCCTACTCCCGAAGGACTCAGGGCAGTGAACAGCCATAATAAATACAAATACATATAGAAGTTAAAAACTATTAAGAAACAGATTAAGTAATTTAGGCTCAAAGATTAAAAACATCCAAATTTATCTAAAGAGGTTTAAAACCCAATTTAAAAGCCAGTTTAAAAGCCAATTAAAAAGGGAGAGTTAGGCCAGACCAGCTTGTTGGAATAGAAATGTTTTCAGGGCACGGCGGAATATGCGTAAGTCTTGGATGTTTCGTAACTCCGGGGGAAGCCCGTTCCAGATGGTAGGTGCTCCCACAGAAAAGGCTCTCCTCATGGGGGCCGTCAGTCGACATTGTTTGGCCTACGGCACCCTGAGGAGTCCCTCTCTATGGGAGCGAACTGGTCGGTGAGAGGCTATTGGTGGCAGGAGGCGGTCTCGTAAGTACCCTGGTCCTGAGCCATGGTTGCAGTATTCTTTTTTGCACTACTACAAAAAAGATGTTGAGACTTTGGAAAAAGTTAAGAGAAGAGCAACTAAGATGATCAAAGGCCTGGAGAGTAAAACATATGAAAAACGGATGCAGGATTTGGGTTTGGCTAGTCTAAAGAAAAGAAGAATTAGTGGTGACATGACATAGCTGACACTGACATAGCAGTGTTCCATTATTTGAGGGGCTGCCACAAAGACGAGGAGGTCAAATTATTCTCCAAAGCACTGGGGGAGAGGGCAGAAAAAGAAACAATGATTGGAAACTAACCAATCATTGAGAGAAGCAACATGGAATTAAGGAGAAACTTCCTAACAATGAGGACAATTAACCAGTGAAACAGCTTGCCTCCAGCAATCGTGGGTGCTCCATCATTGGAGGTTTTTAAGAAGAAACTAGATAGCCACTTATCTGAATTGGTATAGATTCTCCTGCTTGAGCAGGAGGCTGGACTAGTAGACCTCCAAGGTCCCTTCTATTCTATTCTATTCTATTCTATTCTATTCTATTCTATTCTATTCTATTCTATTCTATTCTATTCTATTCTATTCTATTGCACAGTGGTTAGAATGCAGTACTGCAGGCTATTTCTGCTGACTGTTGGCTGCCTGCAATTTGGCAGTTCAAATCTCACCAGGCTTAAGGTTGACTCAGCCTTCCATCCTTCCGAGGTGGGTAAAATGAGGACCCAGATTGTTAGGGGCAATATGTAGACTCTGTAAACCGCTTAGAGAGGGCTGTACAAGCACTGTGAAGCAGTATATAATTCTAAGTGCTATTGCTATTGCTATTCTATTCTGTTATTTCCATGACACTTATATATTTGTAGCTTGCTTAGAAGCCAGATTGTTATCTAGTTCTAGGTAAGGGTGAAGGAGTTACCTTTCTTAATGTTCATAAACTCATAGCCAAGACAGAACAGTGGACTTTCCTTCTGATCTCTTAGTGGATGCAAGATCCAGACAATGCTGGAAAATAAAATGTATTTATCCAATTCAGTTACAGCTGTATAAAACTGTGATACGAGTCTATTATAAAGCTGACAAATGATCTTATGTATATATATAAAAAAGAAAGCTACACTCTTCAAGAGATTAACTATATGGAATAAATTTATTTCTTACTCGGAAAGATATTTCGGGAACTCATTACATATGGATTATAACACGATTTATTAAGCCTGATTTAAGGTGAATAGGAAATAAGGCTCTCATCCATTAGGTGGACATGTAATAAGTAAATAATTGATCAGCTGAATTGCTCCCATCGAGTTCTGTCGTTGAGGAGTTGGGTAATTTTAGTGGTGGTATTCAGCCGGTTCGGACTGATTCGGGTAAACTGGTAGCGGCGACTGTGGCCCACCCACCTGCCCCAGAGTAATAGCGACCTATTTAGCCACATTTTTGAGGCTGGGCGCATGCGCAGAAGATGCACAGGCAAGCAAAGCACATGCGCAGAAGGCCGGGCACATGCATGGAAGGTGTGCGTGCGAAGTGAGCATATGCGACAAACTGGTAGTAAGAATATGTGAAACCCACCTCTGGGTAATTTGTAGATTGCAGATGGCTTTGTGATATATGTTTCAGCCCCAAATTGGTTGTATGAACATGCTGAAACAGATTTGGAACAGCACATCACCTTGAAAAGTCAAACTACCAGTCTCCCAATAAATGACTAGCTTGATCACGTTTGGGGTAAATTTTTGAGGCCTCCGTTAGACAAAGTTAACTATCTTCAAAACTGCATCCAGTTTTGGTCACCACACTATAAAAAAGACGATTAGGGGACTGCAGGCTACAACATACGAAGAACGGTTGCAGGAACTGGGCATGGCTAGTCTAGTGAGGAGAAGGACCAGAGGAGACATGATAGCAGTCTTCCGATATTGGAGGGGCTGCCACAGAGAGGAGGGAGGGGGTCAAGCTATTTTCCAAAGCACCTGAAGGCCAGACAAGGAATAATGGATGGAAACTGACCAAGGAGCAATTCAACCTGGGAATGAGGAGGAACTTTCTGACAGTGAGACCAATCAACCCATGGAATAGAAGTTGCCTTCAGAAGTTGTGGGAGCTTCATCGCTGGAAGCTTTCAAGAAGAGATTGGACTGCCATTTGTCAGGGATGGTGTAGGGTCTCCTGCTTGGGTGGGGGAGGGGGTTGGACTAGATGACCTACACGGTTTCCTTCCAACTCTGTTAATCGGTTAAATCTTGTAGGTCAAAAAGGATGCCAAGGATGAATCAAAGCCCATGTTTCAAGTTGATTGACAGCCTGGGGGCACTAACAATATGGACCAAGACATTGGCATTGTCAGTGCAGTAGCCAATACAGCTTTGTGCTGCTGCAGTTTGATCCACCAGGGAAATCTAGTTCTTCAGAATGCTTTATTGTCACCTTCAGATCACCTCCATGGGCTGATACACAGTATGGAAAGAATCAAGCCCATTGATATTTCTCAAGCATAAAAAGTGATTGAAAATACATGTACTGATCAAGGATAATATTTGTAGCTAAGGAATGGAATGGAATGGAATGGAATGGAATGGAATGGAATGGAATAGAATAGAATAGAATAGAATAGAATAGAATAGAATAGAATAGAATAGAATAGAATAGAATAGAATAGAATAGAATAGAATAGAATAACAGAGTTGGAAGGGACCTGGGAGGTCTTCTAGTCCAACCCCCTGCCTAGGAAGGAAATCCTACACCACTTCAGACAAATGGTTATCCAACATCTTCTTAAAAACTTCCAGTGTTGGAGCATTCACAACTTCTGGAGGCAAGTTATTCCACTGATAAATTGTTCTAACTGTCAGGAAATTTCTCCTTAGTTCTAAGTTGCTTCTCTCCTTGATTGGTTTCCGTACATTGCTTCTTTTCCTGCCCTCCTCCCCCCTTTGGAGAATAGTTTGACTCCCTCTTCTTTGTGGCAACCCCTGAGATATTGGAAGACTGCTATCATGTCTCCCCTGGTCCTTCTTATCATTGAACTAGACATGCCCAGTTCCTGCAACCGTTCTTCATATGTTTTAGCCTCCAGTTCCCTAATTATCTTTGTTGCTCTTCTTTGCACCCCTTTCTAGAGTCTCAACATCTTTTTTACAGCGTGGTGACCAAAACTGGTTGCAGTATTCCAAGTGTGGCCTTACCAAGTGGTATTTACATTTTCTGATCTTGGTTGTTTTCTTGCAGATGTTTCATTATTCAAAGTAGGTAACACTAATTGACAACCATGTTACCTAATTTGGCTAATGAAACATCTGCAAGAAAAGAGAAAACCTCAGAGTGTCCCAAGGACCCTTCAGATATACGTATTGGGGAGAGATCTGCACAGGAAAAGAAAATAATTGGTGTGTAGGAGGATTTTCATAGACCAAGGGCAATTATTACTTCTATGACTTTAATAAATATACTAGCTATGCTATTATGAGAAAAAAAAAAGAGACAGAGAAATGCCAAGGAGAAATTCAAGAATTTAAAGCACAGAGAGATAAATAACATATATTAATAAAGGAGAATATGTGTAGCTCAGGGTTGAAAGGAGGAGGAGGAGAGTGGGAGGGGGAGGAGGAGGAGGAGGAGGGGTAGCTGTGGAGTTCTTGGTGTTCTCTGAGCCTGGTTACGTTGTGATCCACCAGCAGCCTGTGGAGCTGGCAGCGGAGTCAGACAGTGAGGAGGCTGGGGAGGAACATGGTCCAGTCCTGGAGTTTGGGGAAGGCTCAGAAGAGGGCTCTGCGTTGGAGGCAGAGACGGGACCAGGGCCATCTGGAAGTTATGCCAAGGGAGATAAAGGTTGGTGATTATCCCGAAGGACTTTTCCCGAAGGACAATTTGCAACTAATTTGGACTCAGCTGTGAATGGACATAATTCACAGCTGTTGCAATAAAAGAGATTTTTGGGACTACTCGTGTGTTTTAATTACTCAGGAAGCCTAGGTCACAACAGGTTGTTTTCTTGCAGACTTTTTATTACCCTAACTAGGTAATGTCATCAGTGCTAGTAAGCAGTGGTGGGATTCAAATTTTTTGACTACAGGTTCTGTGGGTGTGGCATGGTGGGCATGGTGTGGCTTGGTGGGCATGGCAGGGGAAGGATACTGTAAAATCTCCATTCCCACCCTACCCCACTAACCTGCTTTCCAGCTCCATTCTCCTGTGCAGGGGAACAAAAGAAGACCCAGTCGATGAGCTGGGACTCGATCAGCTGGGACTCGGGAGGCAGCGAATAAATCGGGGACGGGGCCAATCAGAGGTAGTATATGCCAGTTTTCTGAACTACTCAAAATTTCCGCTACCAGTTCTCCAGAATCGGTCATAACTGGCTGAATACCACCTCTGCTAATCAGGAATGCTGTTTGCTATCAGTTTATATTGTGGTGTCTTGCCTGTCTGTATGGGTTTGGGAGGTCTTAGAGATTCTTTGGTTGGGTCGTTTCCTGATGGCTCTTTGGCAATTTCTTGATTGAGGTATTGTTTACTTGATCGTTGGTCTGAAGTTAACCTTGGAGTTACTCTATGCTGATCTGGGTGCCGATTACTGGTGGAGAGGTGCTGGTGTCTTTTTTGTTCTCTTTTGGGCTGGTTGATTGTCTCTTTTGCATAGTCTATAGCTCTTGTTAATGTTTATGTGTCTGTTGATGGTTGATTTGTCAGTGCCAGGCTTCTAGAAATTCCCTGGCATTTTTGGACTTGGCCTGGTCTAGGATGGTCCCATTTTCCCAATTTTCCCAAGTGTTTTAATGGTTGGATGCCCTTCCTGATGCCAATGTGGAGTTTTGTTCAGCAGATATATTCTCAGTGTGTCCAGAGAGAGAAATAACTGCCTCTACCTAGGATTGAACTCACAGCCTCCTGATTGTGAGGCGAGAGCTCCAGCTCTAGGCACCACTCCTGGCCACAAAAAGGTAAGAAATATTCTTAGGCTAATAGACATCTGCTACATAGACTTTTCCATTCTCAGCTGGCAATAGAGGGAGAAATCAACATGGATTTGTCCTAAATTGTTTTCATCTCTATGTGTGTGTGTGTGTGTGTTTTAATGAATCTATTTCATTCTATATCTGCATGAATCTGCAGTAAAAAAAAATAAAAATAAACCTAAGACATATTTAAATTAGCAGTGTGCATTGATCAAAAGGTTTAATTCAAGGCTCTTTGGGATTTTGCTTGCTTTGATTCTCACCAGATCAGAGGCTGCCCATCCTGAACCAATTCCTGACTGTCATTCCTCCCATTGATTAGTGCTGTTACAACATACAGTAACATAGCTGTAATAGTTGGCAATAAAATAAGACAAAGTTTGCAGATGTGAACAGGGGTGGGCTGCTGGGGGTTCACATGGGTTCGGGAGAACCTCTAGCTAACATTCCATGCAGTACTGAGAACCCCCAAATCCCATTCCTGGCTGGCCCTGCCCATCCCACCCTGCCCCTCCCAGGAGGTGGCCCATTTTGGATGCAGGTAAGTGCAGGGCATGCATGGAGGCTCAGGGAGGGTGAAAAATGGGCCTACTGGAAGTTCAGGAAGGCCAGAAACTGTTTCCAGCCTCCTGAGGGCCTCCAGGGCTGGGGAGGCCATTTTCACACCTCCAGAGGCTCAAGAAAAGCCTCTGAAGCCTGGGGAGGGCACACACACGCACACACACACACGCACACACACGCACACACACACACACACACACACACACACACACACTGCTGCAGTGCAGGAGGCCTACTAGGCCACGCCCACCATGGCCACGCCAGGCAAACTAGGCAAACAACCCCTTACTAAAATTTTTGAATTTTATGTGAATGTGAAAGATAATTCCGAACAATGAAAAAATAGGGGCATCGAGTTTGATTCAAGGGTCTTTTCCGTTTGGTTAATTTAGAAAAATAGATTCAAACTTTTGGAAAGAATGAGGAAGCTTTTTCTGAGGTTCCAACCTGCTGAAATGTCAAACAGATAAATTGAGAGGGTTTTTTCTTTTTTTATAGAAATGGTTCCTACACATTTAAGATACTTTAAAAAAGGATTCCTTAAGTCCCTTGTTGCTGGTCAATATCAATTAAAATTATTGTGTTTTTTGAGAGTGCCCATAGGTAAGAAATCTGCCAATCTGGGAAACAATAGATGAAATGCTTTGGGGGGCAGAATTTAAATTCAATCTGCTGTATTGAAAATTATTTTAAAAGGTTGGTTGTATTGTAGCACTATACAATAGTGGCCAAAATTGTGGAAATCTTTTGGGAAAAGTGTATTTTCTGAAACTAGGTAATGGCATCACCTTTTTTTAGTAGTGTTAAGGATATTCTTGGCTCATAACCCATGTTATGGGTTATTGAGCAGAGTACCCCTTGAGTACGCACATGAAAGTGGCTGAGAGTGAATAACCACAGTTAATATACTGCACACTGAGTTGTGGTAGCCTTTAGATTTTAGAAAAAAGTAAAGCAAAGTCCAATAACAACCCAAGTCATACACAGATAAGGCAATAGTTAAAATATCAATTCAGGGATATTCCAAGTACAAAGTCTTCTTACCAGTTGTTGTTATTACACAATAAAACAGTTCTTCTTGAATTTCAAACAGGAACAAGTTCAGTATTAAAACATTCAATAAATAGTAGAAAGCAACAAGTAGCAATGATCAAACAGTGATCATACAGAGAGAACAGGTAGAGAATAACAGCAAATAAGCAGATAAAATGGTCTAGTGTCCACAAGCCATGATTCAGGCTTCCCCTTAAGTACATTGGCTACAGAGCTTAGCCAATCAGGATACAGGATGATGCAATACAGTCATAAAACAATATAATACCTTTTGACAAACATGTATTGATAGTTTATATATTGCCTGACCAACTAGTTAGACAATAGCCATTTCCTAACAAGTAGTACCATAAAATTATATATCAATGGAAAGGTAATTGAATGTAATGCAATCACTTTTATGAAGGATTTGCTATTGGAATAGCAGTTACAATATAAAAAGGAAAAGTGAAACACATAGAAAAAAACAAGATATACAAAAATTATCACCGTGTCAGTTAATACTTAGTTGGGTAACCTTTACATGAATTAAGGCCTTACAACGTCTTCCCATGGAGTGAACCAAATCTTTTAGTTCTGCAACTGTTATAATGTTAAACTAAGATGGAATGATGGCTTCTATTAAGTGGGTTTTATTGCTGGGTCGCTTCTGACTAACAAGTTTCTTTAGTCGGTTCCATAGATTTTCAATTGGGTTAAGGTCTGGGCTATTCCCAGGACATTCCAGCAGTGGAATATGACTATCTTGAAGCTCCAAAAAAAAGTGGTCTTATTAGCTATCAAACCTCAAAAATACACTTTTCCCAAAAGGTTTTCACATTTTTGCCACTACTGTATGTATAGAATAGATACTATTTATTCATGACAAGGAATTGTTTAGGAAAAGGTGCCTCTTTGTATTGATTTATGAGGAGCATTGGGAAGTAATTAGTGTCTTGTCGACTCAAATCTGGAGCCAAAATCTCATCCAAAATGCCATGATTGAAAGTTTCTTTTGAATTAGTCTTTGAAATGAAAAACTAAGCTTGCCAATCACTTGATTTGATTGCCCTTCCCCCCTCCCCCATTTTGGTTTTTTTTTTTTTTTACCGATAAGTAGAATACGACGTATTATGCTGGATTCAGGAAATCTTTTGATTTATTTGGAGTTTCAGAATCCCAAATGGAGAAAGTGTAAGTTCCAGAAATGAGCTTGGGCTCGTTGTAGATCTACCCTGAATGAAGAAGATTAGTATAATGCCTGCAGGAGTTTTATTGACATGTTGCCAATTTTCTACTTACAAATAATAATAATAATAATAATAATAACAACAACAACAACAACAACAACAACAACAACAACAACAACAACGATGATGATGCAACATTATTTCCCATTAACATAGATCTGACACTATTTTACAAGAATGGCCAAATTAAGCGAAGACTGCCAAATGGGAGTAGAGAAAGAAAAATTGTCCAGAATGTTCACGCTAATGTTGGGAGTTCTTTTTATGCTTCTTGCAACCCCCTCCACAAATGATGCAAATATCTTAAGTTTCAAAATAGATCAAGTCAAACAGTGGACGCATGGTGCATTTGAATTCAGCTCTAAAAGTTACCTTCTACTGCAGCCCCGATGAGTAAAACAGCTGAGTATCTGCTCTGCCACGCCAATCAGCTGGGCTTCAAACAAAGAAAATAAAGGTCAGTATAGAGCAGAGGCGGGCGGGCAGGCGGGCCCACCTGATTCTCGGCGCTACCAGTTCGCCTGAACCGGTCCGAATAGGCTGAATCCCATCCCTGGATCAAGTAGAAAGAGTGCAGGGAAGAGCAACAAAGATGATTAGAGGAATGGAGGCTAAAACATATGAAGAATGGTTGCAGGAACTGGGTATGTCTAGTTTAATGAAAGAAGGACTAGGGGAGACATGATAGCAGTGTTTAAAGTTATTAAACTGAGTCATTAAAACACATGAGTAGTCCCAAAAATCTCTTTTATTGCAACAGTTGTGAATTATGTCCATTCACAGCTGAGACCGAATTAGTTGCAAATTGTCCTTTGGGATAATCACCAACCTTTATCTCCCTTGGCATAACTCCCAGATGGCCTTGGCCCCATCTCTGCCTCCAACACAGAGCCCTCGTCTGAGCCTTTCAACCCTGAACTACACATATTCTCCTTTATTAATGTATGTTATTTATCTCTCTGTGCTTTAAGTTCTTGAATTTCTCCTTGGCATTTCTCTGTCTCTTTTTTTTTTCTCCTCATAATAGCATAGCTAGTATATTGATTAAAGTCATAGAAGTAATAATTGCCCTTGGTCTATGAAAATCCTCCTACACACCAATTATTTTCTTCTCCTGTGCAGATCTCTCCCCAATACGTATATCTGAAGGGTCCTCGGGACACTCTGAGGTTTTTTCTTTTCTTGCAGATGTTTCATTAGCCAAATTAGGTAACATGGTTGTCAATTGGTGTTACCTAGTTTGAATAATGAAACATCTGCAAGAAAACAACCAAGATCAGAAAATGTAAATACCACTTGGTAAGGCCACACTTGGAATACTGCAACCAGTTTTGGTCACCACACTGTAAAAAAGGTGTTGAGACTCTAGAAACGGTGCAGAGAAGAGCAACAAAGATAATTAGGGAACTGGAGGCTAAAACATATGAAGAACGGTTGCAGGAACTGGGCATGGCTAGTTTAATGATAAGAAGGACCAGGGATGACATGATAGCAGTGTTCCAATATCTCAGGGGCTGCCACAAAGAAGAGGAAGTCAAGCTATTCTCCAAAGCACCTGAGGGCAGGACAAGAAGCAATGGGTGGAAACTAATCAAGGAGAGAAGCAACTTAGAACTAAGGAGAAATTTCCTGACAGTTACAACAATTAATCAGTGGAACAACTTGCCTTCAGAAGTTGTAAATGCTCCAACACTGGAAGTTTTTAAGAAGATATTGGATAACCATTTGTCTGAAGTGATGTAGGGTTTCCTCCCTAAGCAGAGGGTTGGACTAGAAGACCTCCAAGGTCCCTTCCAACTCTGTTATTCTATTCTATTCATGAAACAACTGATTCTCTTCTAAGGCAGGCTGACTCAGAATGACTTGCCTCCAGAAATTGAATATCATGTATTAGGATATTGTAGCATTTTGGAGATTATTTGAAAAGCGGTATTTCAATCATTATTATATCTGCAACACTGCATATCTCAGCAGCTATGCATATCTCCAGAATCAAACGATTGCTTTTTGCAGTTCCCATGTTTTCCTGGGAAAAGACAAGCGGGGTGAACTCCTGTTCCTTGCTTCAGCTCCTGCCAACTTGGCAGTTCAAAAACATGCAAATGCAAGTAGATAAATAGGTAGCACTTCAGTGGGAAGGTAACAGTGTTCCATGTTCCTTTGGCATTAGCCATGCTGGCCACATGACTACAGAAAATGTCTTCAGAAAACACAGCTCCCTCAGCAAAGAAATGGAGATGAATGGATCATGCCCTAGAGTCAGACATGACTGGACTGGGAAACCTTTATCTTTAAGGATTGACTATAGTGCTTTTATGGTTTTTTGTGGTTTTCCCAGTTGCAATGTATGGCTGTGAAAGCCCTCTCTAAGTGGTTTACAGAGTCAGCATATTGCTCCCAACAATTTGGGTCCTCATTTTACCGATCTCGGAAGGATGGAAGGCTGAGTCAGCCTTGAGTCTGGTGAGATTTGAATTGTCGAATTGTTGGCAATCAGTAGAAGTAGCCTGCAGTACTGCACACTAACCACTGCGCCACCATGGCTCTTAATAAGGATATACTACTTAGAGCAGAAAGTCTTAATTGAATGCCATACATAGTTATTTGAAACTCTTAGAGGTTTAAGCCACGCAAACTGTGAAGGTAAGAGTCATTTCTTCATCTAGCATCAACCATTTGTTTATTTGTTTGTACTGGAAATAACTTTCACTTAACACGTTTTCTTTTTGTTATATTTGCTGGCAAAAGGACAGTAATAGATTTCATTCATTCATTTATTCACCATTTCTACCAAACATGCTTCATCTTTTTGCCGATATTTCCCAGGACCCCTTGCATTCAGAATATCATTTTTCTATTATTATTATTATTATTATTATTATTATTATTATTATTATTATTATTATTATTATTATTAATTGGTTAATCTTTAGTGAGATTCACAGCCTTTGAGGCTGGTTAATAGCTCAGCAGCTCGAGTCCTAACCAAGGACCTAGGAACTGTTAAGGTATCGTCGGAGGATGTAAGCTGTTCCGAGTAAGGTGGTTTTTTGCAGAGTCAAAATGTTCAAGTCCGGCAAATTTAGAATTTCTAAATAGCGGGGTAGCCCTTTGGGTATTGCTCCGAGGGCTCCAATTACAATCGGGACAACACACAATTTCTTTTTCCACAGTCGCTCAACTTCAATTTGTAAGTCCCGGTACTTTGTGATTTTTTCTTGCTGCTTATCTTCAATTCGTGCATCACCAGGTATTGCAATGTCAATGAACCATACTTTTTTCTTTTCAACTATTGTTATGTCAGGTGTGTTGTGGACCAAGTGCCTGTCAGTCTGAATCCTAAAGTCCCACAAGATCTTGAGTTTCTCATTCTCTAAAACTTTCTCAACCTGATGTTCCCAGTGGTTTTTGCTGTACTCAAATCCAAACTTCTGGCACAATTTCCAGTGAATGATTTTAGCAACACGGTCATGGCGTTGTAGGTAGTCAGTTTGTGAAATTTTGCTGCACCCACTGATCAGGTGGTCAACTGTCTCCTCTTTTTCATTGCAGAGGCGGCATTTGCTGTTGGTGGTAACATGTTGAATTTTTGCCTTCATACAGTTTGTGGCTAGGGCTTGTTCTTGAGCTGCCAAAATAAAGCTTTCTGTTTCTTTTTTCAGTACTCCTGATCTTAACCAGTTCCAAGTTAGTTTCTGGTCAGCTTTGCCTTCAATACTTTTCAAGTATTGGCCATGCAGAGCTTTGTGTTTCCAATTTTCAGCTCGCTGCTCAATTACTTCTTTCTTATATTCTGCTTTTGTTTTAGTTGTCTTTAAAAGGCCTCCTTTATTTACTTCCTTAATCATTGGTTCTTCACTTTTCTGGATGTAACCATTCAAGCTGCATTTTTCTTCTTCCACAGTCTGCTTTACTTGTAGGAGTCCTCGACCACCCTCTGCTCTTGGTAAATATAATCGGTCAACATCACTTTTAGGGTGCAAGGCATGATTCATTGTCATAAGCTTCCTTGTTTTTCTGTCCAAATTGTCTAACTCCATCTGGGTCCAGTGAATTATTCCTGCAGAGTATCTAATCACAGGTATAGCCCAGGTATTTATGGCTTTTATAATGTTTCCTCCACTCAATTTGGACATTAATATCTTATGAATTCGTCGAATGTACTTGGCTGAAGTTAATTCCTTGACTTTATTATGCATTAAGTCAGAGGCTTCTAAAATCCCCAAGTACTTGTAGCCTTCTTCTGATTTTACTGCCTTTATCATTTCTTCATTCTCTAGTTCTATTATTATTATTATTATTATTATTATTATTATTATTATTATTATTATTATTCATCCACTTACATACTGCCCAATTGGATTCCTGCTCAGTGGTTTATACCGGAGTGAAATGTTACCAGTTTGCACCAGTTCAGGCGAACCAATAGTAAAAAAAAAAAAAAAAAACCAGTTCAGACCGGTTTGTCTGAACTGGTATTCCCAACAATCAGCTATGACGCTCAATTTATATTCACTAGAAAGCAGGAAATTCTGCTTTCTAGCGAATCTAAATTATACAGCATAGCTGTATCCCCCTCGCTGTTATACCTACCTTCAAAAGGTTTCTTTTTCCATGTGAAGCACACGTTTAGTGCACACCACATATGTGCACGCATGTAGCATGTGTTTGGCTTGTACTGCACATGTGTACGCAGCATGCATTTGGCTCACACCACTCATGTGCGGGCAGCAAACTGGTGAAAACTTGTGGAGGATTTCACCACTGGTTTATACAAATCAAAAAGCTTTAAAATATCATAGAACACAGTGCCTCCCAGCTACTTCAACTATCCATTAAAAACAAAACACCCAAATCAATGCCAATCCACTCCAAATAGAAAG
The DNA here is from genome assembly GCF_029215685.1 of Pituophis catenifer annectens. Taxonomy (NCBI): domain Eukaryota; kingdom Metazoa; phylum Chordata; class Lepidosauria; order Squamata; family Colubridae; genus Pituophis; species Pituophis catenifer. Next base: position 8,176,831 of record NW_027256884.1, read on the forward strand.
CAGAAAAGCAGAGTAGGAGCGAAGGTAATACGGGGGGTAAGAGAGGAGGAGGAGAAGGAGAAGGGAAAGGGAAGTAGAGAAGAGAAGAAGAAGGTGGAGAAAGAAAGTTGGAAGGAAAAGAGGGAGAGGTTAGGTTTGAGGAGAAAGATTGCTGTAGAATAAAAAAAAAAGATGAAGTGGAAGGAAGGCAGCTCTGAACAAACAAATATAAATATATTAAAAAAAAAGAATGAATTGTTTAAGAATAAAAGAGGATAAATATGCACAAATAGTAAAGTCAGAATTTAGGGATAAATGAAGAAGGTGTTTATGTATGCAAGTATAGAAATACTGAGGTATATTCAAAAAAATAAAAGGAAAGGGGGGAAAGACGATATTGATAAAAATTGTAATTGAGTAAAATATATTTGAATTTGACTAATTGTATAAGATAAGAAACGACCACCACTCTGTTCAAAGAAAGAAAGAAAGAAAGAAAGAAAGAAAGAAAGAAAGAAAGAAAGAAAGAAAGAAAGAAAGAAAGAAAGATGTGGGTAAAGGTGGGAGAGAAGAAAAGAAAAAAACCAATAAAATTTGTTCAAAAAAAGAAAGAAAGAAAGAAAGAAAGCAGAAAAGCTTCACTGTTAGGGCTTAAATGGTGTCCCATAAATTCTTCGGCGAGAATGGTCTTCACTTCCTTTTGAAAAACCATAAAGGGGGAGTCAATTCTATCTCCAGAAAGAAGCTGTTCTCTAATATTACATCACAATTACATACTTTTTCATGAACCCCTAACTCATTAACCTCTTCTAGGTTGGAGGCTCTCAGAAACCTCTTTTAGAAAAATCTTCACAGCTTGGACTGGGAAGAGCTTTTCAGCTAAACAGCCGTTGAGTCACTAAGATTTATAGGTAAGTGCAAATCACTTTGAACTGAATCCAGAAACCCACTGGTAGATAACACAGTGAAGGCAGAACTTGAATTACAGTGATGAAATGGCTAGTTCCAGCAGCTGGATTTGGGATTGGCGGTAGTTTTCGAACCACTTTCAAATGCAACTGTACGTAAGGTGCATTGGTGTAATCTATACCTCTATACCTGTCTGTTGTGGTCCACCAGCAGCCTGCGGAACTGGTAGCGGAGTCGGACAGTGATGAGGCTGAGGAAGAACATGGGCCAGTCCTGGAGGCTGGGGAAGGCCCGGATGAGGGCTCTGCGTTGGAGGCAGAGATGGGGCCAAGGCCATCTGGGAGTGATGTGCGGACTCCGGAGCCTCCAGAAGCAGACAGCAGTGAGGCAGAGGAACAGGAGGAGCCTGTTCCTGAGAAGAGCTGCTAAAGCAAAAAGGACAACTCGGGAGTAAGGCCAAGAGATGATTGGCCCCTCCCATAAGGCTTAAAAGACCAGCAATGGCTCTTGGGCTCTTTGTTGTAAAATAACGTTGATAGATTTGTTTCTTGTCTTGCTGCATTTATTTCTTGTCGGCGTCTTCTGCTTCTGAACTTTTGCTGAGAAAAGCCTTTGGCAGGTTGCCTAATTAGACCAAGGTTGGTGATAAGGCTGAAGAATTGTGTTATGAAGAATTTGTTTTGAATTAGTTTGGACTACGCTGAGAATGAGTTAATTCTCAGCTGTTCTAATAAAATCTGTTTGTTTAGAACTGATTGCATCTGATAATACCTACTTGGGCCTCAGTCACTGTCTGGTTTGGCTCTGCAACGAAACAAAACAGACACAGACTTCAACGGATAATTAGAACAGCATAAAAAATAGTTGCTACCAACCTGTCTTCCATTGAGGACCTGTATACTGTCAAAAAGAGGGCTGTGAAAATATCTACAGACCCCTCACTTCCTGGACATAAATTGTTTCAACTTCTACCCTCAAAGAGATGTTATAGAGCAGGGGTGTCAAATTCACGTCGTCAAGGTGGCATCACATGACGTATCAGGGCTTTTTCCCCCTTTGTTAAACCGGGTGTGGGCGTGGCCAGCATGTGACGCATCTGGCCTGTAGGCCAGGAGTTTGACAGCCCTATTATAGAGCATTGCACACCAGAACAATTAGACACAAAGACAATTTTTACCCACATGCCATCACTCTGCTAAACAACTAATTCCCACAACACTGTCAAACTATTTACTAAGACTGTATTACTATTATTCTTCTCATCCTTCCTATTATCTATCTCTTCCTACTTATTACTATAACCTTGTTGCTTCTATCTTTATGATTTATATTGTTTTATTTAGTTTCCTAGTATGATTTTGATTGCTTATTTAGTATTCTATGACTATTACTAAGTGTTGTATTGTAGGAAATTAGCACCCACCCCCTCCTAGAAAAATGAGATATTTTAGGAAATATTAAAAGGGCAGAATATTTCCCCTAAAAGGGAGGCAGAAAAATAGTCCCACCCCCTCACCTTTGTCAATGGGCCATTAAGGCCTGAGCCAGTCTACTTTACATAGCAAAGATCTACCTCCTTCAGGCAGAGCCATAGTAGGAATTGCCCTCACCCAAGATCCAACAAAGATAGGATTAGCCCTCTACCCATCTACCAATAAAACTCACCACATGGCACCTGGGGAGATTGCATCACCCAGCAAGGCTCAACCAAGCTTGAGACTCAGGACAGCCTACAGAGTTGCCCCTGCATGGCCCCATGGGAGTCTGACAACCAATCAGAATACAAGCTCAAATTCAAAGCCCAACAGAGGGCATAAAACCCAGGCACTCTCAGCATCTCTGCCCTTTTCTACTCAGGAACTCAAGCCATGTGATCTTGTTCATCAATATACCTTCTTTCCAAGCGATTTCCATGAATCCAGTGTCTTTTTTCCCCACTTGGATCTGAACCCAGAAGGATATTTCTTCCAACAGTATCTTATGATTCTTGATTAATGTATTTTTATATACACTGAGAGCTTATGCACTGAAGACAAATTCCTTGTGTGTCCAATCACACTTGGCCAATAAAGAATTCTATTCTATTCTATTCTATTCTATTCTATTCTATTCTATTCTATTCTATTCTATTCTATTCTATTCTATTCTATTTTTCACCCTCTCCAGGCTCCTAGAGAGGCTCTGGAGCCTGGGGAGAGCAAAAAACAGGCCTACTGGGCCCACCGGCCCATTGCGTGCCAAAAGCAGGGGGGTGTCACACGCATGTGCGGGGGGTGGGGCACATATAATTATGGGTGTGGTCACTTGCAGACACAACCACCCCCCCGCTCTCCCCCTTTTGGCACGCAATGGCAAAAAGTTTAGCCATCACTGCTCTAGGGAGATTCCATATTTAAACTCACAGTTCTTGGCTTTATGGTGTTCCTGCCTACCGCAGGCTCACACTAGATTGCAGTCAGTTTCAAACAACGCCGTTCCTTGATTAACTGATCCTGCTCAGTGCTGAAACCTCTGGTTCAATCTGGTGATGTAATAACCTGGTATTCTTCTTTCTTTGCTTTCTAACATAGATTCCATTTGACAGCCATCCTGAACTTTCCCCGTTTTCTTACTTGCGAGTGCTTTCATTAATAATTCCAGCCATAAAATAGGATAGGCTTATGCAAAGCACTTTGAGACTATGCCTCCCCCCACATCCTACTTCTAGAAGTAAATGGCTTCACTTGAAGGTTGCTTTGTTATGCAAACATACTTAGAGGAATTATGCACAGATAGAAATGGATTTGGACTTTTCCAGACAGCTGCTGGAATAAAAACTTGAGGTGACTCAAAGACCTATCAAGGAGACTCACAGTGTAGGAAAAGAGATGGCAGAACCTGGGGGCAGAATGAAAAGGGGAATCAGCCTAGAATTCCTAGGTAGCCACAAGCGAACTACAAGTCCAATATTCCTTGAGTGCCGTTGAACCCTTATCTAACTCTTATCAGGTGCCGACCATTAGATGAGACGATTCCTGTTTGTAGGCTTTTAGCAATAAAGCAGTTTCACTCTTCACACGTAGACTTGATCTCTTGTGCCTGACACACAGCTTCCTTATTCAAGGGGAGTTGTGTTGCTTCCATTGAGATAAAGCCAAATTGCCTTGTAAACTAGTAGAAAATATGGGGAGGGGGGAAAATTAAGATCATTCTGGTCAAGGAAGTGCATGGAAGTGCATTGATGATCAAGGTCCTACTTCTCCTTCTCCTGTTGCTACATTAGAATTCTGCTCTTGCTGGGCACATATATGCATTCCACTTGCATTCTTTCAGCTCATTTTTCTTTCCTTCTTTCTTTCTCTCTCTCTCCTCTGACCTTCCTTGAATGGTTATCCTTTGCAGTATATTTGTCAATGTCTTTCCTGTTTTTTCTGCCTGGCAACCTGTCTATTGCCATCCTTATAACATCTGTCACAAATGTCTGTTGACACTATTTCTGTAGTCCTTCATTTGTTGCCATGTCTGTGGGCCGTAATTGCCACATTTATCTTCACTACCTATTGTCAAGTAAAAGCTCTATCCCTCTCAGATGTGGAAGCTAATGTCTTCCTTGTAGTTCATTTAGGTTTTCATCTCTCAAAGTGTTTATGTGGTCAATCAATAGATGACAATAGGACTCCTCCAGGAATATTTTCACAGATGCCTTCATATATCCTTTTCATAGAACTAAAGGTCTAAAGCTGCTTCATCACATATTTATCTAGTGCGGCCCAGAAAAGCTGCCCTTGAGTCATCAAGACGTATGTCACTTCTTGGGGATTGCTCTAAGCAAAAGGGAAATATAGGCATTTATAAATCAATCCAGTGATCTATGGAGAGAAATAATCTCAAAAGTAATATTTTGAGGGAAGTTTGAGCGCATAGAGCAGTGTTTCTCAACCTTGGCAACTTGAAAGTATCTGGACTTCAACTCCCAGAATTCCCCAGTGTTCTTATAGTTGCCAAGGTTGAGGAATTCTGGCCTTAACCTTGTTGGTCTGCTAAAAACAGACCATTCCCCCCCCCCCAAAGTCTAAAGAAGCATAAAACAATGGTGTGGGGGTATATATCATTGAGAGTAATGGTGTCGTTTGTTTGAAGTTGACTTAGAAGCATGTCTGAAACCAGCCATTATGGTTTATAAACCGTGACATAGCATTATCTGTTAGCTAGGTCAGGGTCTCCAAACATAGCAACTTGAAGACTTGTGGAGTTCAGCTCCCATAATTCCTCAGCCAGCCGTGAATTCTGGGAGTTGACATCCCCAAGTCTTCAAGGTGCCAAGTTTGGAGACCATTGTTCTAAGTCATGGGACCTTTGCACCAGATCAAGTTTTCAACATACAGTACCTTATTGCAATCAGAGGAAGAAGTGACAGTGTGTTCTGCCCCAGCTACAGAACCCAAAGAACGCAGCACACACAAAGTCCGTTCAAACCTTAGTTTACTGAATAAACCAGTCTTTTACAACAACGGCTGTTAATTAATTGCATTAACAGCCACCAAGAATTCAAAGAATAATAACTGAAAACTTACTATGGTTGGCAGAATGCCCAGAAGCAATTTGCAGGAAGCTGATAAGATAAGCAAGACAAGACACGAAGGTATGTGAACGAAGCTGTTCCCTGCAAATTGCTTCAGTCAGCGTTCCTCCTTAAATAAGCTAAGGGAGTGGCCAATTAGCCCCAAGCTTCATTTACTTCCATTAATCCACATTTAGGAAGTGGAGCAGAAATAGGGGGAACAAAAGGTTTGTAATGGGAATTTTGGGTATTTTTTTTTATTTTGGTTTACTTCTTCCAGCATAGCAGCTTCCATTGCAGTCCTTCTTGAGCAGAGGTGTCAAACTCGCGGATCATGGGCCGGATGAATCACATGCTAGCCCCGCCCCCACCTGGTTTAGCAAAGGGGGAAAAAGTCCCAATACATGACAATGCCGTGATAGCGCGAGTTTGACACTCCTGTTCTTGAGGAACAATTTCTCTTGCAAATAAAAGATAATGAGGAGAATTAAAAAAGGAAGATGAAAATCAAACATTTGGGGATGCTACACCATGAGTTGGATACGGAATAACAAAAAAATAGCTGGTAGTAGAATGATTCTCCATTCCTGGAGAATTTATTGATGGAATTTACCAGGTGATTTCTTTTTCTCAACAATTCCCCGATTCCTGACCAGCTCTCTGAACAATGACATTATTATTCGTATATTTATTTATTTTGCTTTTGCTTTTTTAATCTTCTCTCTATAAATAATGTCACTTTCATCATACATTTCCCAAGCATTTATATTCGGTAACCTCTGATTGCTTTTCCGTAAAAAGTAGAGCTATTTACAGCAGCAATCATAAATCAATTTCTTTGCATTGTTAAAGATAGCAAAATGGAATATAACTAATCTAACTAACCAACAGAAATATTAGATCCATTTTGAAGAAAAATACCAGGTTTCCCTGAAAATATGACCCACCCCGAAAAGAAGCCCTCTCATGTTTTTGAACACATGAGTTAAAATTAAGTCCTTCCCCCCAAAATTAATTTAATTTATTGCATTTCAATGCCGCCCAACTCCCAAGGGACTCTGGGCGGCTTACAACAAAAATAATATGAACATTATTAAAAAACATTTATAAAACATTTAAAAATATTAAAAGCCCATGCACACCATTCATGGCCGGATCTCGCAAGATTGCAACAGCGAGATCAACTGCCCCAGGCCTGCCAGAAAAGCCAGGTCTTCACCGCTTTTTGGAAGGCCAATAGGGTGGGGGTAGTCCGGATCTCAGGAGGTAACTGGTTCCAGAGAGTTGGGGCAGCCACAGAAAAGGTCCTTCCCGACGGGCCTGCCAGCCGGCATTGTTTAGCTGACGGGACCTGGAGGAGACCAACTCTGTGGGATCTTAACGCTTGCTGGGAGCTATGCGGTAGAAGGCGGTTTCAAAGATAGCCTGGCCCTGATCAGTCCTAATTAAGACCCCGCCCACCATGGGGTGCAGGGGGTGGGGCGAGGCACACAGGTAAAAATTAAGCTAGGGTAAAGCTGCCCTTCTTACCAGGCCTCACACAACCCGACATCTGCCTCACCTTGCAAGCCCACTTCTCCTGTGGTTGCTTGGCGCCGCTCACACACATCGCCCCCTGGCCTCCATTTGCCATCAGAACCTTCCAGAAAGCTCTCTGTAGCCGATAAAAGAGCTCCAGATCAATCCGGAGGGGGCAAGCATCCACAGAAGTGGAGCGGCAGTGGGCTCCTGCTGGGCAGGGCTGTTGGTACAGCCAGCATGAGGTGAATCAATAATTAGACCCACCCAAAAAGAAGCCCTAGGCATTTTTTGGGGAGGTCAAAAGAAAATAAGCCCTGGTCATAATTTTGGGGAAACTCGGTAACATCTTTATTGCTTGTTAAAGCATTTATTCCATGATGTTCAGAGCTTCTGTAGAGATGATAATATTGTAGAAATAACTCAGGAAAAAACAACCATTAAAGAACAACTTCAAACAATTCCCTAGATGTCTTTTAGTTCAATAATTAAGATGCAAATACATGATTGAATCAGAGAAGTTGAAGCTATATATATATATATATTGCAAAGCCAAATATTTGCATACGGTTCATCGGGGAAGTTAGAGTGATTCAGTATACATTTTACACTAATCGCTCTTCTATTAACCGTAGGATATCTCTTGAATGTAGTTATATCGGATATACCTCGTTTGTTAACAGTGGTGACCATGCTTAGATCCTCTGGTAGGGCAACTTTGACAAGGAAGAGTGACATCCGATCTTTTTTTCACATAGTTCTCCTCCATCTGGGCAATTCTGATAGTTTGGCTTCACGGTTCAAGAGAGTCATTCTATCTTTGCTGTCATTTGCACATGGATAGTCCCGTTCACGATAGGCTGCTCACTGCCAGAATCACTTCTTCTTATTTTCATAAATTGGTAAAGAACTTTACTGTAGTTTGGATATTTTAAGAACCTCCCATTAAAGGGATTTAATTTTTCTGGCATCAGAACAAAAGGGATTTGTTATTGCCTAATGTTTTTTTTTAAAAAAAAAAATCTAATCAACAGCTCTAATATTTCCTTTTGGTCTTCCATCCATGTACAAACTCTACCTGACTCAGTTTCTATTCCCCATTGACCAGTCAGTCAGGTGTTCCAACCAGGCGAGGAGTCAGTGGTGGAATTCAATTTTTTTTTTACTACAGATTCTGTGGGCGTGGCTTGGTGGGCATGGTGTGGTGTAGCTTGGTGGGCGTGGCAGGGGAAGGACACTGCAAAATCCCCATTACCTCCCAACTCCTGGGGGAAGGATACTGCAAAATCTCCATTCCCACTCCACTCTGGGGTCAGTAAGAGGTAGTATTTGCTGGTTCTCCAAACTCCTCAAAATTTCCGCTACCGGTTCTCCAGAACCTGTCAGAACCTGCTGAATAGCACCCCTGTGAGGAGTACATAATATGTATGTATGTATGCATAAATAATAATAAATAAATAAATAATTTTATTTCTATACCGCCCTTCTCCCAAAGGACTCAGGGCGGTGTACAGCCTATTAAAAACACAAAGATTAAAAAATAATTAAAATTATTACATAATTTCGGCTCAGATTTAAAACCCCAGAATTTAAAACCCAATTTAAAAATCATTACATTGATAGCCCGGCTTGGCGGAACAACAGGGTCTTGAGGGCACAGCGAAATACACGGAGGTCGGAGATCTTACGCATTTCCGGGGGCAGATCATTCCACAGGGCAGGGGCTCCCACAGAGAAGGCCCTCCCCCTGGGTGTTGCCAGCCGACATAACTTGGCCGATGGCACCCTGAGGAGACCCTCTCTGTGGAAGCGAACTGGCCGGTGGGAGGCTGTTGGTGGCAGAAGTCAGTCTCGAAGGTATCCAGGTCCAATGCCATGGAGCGCTTTAAAGGTGGTAACCAACACCTTGAATCGCACCCGGAAGACCACTGGGAGCCAGTGCAGCTCGCGCAGGAGGGGTGTCATGTGGGCACAACGGGTTGCGCCCATAACCACCCACGCGGCCGCATTCTGGACCAGCTGGAGCCTCCGAGTGTATGTGTGTATGTATGTATGTATGAGTGTATGTATGTATGTATATATGAGTGTATGTATGTATGTATGTATATATGTATATGTATGTGTGTGTGTATATATATTCTAACATTATTTATTTATATAGGTGCCCATCTGGACAGTATACAAAATGAATTAAAACAACAAGCATAAAACTGCAGTCATTGTTAGCATGTAAAACAAATATTACTTAAAAATAAAACTGCTTCTGCTTCAGCAGACTAGAAGACCTCAAATGCCCCTTCCAACCCTGATATTCTATGTTCTAAAAAAACATATGACAGAGAACAGAGACACAGTGATAAAACCATTCTAAAGATTTCACCAGTCCCCTAGCAAAATATGTATGGACACACATATGCACACAGACAGACACACATAAATACCCATATCTGTGCGCGCCTGCACGCACACGTGTGCGTACACACGTATGTACATATACTGTATAATTGTTTTTCATAATTTTCGTTTTAAGTATTCGGCTTAAATGTTGTGCATTTCTCAGAATCAGAATGTGAGATGGGCAGCTGACAGATAAATAAATCGATGAATAATCTCAAAGACTGATTTTCAGCGAAGAGTTCACAAAGCAGAGAAGCCGGGCATTCTACAGGATTTTTCTGTGTTTACGCATTTCTCTCTCCCACTTTAGCTGGGGAAAGCATATTAAATGCGGGGATTGCCTTCATTTCAAATAAATATTATAATACCCAGCCCAGAAGAGCATGAGATAATAGCACATCAACAGTTTTATAAGCAGAGAACGATTGTAGTTACACTAACCCAGCAATAAAGAAGCAGAATATTGTGCTGAATATACAGATTATCCCCATAAAGGACAGGACAATATGATCTGAAGTGCCCCTTTTGTATTACGCAGACTGAGCAAGATTACTTCTTTCTAAGGAACGCTAATATATTCACCAATTCTATTTGTCACTATTCATGGCAAACATCTAAACTGCCCTCTTCTGATGGATTGTATCATCAGGCGTGATTATGGATGTTAGACAAAACTCACTTTTTTTTTTGTTCCCAATTGTTAGTGAACAATACTTGTTCTTGCCACGGTGTAGGTGGCCATCCCGCGAGTAGAACATAAACCATCATTATAGAGGTTTCAGGGGAGAGGTGTTAACAAGCAAATTGAGTGTATTAAGTCTTTGTAAAACAAATTTTCTATTATTATGAAATGGTTAGGCTTGCAGTAAAGTTCTGGGAGCTTCTTTGTCATTACGGTGCCCTGTAGGATGGCAGATCCTGTCTCATTGTAACTGCATTCAAAAGTAAAGCAGGCTCAATCTAGCTATCCTCTATTTATCTACCATCAATTCCTGCTCTTTGCAATATATTCAATAAACTGGAACTGTCTATCTTGACATTCGGCACCTGCCAACCTACATTGCTTTTAAACCTTTTTAAAAAGTACAAAACTTGGTTTTTGTTATCTATCTATCTTTCTAATGATCTATCATCTACCTACCTACCTACCTACCTATTTACCTACCTACCTACTACCTACTTATTTTCCCTTTCCTTTTTCCTCAGCTCATTAATACAGAGAGAATAAGGATTCCAATTCAGCCAGTATTCTTGATATTTCAGCTTGTCTTCTGTTTAGTTTTCTGTTTCTAATTCTGTACATCATTGAGTCAGAATGATGTGCCCATTACGAATATGCAGTGCTCACTGGACTGCCTTGACATATTTCTTCTTCAGACTGTGGAAAGGAGTTATGCACAATTTTTACCTACAAATTTTGGGATTTCTCCAAGCCTGCTTTAAAGAAAAATGTGAATGTGTGTACAATATTTTGGCAACATAAGATTAATACTCATTCTAGTACTCTTTACTAGAAACACAGCAAAGAGAATGATATAATTATGAGAATTTCTTTGGTAAAATAAGGGAATGTGTAAAAAAAAAAACCACTTTAAGTTTCTAAGAAGAGATAATACACACAAGTGATATTCCATTGAGAGTGTTATTATAAAAAAAATAGTCTTCTTTTCTCTTTTGTGATCAGTGCAAAATTATGTTTTTTAAAGCAAAAGCGGTTTTCCCTTATTTTGAAATATTCCCATGCTATTTAGGGTGCCCCATTTTATTGGTTTTTATCTTTTTGAACTTATCATAAACATCTAAGAATGCTATTGCTATGAATCACCTTTGGGTCTATGCAGAATTATGCAAAATGCAGACCAAGGATAAGGGGAAAAAAATAAACCAAAGAAATTAAACTTGGGATAAGAAATATAAAGGTAGCTAAATTTAGTTTACATCAATACCTTTTTCACTGTACTTCTCTATGTGATCTGAGAGATAAAATTGATGGTCCAGTTTTAATAAGACTTTGCTCTAATCTTAAATTTAAAAAAAATGTTGTCAAATGTGGCACAGAGGGAAGCTGGTAGGACCTTCTTCTCTCAAAGCAGAATTACCCATTTGTTAACTTCCAAATTGCAGCCAGCACTACCATCATTGGTTGAAATGTTTATTTATTTATTTATTTGTTTCCATTTCTATACCGCCCTTCTCCAAATAGGACTCAGGGCGGTGAACAGCCAAAGTAAAAAACAGAACATACAAAATTTAAAAAACAGTTTAAAATAATTAAATATTTTGGCTGTAAATTAAAACAATCCGATTTAAAATCAATTTAAAATTTAACTCAAGCCAGCCCAGCTAGTTGAAATAAATAGGTCTTCAGGGCCCGACGAAAAATCCGGAGGTCTGTTATTGTACGTATCTCTGGGGGGAGGTTGTTCCAGAGGGTGGGCGCCGCCACAGAGAAGGCTCTCCCCCTGGGGGTCGCCAGCCGACATTGTCTGGCGGACGGCACCCGGAGGAGGCCCACTCTGTGCGAGCGTACTGGCCGGTGGGAGGCTATTGGTGGCAGAAGGCGGTCTCGTAAATACCCCATTTCAAAATGTTGAAATGTTAGGGAGCAATTGAGCTTTAAACTAAGGGTTCTGTTTGGTTTTGCAAGTGAGGGAAGTACACCCCAAAAAGACAGTGCCAGGAACCCCTAAAACATTGCAGAAAATAAAAACAGTCTTTTTCCTTAAAAAAAGAGAAAGACCCTGAAGCAATGGTGGGATTCAGCCAGTTCGCACCATTTTGGGAGAACCGGTTGTTAACTTTCTGAGTAGTTTGGCACACTGATTGTTGGAAGAAATAATTAGGGCAGAGAACCAGTTGTTAAATTACTTGAATTCCACCACTGTCCTGAAGCAAGCACTCAGGCTGAATTGGAAGTCTGGGCAGTGCTGCCAAAAGCCATTAACCTAACTACAAAGCAGCCCCAGAAAACACTTAAAATAACCCACTAAAGCACACCAGAACTCCTCTTTCCTGTCTCCCTGACAGGATTAACCCCTAGGATAGGAAAAACAAAAAACAAAATACCTTGGACCAGGATTAACCCAGTAAAGCAGGAAATCAAAAACGCAGGGCAATCACTTCAGATAAAGTGATCAAAACCCATCAAACTGTAGGAGCTTCAAAGGAAAATCAAGTCTAAGAAGGCATGGGTTTACCTCCCCAATTTGCTTGCTGGTCAGGAACACTTGAGCTGAGTCACTACTGCTTCTTGCTTTTCTGAATTAAAGAATCCTGCTTTCTGGCAGCCTGCTTCCGTGTCTATTTCCTCTCAGCATCTGTGACTGTGTCTCAGCTGGGGAACGAATCCAGGAGATTTCTTCCAACACAACATTGGGAAATGTAGACTAGCAATAGCAATAGCATTTAGGCTTATATACTGTCCCATAACTTTTTATACCATTCTCTGGGCTATTTCCAAAGTAAGCATTATTTGCATATTGCCTCCAACAATCTGGGTCCTCATTTTAACAACTTTGGAAGAATGGAAGCCTGCGTCAACCTTGAGGCCCGTCAAGATCGAATTCTAGGCTGTGGGCAGAGTTTGACTGCAATACTACATTTTAACTCCTGCACCACCAGAGCTCAGAGAATACCCTCTTCTCAGCCAAGGAAATATTAAACAAACCTACATCTGTTGAAGGATACTTAATATTCTGTTAACACAAGCATTTGTTTGGACTCAAAGTTTTGACCGGACAGGCAAATTACCTTCTACATCATCATTCCATAAATATTCTGCACAACATAACAATTTCAACCGAAACATCATTGCATGTGATTGGCAAGTTCATTGTAGCACAAAATACCCACAATTTTTTTTTTTTTTTTTTGCTAACTGATGTTCTCTGCTTCTTCGATGCCTCCTTTGTTATTTACCTTCCTCGCTGCTGGCTACAATGAAGAAATTAATCTTCTGTTATTCCCACATCAACGGTATTGCTGCTTTCATGCATGTTGATGGAGTGCAGATTATTTTTTCCAGGTTCCTTTCACACTCCTCTTGCTTCTCTTGAGTGAAAGTATAGTGTAACTATAAATATTATACTCCATATTTTTAGGAGAATAAGATGCACCTTTTTCCCACCTAAAAGAGGGTGAAAATTTGGGTGCATCTTATACACCAAATGTAGCCCCGCCCAACCTCTGAAACGGAGGTTGAAATGGACTGGTGATCAAGACAAAAAGAAGTGTATCTGGTCTTCTTATTAATGTAATCATGTCTTTCTTCTATAAAATATGGATTGGGACAGTTAACTTCAGAAAATATCAGATAAAAAAAAAATCATGGTTTCTCAGAATTTATGATCAGGCTGGATACAAATACTAATCTATTAGAGTCCAAAGTGGAGGAAATTGAAGACAATTTGGAAAATAAAATAGAAAAAATTGAGAATGATTTGATAAATACTCAAGACAATAGTTTAGAAGAAAAACCTGAAATGGAAGCTGATTGTAATGTAGAAAATATACAGCAATGTATTGAAAAGGAAGTTTTATTGATGCAATATAATTTTACTGAATATGCGATCAGACTGAGAGGATTACATGAAAATAACAGAGAGGATTTAAGAAAAATATCTTCTGAAGTTCTGGCTGGGATTTTAAAGGTTCAGTCTGAGGAGGTACTTTGTAGGATTGATAGAGTTTATAGAATAAACTCCTGGATTACAAAGCAAAGGCAATTGCCTAGAGATGTGGTGATTTATTTTACAGATAAAGATATAAGAAATAATATTGTGCAGAAATCCTTTAAGTCTACTTTGCAATTTTTTGGAAGAAAGATTTGGATTTATAAAGAGCTCCCGCCTAAGATATTATTGGAAAGAAAGAAATTTGGCTTCTTGGTGGCTGAGCTTAAAAAAAGAAATATCTTATTCAGATGGAATATTCCAATTGGTATAATATTGAGATATCAAGGAGAAAGATATCAATTAAATACTGTTGAAAAAGCGGAAGAATTTTATCAAAAATTTTTAAAAATGAACTTAACATCTTTATGTACAACACAAGACAAGCAGAAGGAGCCAGAAATAAATGAAAAATATCGAGTTACAGAGGCCTTTGCAGATGAATTGCCTCTGGATTCTTCAGATATCTCAGATGGATTATTTATAAATAAGAGAGAAGTGGCATCGGATTCTAACGTGATGACTCGCCAAGTTACAGATAACCATGGAAACCAACCAATTGATATACAATTTACAGAAAAGAAATATGATTCACAAAAACAAAACCAACAGGATCAAGTTATAAAACAGAATGAAAATCGACCAGTTGATACACAACTGGCAGGAAGGAAATCAGGATGGAGAGCCAACCCACAAAAAGAAAGGAAAAAAAGAAACAGGTCTCACAAAAATAAAAATTTCTAAACTAAGCAACAGTAAAGCCAGTTACTTTGAAAAAATACATGACTGAATATATGAAAAGATGGATGAGGCGAAGTAGTGGTTGATATCATCCTGAGGAGAGTGACAGACCTCTGCAATGCTGTAATTTTGGGATGTGAAAAGGGCCTATGAATTGTTGGATTGGAATTATCTATTTTTGCTTTTTTTTTATTGATTAACGTATTATATTTATGTTGAGCTATAAGGCAAGAGAGTTATGCTGGGGCATGCAGAAGATCTGGATGTTACCCCATTATGAGAATGGGAATTAATAATCCTGAAGAAAGCCACTATTACAGATATGGATTACAATTATAAAGTCACTCGGGTGGTTGTTTTCTTTTTTTTATATATATGTGAAGATATTCATTACCGATGGGGGCAGATGATAACTGAGGATTTTGAATACTCTGTTGCAACGGGGATGTTATGTTACCCTAGTCCGGATGATGGAGTCAGCAATCCAGTGGAAAGACATCAAAGAAGATATTATATGGATTATAAATTTAAAGTCATTGATTTTGTTTATATAAGGGAATATTTTTTTTTAGTAGGATGGGCAGAAGAATAAAGACATTAAGAATTGTTGTGCATGGTAATCTTGTAGGAAAGTGGGTGGAGACAGGCTAGTGTATTGATTGTATAGATTAAAAAAAGGGATGCTTAAGAGACATATATATGGGAGTGGAGGAAATGGATAGAGTAGAATAAATGTAAAACTAGAATTCATGGGGAAGGCTGCTTTGAAATGTTATATTAATATACACAAAAGATTAAATGTTAAAGTAGGATTTATTATATAGTTTTAAAGTGGAAGGTTGTTTTGAAATGTTATATTAATATACAGACATAAGTATGGGGAAGGGGGAAAAAAAGGGCAGACTATCGATAAATTGGGAGTTATAATAATATTACTGTGTTAAATCAGAAGTTATCATACAGTGTTATAATGGAATGTTATTTTGAAGTGTTTGGTAAGAGGGGGAAGTAATAATATTAATAATATCACTAGAAGTAAGGGTCAGTATTTGGAGGGGGGAGTAAGGGGATGGTAAAATATTATATAATCTGTTATGTACTAGGTTTTTATTTTGAAGAAGTCACAGGGGGGATGGGGTGGTGAGGGGGGGTTAGGGAGGAGGGGGGAAAAAGGGGGAAAAAATTTGTAATTGAAAACTTTTTCAATAAAAAAAAAAAATCAAACCAGCCTTGTTGGTCTTAAAGCATGCAAGCTGATTTTGATGTTTATGGCATGTAAAGTTTATGAATGTATGTGTGTGAGTGCGTGTAAACGTAAATGTATGCACATATGTATGTATGAGAACACATCCATATGCATATGCATATATATGAGCACACCTCAGCAGTTAAAGATGCTGAGGTTTGTCAGCTGGAAAGCTGATAGCCGAGGTTCACGACATGAGCATCACACAATGCAAATGGGAATAGATAATTAGGTACCACTTCAGTGGGAAGGTAGCAGCATTCCATGCCTCAGCATATCATCAAGCTGGCCACATGACCACAGAATCATCTTCAGACAATGCTGGCTCCCTCAGCTAACAAACATAGATGACAGCATCTCCTAGAGTTGGACATGACTGGACAGGGAAAATATTTTCTTTATCTTTATACATATGCATAGATATGTCATCATTTATATTGGGGCAATCCCAGTGGTGAAATCTGAACTGGTTTGCTACCGGTTTGCAGGCTGTGCATGCGTGCTACGTGCCAAGCACGCATTGTATGCGCATGCGCAGTTCACACTAAACATGCGCTGCGCATGGACACACAGTACGCACCAAAAGGAGGCTTGGGAAGGTAAGTAGAACAGCAGGGGGCTGGAAATCAGCTGTGATGCGTGATCTTGGGAACCTTTTTAAAAACTTTTTTAAAGCATTTTTTACTACCGGTTCGGGCAAATAGGTAGTAAAAAATGCTTTTAAAAAGTAAAAATAAAGGTTCCGACGATCACAGCTCTGCCGCGTGATTGTCAGAACCTTTTTTTTTTAATTTTATTTTTTTAAAGCATTTTTTACTACCTCTTCACCCGAACTGATAGTAAAAAAAGTGCTTTAAAAAAGTTTTTTAAAAAAGGTTCCCAAGATCGCGTGGCACAGCTGTGATCTTGGGAACCTTTTTTAAAACCTTTTTAAAGCATTTTTTTACTACCAGTTTGGGCGAATAGGTAGTAAAAAATGCTTTCAAAAACAAAAAAAAAGGCTTAGATGATTACAGTTGTGCTGCATAATTGTACGAGCCTTTTTTTTACTTTTTAAAGCATTTTTTTACTACCTATTTGCCCGAATGGTAGTAAAAAAATGCTTAAAAAGTAAAAAAAAAAAAGTTCCAATGATTAGCTGAGTGACCCGTGATCGTTGTAACTTTTTTTTTTTTTACTTTTTAAAGCATTTTTAACTATTAGTTCCAGAGATTGCGCATTGCTCAGCTGATTGTGGGAGCTTTTTTTTTTTACATTTTTTTACTACCGGTTCGGCGAACCAGTAGCATTTTTTACTATCAGTTCACGTGAACTGGACCGGACTGGTAGCATTTCACCCCTGGGCAATCCTAGTAGTGAGTCTGCCTATTGGCGAACACCATTTCCACTTTTTTAAAAAGAAAAAATGATTGAAACTGTCATATTTATTCTCTTTAGATTCTAATATTTCTACCTTCTGAGTTTCCATTTCAATTTGCAGGTTTTAAAGAACTCCGAATGAACTTTTGATTCATTCTTCCCTGAAGTTCTTCTTCTAATATGTACCTACTTTCAGTGATATTATTTAGCAAACATATTTTATTCCTCACAAGGTAGTGGAAATCTAGCCAAGCGTAAACAGTGGTAATTATGTCCTGCTTTCCTTATTTGTTCTAAAAGTACAAATGTGTACATTTGTATTAACATTATCCCCTTCTTTGCAATGGCTTATTGAATATTTACAGTGGCCATGCTCAGACCAAAATATAACTTTCCTAAATAAATGAATAATTAAATAAGGGGAATCCCATTCAGTATATTAAGCCTGAATCAATTCACAGATCCCATTTTTCTACACCGAACCTCTTTTTTTTACATGTTATTATTCCTAACATTTTATAATAATAACTATGCCCATGGCAATCACAAATGAGATGTACATATGAAATTCTGGATAAACCCTGAAAATCTAACAAGCTTGGTTAAGTCAGGGGTGTCAAACTCAATTTCATTGAGGGCCACATAAGGGTCGTGTCTGACATCAGGGAAGTCAGGGGGGGTCGTGGCTGGGGGGTGGTGGCATTACCCATCAAGGCTCCATTTTCAGCCATGATGGCCTCCTGCAGCCCTCTGCCAGTGAAAATGGAGCCTGGGTGGGCCACATGTGGCCTCCCTGAGTTCTGTTTTCACTGGCAGAGGGTGGCAGGAGACCGTCATGGTCGAAAATAGAGCCTGGAAGGGCAAATTAACTCAATGTGAAAGATTGATTATGTGCCATCAAATTGGTATTGATTTTCAACAAGCACCACAAAATTTCTCCACAATGACCTGTCCCAAACTCGATCCTTTGGATCTTCCTATGGTGTATCAATTTCTTAATCCCATCACCCATGCTCATGACATAGCCAATATAAGTTCCTGCATTCTGATTCTTGTCTCAGTGGAACCATCAGTTTTTATTTGGTAAATAATATGATTTTTTTTTTGGGGGGGGGGGTCACCTCTTGGTATTCCGTAACTGTTTCTAAGTCCATCATTTTGAAGGCATCCTTCTTCTTCCCCTTATTTTTTTCCCCTCAAACTCCAACTTTTCCACTTGTGTGTTATCATTGAAAACAAGCATTGATTTCACTATCTTTGTTGTCATAGAAATACCTCTATCCTTCATGAACTTGTCCAAGGTTGCCCTTGTCTTCTTCTGAATGATAAATCTCGTCTTTATTTCTGCAATACGCCATTCTTCTATATCAGTTGGTTGAGCGCATGGAAGACAAAAAAACATGCTCACATCTTTGTCATTTACTGTGACCTCACTAAATTTTCAGATTAATTTTGCCCTTTTTGTATGTACGTACACACATGCAAAGACACACATGCATTAACCTGGATTTTTATTTTTTTTATCTAAGAAAGTATCTGTTAATTTATAATTGCTAATATTGGACTTCCCCTTTACAATACAATACAATACAATTCCAATCACACTTGGCCAATAAAAAATTCTATTCTATTCTATTCTATTCTATTCTATTCTATTCTATTCTATTCTATTCTATTCTATTCTATTCTATTCTATTCCATTCCATTCCATTCCATTCCATTCCATTCCATTCCATTCCACTCCACTCCACTCCACTCCACTCCATTCCATTCCATTCCATTCTATTTATTGGCCAGGTGTGTGATTGGACACACAAGGAATTTGTCTTTGTTGCATATGCTCTCAGTGTACATAAAAAGACAAGATACATTCATCAAGAATCATAAGGTACAACACTTTTTTTTAATTTCATTTATATGCCGCCGTTCTCCAGAGACTCAGGGCGGTTTACAATGTGTTAAGCAATAGCCTTCATACTTTTGTATATTTATACAAAGTCAGCTTATTGCCCCCACAAACTGGGTCCTCAATTTACCTACCTTAGAAAGGATGGAAGGCTGAGTCAACTTTGAGCCTGGTGAGATTCGAACTTACAGTAATTACAGACAGCTGGTGTTAATCACAATGCTATCAGTCTGCTGAGCCACCAGGCACTTAATGATAGTTTTAGGATACAAATAAGCAATCAAATCATACTAGGAATCAACCAATATAAATCATAAGGATACAGCTACAAGTTACAGTCATACAATCATAAGTGGGAGGAGAAGGGTGATAGGAACAATGAGAAGTTTAATAGTAATAGTAATGTAGACTTAGTGAATAGTTTGATTCTAGTTTTATTGTCAATCTGCCGTTAATCCGTATATTGGTTCTGTAAGTTAAAAAGATATGGAAATGATATCAATTCTTGTTTGATCCTTCCCTCCCCCCTTATGAAATGTCATGTTTCTTCCCATTCTATTGTCTATGGAGATTAGCAGTCATCCTGGTCATGGTTGTCTCAAAGGTGCTTTTACAAAAGGCAACTGTGCTTTGTTTTTCCCTTGAAGATGTTTTGCTTCTCATCCAAGAAGCTTCTTGGATGAGAAGCGAAACGTCTTCAAGGAAAAACAAAGTCCAGCTCCCTTTTGAAAAAGCACCCTTGGGATTCCCTTCCCTTCGTATCGGTGAAGTGACATTGAAAATTCACTTATTTGTTTTTCCTACCCGGTGGACAATTTATTTCTGTTTACAGTTTTAAATAGCTTGGACCGATTCCAATTTTTTTTGAAAAAAAAATTAGTACAGTAAAGTTGAAGCATTCGGAAGAGAAAGCTCAGTTACTGTCTTTAAGATTTAAAACAAAGAAAAAAAATGCAATAAAAAATAGTCTTCGTTTAGGCAAGATGCCAGCAGTGCATTTCTGTTGGCATTTAAAGGAAACAATTGGAATAGGGTGTTGTCGGGAAGGAAAACAACTTTCACGGTGAAATCCTTCTAGGATATTTTTTGAAGATACCTGCAAAACAACTGTTAATTTTTACTGCTTGTATAAATCAGCAGTAATAAATAATTCCTAACAAACAGGAAGCAGCAGGTGAAGCTAAGCAGAATCACATCAGATACCTGTACAATTAGCACAGGGGGCCCCCAAAGCTGTGTGCTCTCCCCACTTCTCTTCTCTCTGTATACCAATGACTGCATCTCTAACGATCCATCTGTTAAACTACTGAAGTTCGCAGATGACACAACAGTGATCGGTCTCATTCGAGACAATGATGAATCCGCATACAGACAGGAGGTTGAACAACTAGCTTCGTGGTGCGATGGAACAATCTGGAACTGAACACACTCAAAACCATAGAAATGGTGGTAGACTTCAAGAGAAACCCTTCCATACTTCCACCTCTTACAATACTAGACAACACAGTATCAACAGTAGAGTTGTATGTTCTACCAATACTTACAATACTAGACAACACAGTATCAACAGTTCAAATTTGTATGTTCTACCATACCACAAGATCTAAAATGGACAGCTAACATCAAACGTCATCAAAAAAGCACAACAAAGAATGTTCTTTCTGTGCCAACTCAGAAAACTCAAACTACCCAAGGAGGTGCTGATGCAGTTCTACAGAGGAATTATTGAGTCTATCATCTGCACCTCTATAACTGTCTGGTTTGTTTCTGCAACCCAACAAGATAGACATAGACTTCAGAGGATAATTAGAACTGCAGAAAAAGCAATTGCTACCAACCTGCCTTCCATTGAGGACCTGTATCCTGCATGAGTCAAAAAGAGGGCTGTGAAAATATTTACAGACCCCCTCACATCCTGGTCATAAACTGTTTCAACTCCTACCCTCAAAATGACACTATAGAGTACTGCACAAAAGAACAACTAGACACAAGAACATTTTTTTCCCGAACACCATCACTCTGCTAAACAAATAATTCCCTCAACACTGTCAAACTATTTTCTAAGTCTGCACTACTACTAATCTTCTCATCGTACCCATCACCCATCTCCTCCCACTTATGACTGTATGACTGTAACTTTGTTGCTTGTATCCTTACGATTTATATTGATATTGTTTCCTGATTGCTTATTTGTACCCTATGACTATCATTAAGTGTTGTACCTTATGATTCTTGATGAACGTATCTTTTCTTTTATGTACACTGAGAGCTTATGCACCAAGACAAATTCCTTGTGTGTCCAATCACACTTGGCCAATTAAAAAAAAATCTAGACAGTCAATCTTTCTTGTCACTCTAGGTTCTGTGTTGCAATCCTTGGGAAAAAAAAAAAAACCTGCCTGCCTTAATTTTTCCTGCCTCAACATGCCCCAAAT
Organism: Pituophis catenifer annectens; assembly: GCF_029215685.1. Classification (NCBI taxonomy): domain Eukaryota; kingdom Metazoa; phylum Chordata; class Lepidosauria; order Squamata; family Colubridae; genus Pituophis; species Pituophis catenifer. Next base: position 8,198,531 of record NW_027256884.1, read on the forward strand.
TCTTGCCCTACCTACTTTCCATCTGCTTCAAAGAGACAACACATTGTGCAAATATTAAACTCTTAGAAGAATGCCAGAATGTAGTCAGTACATTGGCAGACAACCAATGGAAGTGTTTTATTCAGGTACAAATGCAAGAGTACCTAGAGTAAAATCCAGCAGGTTCTGGCTGGTTCTGGAGAATCAGTAGTGGAAATTTTGAGCAGTTCGGACAACTGGTAGTGGAAATTTTGAGCAGTTTAGAGAACCGATAGCGGAAATTTTGAATCTGGAGAACCGGCAAATACCACCTCTGGCTGGCCCCAGACTGAGTTGGGAATGGAGATTTTGCAATATCCTTCCCCCAGGAGTAGGGAGGGAATGGGGATTTTGCAGTATCCTTCCTCTGGAGTGGGGTGGAAATGGAGATTTTGAAGTATCCTTCCCCTGCCACACCCACCAAGCCACGCCCACCAAGCCATGCCCACAGAACCGGTAGTAAAAAAAAAATTGGATTTCACCACTGAGAGTACCTAAAGATTAACAGGAAGAGGTATCTTCCCTCCACTTTTTAATCTAATATAAGCTTTATTCAATCATTAGTTATGGAAGTATAGTTAAGATTGACTCAGCCTTCCATCCTTCTGAGGTGGGTAAAACAAGGACCCAGATTGGGGGTCAATTGCCCAGTTTGGGGCAATATGCTGACATATAACTACTTAAAGAGGACTATAAAAGTACTATGAAGCGGCATATAAGTCTAAGTGCTATTTCTATTGCTATTTCTGACTTTGTTTCCCTTCACAAAAATCTGGATCAAGGCTGAATCCTGCTGTTTTGATTAAGGCATCAGTGCAATTTTTCCCGCAAGAGTTCTGAAATAGTTTTCTAATGCCATTTTCCAGGACATGGGCTTCCGTTCATATGTGTGTATCTTCCAAGTCTAGTCCATAGTTCTGATGTTACCCAGTGGTCTCCCATCCAATGCTAACCAAGCCACTAATTGCCAGCTGAAACCAATTAAGGTTTGATTTTCCTTTTGGTATTTCCCCAGCTTAGTAATGAGTCGTACAGATCTACATATGAAAGATTAAACAAGCAGATATATCTTGCGTTGGAATGGACAAACTTTTCTTTTTTCAGCTAAAAAGCCCTTTGGACATGCACAGTAACTGCTAAGCTCAAAACAAAATGCATGGGCGAAAAGTATTGACTTCATTTTTTTTCCTATCGCAAACTTTTAATGATCTGAATGATACTGAAATGTTTCAGCTATCTGTATCTCATCATGTAGCACACGCCACGCCAGTGAAGCTACATAAGCTCTTGCGAGTTATATAGAAGCCATAAATTGGGCAACTGGAATTTTAATAGGATGTTAATCCATGCATAATATTTCTTGAAATTAAATTCCAGTGCGATGTGACCCGATCATGCTTGGAATTAACGTCTCAATCTTCTGATCCTTCTATGAGTTCACAGTTATTAGTGAAGAATTAGAAATAAAGCAACTACTTTAACTGTGTATTTGGTGATAATTCCTGGTTGGCACAGAATGCAAATCTCTGCAATGGATTGGCAGGGTTTGAGGTGGTTTGTTTCTCATCCCTTAAAGGTACAGCATCCTTCTAAAGGCATCAGACAAAACTTTGATGTTGCAGTTGAATGGAGTGACACTTATCACAGATGGCTTGAGTAATAAAACATGACAACTGATCTAGTTACATTGATTAATGGCAACCTCAGCTCTGCAGTAATTTGCAAACGGATGCTGTGAACATTAAAAAAAAAAAGTATTTTGCTTTTATGTTTTTCACTTCACGACTTCAGAAAGAAATTTTGGAAATCAATATTTCTTTTCTTTTCTTCTTGGACTGGTTAATTCATTCCAGAAAGATGTTTCAGCTGTCCTTAAAACAAAAACAGATAAACTTGTGTCTAGACAGAGCCAAGAATGAAAACTTTCTTCTTTGAATTTTCATTTCATTTCATTTTCATTTCATTTTATTTGATTTATATACCACCCTACTCCCAAAGGACTCAGGGTGGTGAAGAGGCACAAGATAAAACCCATAGAATACAAAAATTTAAGAGCAGAAGTAAAATTGGATTAAATCAATTTAGCCCAAGACAAATTTAAAACCCCAGGTTAAGAAATAATTAAAATTTACATTAAAATTCACATTAAAAAGAGAATGGGAGAGGTTAGGCCAGACCAGCCTGGTGAAATAAAAAGGTCTTGAGAGCGCGGCAGAAGGTGTGTAGATCCGGGATCCTCCATATCTCCGGGGGGATCTTGTTCCAGATAGTAGGTGCCCCCACAGAATTTTCGCACATCAACATTTACAATATTCATTCCAACCGCAATCAATTGATCGGAATTGAGCTGGAAGGGATCTTCGAGGTCTTCTAGTCCAACTACCTGCTCAAGCAGGAGACCCTATTCCCATGATGGTGAACCTATGGCACAGGTGCCACAAGTGGCACGTGGAGCCATATTAGTGGGCATGCGAGTGTTGCCCTAGCTCAGCTCCAGCGCGCGCATCTGATTTTCGGGCCTTCCAGGCCCACCTGCATACGGGCTGTTTCTGGCCTCCGGGGGGTGGGGAAGGGTCATTTTGGCCCTCCCCAGGCTCTTACAAAGGCTCTGGAGCCCAGGGAGGGCAAAAAAATGGGATTTCTGGTCCCACCGGAAGTCGGCAAATGGGCTGTTTCTGGCCTTCTTGGAGCCTGAGGAGGGTGAAAAACGGGCCTACCGGGCCCATTGTGTGCCAAAAGCGGGGGGAGTGCGGGGGGTTGCACGTGCATGCGAAGGGCACATTGAATTATGGGTATGGACACACATGCACACGAACCCCCATTCTCCTCACGCTTTTGGCACGCGAGGTTAGTCATCACTCCCTCCTCACGCTTTTGGCATGCAAGGTTAGTCATCACTCCCCTATACCTTTTTGGCACTGTGTACCGAAACAGGAGTGTGCCCCCGCCCCCAGAAAATGAAATATTTTGGAGAATATTAAAAGAGGCAGAATATTACTTTTCCCCAAAGGAGGAACGGACTTAACAAACTTAACAAAGGCAGAAAGCAGCCTCAGTCTTTCTGCCATAGGAAAATAGCCCCAAATAGAAGAGACTGGTGTTTGGAATCGAGATTTTGTATCCAATCAGAAAGACTGGGCCAATCTGTTCATAGACAAAATGCCTTCAGCCACAAGCTCCCACAGAAGTCTAGAGCTAATGGAATTAAGAATTTACCCCCCCCCCCCAAATTCTAAGGACAGGACATGACCTTTAGGACATAATAGGATTTACCCACTTCCATTAGAATAACAAAAAAACACAAGACTCACTACATTACACAATCACTATCTCAATCATCAAACCCCATAAAATCTATCCACTCCCTCAGCCATTTTGTCAGCCACCCCAGAAACATGCTGCTGTCATTTATGGAAACCATAAATTTATGGAAACCAAATAAACAGATATCTTCTTTTCTTGTGGCCAGCCTCCATTTTATTTCCAGTGTTTTTTTTCTCCCGGCATGGAACCGGACTGAATGTTTCTTCCAACAGTTCCATCCATTGTTTCTTGTCTTGCTTTCCGGTGCTTTGGAAAACATGTCAATTCCATTTTCTTTGTGGCAACCCCTCAAGTATTGGAAGACTGCTATCATGTCACCCCTAGTCCTTCTTTTCAGTAGACTAGACAAACCCAATTCCTACTATAGTACCTCATATACTTTAGTACCTCATATGTTTTAGCCTACCGTCCCCTAATCAGTTTTGTTGCTCTTTTCTGCACTCTTTCCAGAGTTTCAACATCTTTTTTAAAAAAAATAATAATAATATGGTGACCAAAACTAGATGTGGTATTCTAAGTGCAGGAGAAATTGCTGTCCTTCAGAGTTTCTCTTTCTTGCTTTTTTTAAAAATGTAATTCTTTATAGGATTTTGATGAGTTGGGAGTAAAAGGAATCCTTCTATATTCATAGACTGTGCACATACATTAAAAATAATGAAATTGCTCTGCATATAATAGCTTACCTAGCAGATTGTCACAGTGTGCATTCTCATTAGGGTGCCTGGCTTGAAACTTAGAATGTTGGCATGAAGCGGTGCAAGAATTTCTAGGTGTGAAAAGCTAGACACCCATATTTATCTTCATTTCTAAACTGCTGCTCAGAACATTGCAACAACTCCAGAACTTTGCTTTCAACAATTATGGGAGCTCCATGTTTTCACATCCTGCCGATATCCTTCTTCTCCATATTCTTAAAGGAACAAGTTAGATTCTTTTGCTATTTGTGGATTGTTCGTTTGTTTCTGTTTTGGAATTTCCGAGACATTCATCAAGATTTATGCTAAGAAATTGTGCTTGTACATTACTCATCACAGCTCAATGGAAGTGTCGTGCTTAAAGGCAGCAAATCTTTATGGAACAGATGTTGGGAATAAACAAGGAAGGCTCCTGCCTTCATTCCCGTTTGTAAACTTGGGTTCTTCTTACAGAACTGAAGTTATTGCAAAGGAGAATAATACAGATCTTTGTCATTAAAAATAGAAAAGAATGCAGGGTGCTTGGACTCATTTAGCTAGCTTGGATATCTGAGATTTATGCTTCTCATTTTTCTGACCCTTTCACTGAAATCTGATTGATCAGTCATCAGGTTCTTACCTGAGAATTGGAAACAACTTCTTTCTCTCCTTCTCCTTCTCCTTCTCCTTCTCCTTCTCCTTCTCCTTCTCCTTCTCCTTCTCCTTCTCCTTCTCCTTCTCCTTCTCCTTCTCCTCCTGCTCCTCCTCCTCCTTTTTAAATTCCATATTAGTGATTCACAGTGTGCAAACTGGACAACCATTTTAAAAAATAACAAAAAAAATGGAACTAACCTATGTTTTGATGCAATAGAAGTAATCAGCTTTGATTTATATTGGAGTAGTATTTCTTTCATGTATACACTTAACTTTTTGATCAGGTTATTTTTAACCTTTATTGTCCTTATAATTATCAAGGAATGCTGAATGTGACCTGGGTATAAATCAGAATTTAAAATCATTGTAGGAGAACCTCAGTTGGAAGTGAAACAGTTATACCTTAGGGAATAGTAATAACAGAATAAGATATGCAGCATTTTATTGAGGTGGTGGGCTATTTTGTTGAATAGATGAATGATGCAAGACGTTAAAGAAAAAAGTGAATGGACCATTTGCAAAATCAAATGTGAATGTGACTGGTGATTGATTAAGAAAAAAAAAAGGTTTGTTTTTGTACAAAAAAAATACAGGGGAAAAGCTGAACATAAATCTAAAAAGTAATATTGATTGGATTCCCTAGAGTCAAAACTTGAGAGAATTAGGGAAGGATAGAAGCTTGTGGGAAGTTTTGACCTGGAAAGCATCATTATTGGACGATTGTCTTAGGGAAAAATGGACATTAGAAGGAAAAAGGAAGAAGTGAAGTAAATGAGAATTATAACTTTTCTTCTAAAGGAAGGGGAAAAAATGAGCCATGTACAAAAAGAAAAATAAGATATGCATTAATGGTTTGGTTACTCTCCCCAAATAATGACTGAAAAGTGGTTGTAAAAGAAAGAGGATATTGGAGCTGCTTGGATCACAATGAAAAGAGTTATGTTATCAAGTATCACTGAAGTGTGAGAAGTTGAATCGATGGGAAGTGTGAAAAAGGATACTTGCTGGAATGAAGACTGAAAGAGGCAGTGGATAAAGAAAAAAAAATTGCTGCAAAATGAGATAATGATGGAATGATTATAGCAGACCCAGATTCTGACTCAGGGTTAAATTGTGGGGTCCTTGGCAGGGGTGAAATCTACTTACCTTCCCTACTGGTTCGGAAGTGTGCACGCAGACTCTCTGTGCATGCGCAAACCTTCTGCATATGCGCAGAGGGTAAAAAATGAAGACCGGGCAGGTGGGCGGAGCCTCGTGCTGCCATCACTACCAGTTCTCCAAACCACCCACCGCCATCACTACCAGTTCAGTCGAACCAGTCCAAATTGGTAGCATTTCACTTCTGGTCCTTGGTTTCCTTGCAGATGTTTGATTGTCAGACTAGGTAACATCATCAGTGCTAACAAGGAATGGGATTTGCGCTCAGTTTATATTCTAGTGGCTTATCCTATCAGTGTTAATGACATCAGCCGTGGTGATTTTTTGGTTGGACTGTTTACTGTTAGCTTGTTTAGCAGTTCTTTGATTGGGGTATTGTTTGCTTCTTGATGGTTAGTCTAATGTTGATTTTGGTGTTAATCTCTACTCACGTGGGTGTTGATTGCTGGTGAGAAGGTGTTTAGTGTTCCCTTTGGAGCTTGTTGATAGTCTTTTTGAATGGTATGCAGGTGTTGTTTATGTCTATGTGCCTGTTGGCTGATTTGTCATGGTCAGGCTTTCAAGAATTCTCTGTGCTTTTGGACTTTGTTTGATCTAACCTTGTTACTGGTATCCTTACGATTTATATTGACTGTTTCCTAATATGATTTGATTGCTTATGACTATCATTAAGTGTTTACCTTATGATTCTTGATGAACGTATCTTTTCTTTTGTGTACACTGAGAGCATATGCACCAAGACAAATTCCTTGTGTGTCCAATCACGCTTGGCCAATAAAGAATTCTATTCTATTCTATTCTATTCTATTCTATTCTATTCTATTCTATTCTATTCTATTCTATTCTATTCTATTCTATTCTATTCTATTCGACCCTACCCGACCCTACCCTACCCTACCCTACCCTACCCTACCCTACCCTACCCTTCCCTACCCTACCCTATCCTATCCTATTCTCTAGGTTGGTCACAGTATCCCAGTTGAAACTAGGGTTAAGTTTGTCCATGTGTTGTGAAATTAAAGAGTTTTCATCATGTCTTCTAACTGCCAGTTGGTGTTCACGGATGTGCTCTGCTAGTCTTTTGTCTCTTTGTCTTACATAATGCCTTGCAGTCCTTACACTGTATATCATAGATGACTTCTGTTTTTCTTCTGGGGCTGTTTGGGTCTTTTGGTTTACTTAGGATGTTAGGGCTTTAGTTGGTTTGTGTGCTATACTGATGCCGTGTGGTTGTAATCGTCTGTTGGTAGTTTCTGAGATGTTTTTGATGTATGGCAGTAATGTATGATTTCCCCAAGGCAGATTAAAATATTTATGGATGCAGGTAAAATAAATCCTTGTAGTAGTGTTTGAAATGTTTTGGTTTGGTATATGAATGTGTATGTACTGTAGCATGTATGAGATGTTGCTGGCTAATAAGCCCAAGGATCTGAAGCACACCTCACATAGACTTCTAATGCAACAAAAAAACATGGTTTTGAAAAACAATGCCAAGCTAATTGGATGCAAAGGGAAAATGGATTGCAAGTTATATATAAATAACCTCCCCCATAAAAAGAGAAAAAGCCACAACCCCGGAATAAATATATTAATTTGCGCATGTCAGCAAAATATTGATTAAAATGGATGGAGAAATTTGAAGGCATGCATGTCATGGTAAAAAGGTCATGGATATGTTTTATTGTGGAAAATGAATGTCTGCTGGAACAATAAACAATCACTATGGATAAGACCATGTTTCTGCCTATTCGTAATATTGAAGGGAAAAATAAATATTTCAAGAGAAATATAGATGTAGGCACAGTGCAAATGAGCTACTTAAGGTGCATGTGTTAGAAAAGAGGGAAAAAAGAAATCCAGAAGAAAGGAAGGAAGGAAGGAAGGAAGGAAGGAAGGAAGGAAGGAAGGAAGGAAGGAAGGAAGGGGGAATTAATGAAATGAATGAATATGAAGTGTATGATTAGTTTGACAAAATACACTGAAATGATTTATTATAGGGACAGGATGAATAAGGTCCGAATCAAAATATTATATTCCTTGCAGACAGCTGATCATTTGCATCCTTTTAGGAGGGTCATCGAAGCACTTGGAGGTTCCTTGGAGTCCAGAAAACGTCTCCAGAAAAAGCACTTTTGGGACAACCATGACCTGGATGACTGAGAATCTATAGAGATTCTCTAAAAGGATGCAAATGTGCAGCTATCTGCAAGAAATATATATCCTTCCATTCCCCACTATCCTGTCAGAGCTGAAGAAGTTTCTTGGATGAGAAGCGAAACGTCCTCAAAGAAAAAACAAGAAGTCCAGTTGCCTCCAGAAAAAGCATCTTGGGGTAATTGTATGGAGTTAGTAGGACCCTTAGAAAAGGAGGGGTGAGACGTTTAAGGAACCAAAGGCCAAATATAAACAACCTGGAAGCCAAGTAGGTTGTTAAAATTAGAAAATATGAGGAAGTATAGTGCATGGTGTGGAAGAGAACTACTTTTATTTATGTTTCCTTTTGTTTTTTTCTTGTTTCCTACTTTAATTTCTTGCTTTGCTACTTCTTACAACTTCTGTGTGCTTCACATTATTTTGTTTACTCCCAAAAAAAGGAATCGCCTGATGGGTATGCATATCCATCAAAACAACTAAATATGAAATGAACATCTTAGGCTTTGTAAAGCTTGCAAAAAGACAGATTTAGCCTATTGGGCAGGTGAAAGCAATTTTTATTTCAATTTCCTATTTCTTAATTGCCCAGCTTCCTCAAAAGACCACCCATCTCCCTCTGAAAACAATATAAGGATGGAATAGAAATTCATTTGCAAAAGAAATTCTTTTCAGTTGCATTTACAAAGCTACTCAACTCCTATCCTCCTGAACACTTACAGTATATAAACCCAAAAACACCTGCATATAACACTTCCTCAGATTTTTGTAATCAGTCGACAGCTGGAAAAAAAATCTTCCTAATGTGTGTCAAGGGTGCATTGCATTGCAAGAAATACAGATACAGCTTCTTGTGTGGGTGTGGAAAGGGTGAATTCGTAAACTGATACACAGATGGATCAAAACAAACTTATAAATTGGAGAAAAAAAAGCACACCAAAGAAGTGAAATTGATGGATTCATTTAGCCTTATATTTGGGATTCCTGGTAGGCCATGAATCATTGCTGACCATATCTATGAGATTGTCTTTATTATAGAGATGGCACAATTTGTGTACTGCATGGAACAGCCTGAAATCGATATTGGGACTCCATCGGATGATTATTCATGAACAAAACTTTGGGACAGGATCTTATGATAGTTGTAGAGCTTTTCATCAAGTACTGGAATTAGGGTATCTTTTTTCATACTATAAATTTCAAACTAGTAAGCGTGAACGATCAGATAAATACTGGGCTCTTTTTTCACCAGGAAATAGAAAGAATAATAAGCATTGAAACCGCATTGTTTTCCTTGTGTTTCTGCTTCTATCCCATCTCTTCTAATCTCCTGGATTTACTGTGACTTAAAAAAAAAAAAGCATCTTGACTGAGGACTTTTTTCTCCCAGACTTCTAATGCATCAAAAAAAAAAAAAAATAACAGCTTTATTTGGAAGCCATGTCCAGTGAAATTGGAAATAGAAGCTGTTGAGAAGTTTGTTTGTTTGTTTGTTTGTTTGTTTGTCAACAAGTACAAGGAAACAAGAAACAGTGTAGACGTAGACATGGACACATGAAAAAAATTGGCACAAATAAAAGGATATAAATAGGCAAAACATAGCCATAAACACATAGAATGATTACATATAAATGGGGACAGTAGGACAGGGACGGTAGGCACGCTGATGCGCCTTATGCACACCCCCTTAGGGACCTCTCAAGAAACATGAAAGGTCCATGGTAGACAGTTTAAGGTAAAAGGTATGGGGATTAGCAAGACTAACAACAGGATCAGGTAGAGTGTTCCAGACATTTACTACTCTATTGCAGAAGTTCATATTTCCTACAATCAAGATTAGAGCGAATTACATTGAGTTTGAATCTATTGATAGCCCTTGTGTTATTGTGGTTGAAATTAAAGTACTCATTTACAGGTAGGATGTTTTGGTAAATAATCTTATGAACTAAGCATAGGTCGGAACTTAGACGGCGTAGTTCAAGGCTATCCAGACCTAAAATTTCAAGTTCTGTTGGGATGGGTCATAATAAGATAACCAGTAAAGATATTTTGTATTTGAGTAGAGCTGACTTAATTTGGTTGGTAAGGTAGCATCTCAACAAAACCCATCACAGTAAATTCAAATCATGGCCTATTGCTTAAGGTTCTTCATGGTCCTGTGTCAAAAGTGTTCCTCAGAGAAGGAGAAGCATCCAAAGAAAGAGGCTATCAGGGGGATATAAGAGTCACCTTGAGAAGAGGAGAAATGGCTGTTACCAAGACAATGATCAGACAAAAAACTGAATCTGAGACAGAAATGTCACTTGACTATCTGTACTTATCTTGAAGATCTAGGCAAGGAGGGGGAGACACATTTAGACTTGCAAGATTTTGTTTGTGTAATCCTATAATAAAAGCAGGATAAGCATTCATAACTTTGGTTGCCTAGTCTGATATGTCTCAAAGGCCTGACACTGGCTTTGGCCTAGTCCTCACAACTATGCCATGCCACCTAACATTCAAGGCCTGGATCAAACATATTTCCTCCCAATCCCGTTGAGTTTAGAAGTCAGTAGATGGAGCTCATTGAAGGTTATGGCAAGAGAGATCTGAACCATATATGGATGCTTGGAAGGACAGGTCCCTTGACCAAATCTAGCTGTATTCACACCTAGAAGAAGTATTCTGGTCCTTAGTAAGTGGCAGTATGAAGACTGCTGGAACAACGGAGGCCAAACCTGGCTTAACTGAGCTAAACTGAATCATTGCTTAAGATAAATGCCCAGCATTGAATTCTGTCTAATCTCTTCTTGTTTACATTTCTCTTTCTTAAGTTGACTCAGCCTTCCATCCTTCTGAGGTGGGAAAAATGAGGATCCAAATTGTTGGGGAAAGGGGTGAAATGCTACCGGTTCGCACCGGTTCGGGCAAATGGATAGTAATAAAAGCTACCAGTTCGGGTGTACCAGTAGTAAAAAAAAAAAAAAGCTACTGGTTCATCTGAACTGGTATTTCCGACGATCAGCTGTGCCGCACGATTTATATTCGCTAGAAAGCAGGAAATCCTCCTTTCTAGCGAATCTAAATCATGTAGCACAGCTGTTCCCCCCTCGCTGTTCTACTTACCTTCAAAAGGTTCATTTTTCCATGCGAAGCGCGCATTTGGTGCACACTGAGCATGCACACATGCAGCATGCGTTTGGCACACACTGCACATGTGTATGTATGCAGTGTGCGTTTGGTGCACACTATGCATGCACATGCACAGTGCACATTTGGCGCACACCAAGCATGCGTGGGCAGCAAACCGGTGGCAACCCATGGAGGATTTTGCCACTGGGTGGGGCCAATATTCTTGTTAGGAAATGATTATTACTAACTTGTTGGGTTGGCAATATATAAACCCTCAATATAGCTTTAAGACTGCTGTATTGCATCATACTGTGTCCTGATTGGTTAGCTCTGTAGCCAATCTCCTTAAGAGGGAGCTAGAAACATGATTTGTTTCTCTTTGCTGTTCTTGCTCTCTGATATCTCTGTATGTTACTGTTTGCAAATCCAGAAGAACTGTTTATTGTGAATGACTACGACAACTGGTAAGAAGACTTTGTTATTGGATTATCCCTGGACTGTCATTTTGCTATCTCCTGCTTTATATGTGTATGACCTGGACTGTTTATTGGACTGTGCCTTATTATTTCCTGAAAGTAAACACAACTCAGTGTATCTGTGTGTTGGCTGTGTTTATTCGTAACTACTCTCAATCGCTTTCATGTACACATCCTTGCTACTCAAGGGTTACTCTGTGAATTCCTTAACAATTTTGACTCTGTAAAACTGCTTAGAGTAGGGGTTTAAAGAGGTATATAAGTCTAAGTGCTATTGCTATTGCTATTACTCAGAAGGATGGTGTTTATTCCACGAGCCTGTTTTTGTGTTCTGAATGTGTCACAACCAAGAAATTTAGCTTGGTAAATGATTATCATTACTCTAGACCTCAAAGCTGACTTCCTGAAGATACAGTAGGTTCAAACTTTTATGATATTTTCTCTGTAGGTCCTGAACTCAGCTGGTTTGGGATTGAGAAGGTCAGAATGGCAGAGTTGGAACCCTGACACAGAGTTTGTCTTTAACCAAGCACACACCTATGCCACTGTTTCAGGAATGGCTTATTTCTCTCTCCTCATTTTCTCTCTTCCCCTCCCCCCCCAAGTGTATTTGACTCTTTAGGAAACAAACCCCTTCCTATTAAGATGTCCAAAGTGAATGATTATGCAAACAGATCTGTATAAAGAACCACAAGTAATAAGATGTATAACTACAAACTCTTAATTATTTACACAAATGCATGTACTCTGTTTTTATTGAGCCTGGAATGCAAAATAAACAGTGATTAAATCAAATACAATCTCATAAAATATATGATTGCTTTAAAGAGAGAGAAAGAGAGAGAGAGAGAGAGAGATTCACTACCAGCTTTTTAACCATATGGCTACTTTTTAATCAGTCCGTGCAAACTAATTCTTTTCTCGTAGCTTCAAAGATATGCATAACAAGCTGATTAATATTAGAAAGAATAGAAAAGAATAAGAATAAGAATAAGAATAAGAATAAGAAAAGAACAGAACAGAACAGAACAGAACAGAACAGAACAGAACAGAACAGAACAGAACAGAACAGAACAGAAGGAGAGTAGAAATAGAGTAGGGTAGGTAGGGTAGAGTAAGGTAAGAAGGTAAGGTAAGAATAGGATAGGATAGGATAGGATAGAATAGAATAGAATAGAATAGAATAGAATAGAATAGAAATAGAGTAGGGTGGGTAGAGTAGAGTAAGGTAAGGTAGAATAGAATAGAATAGAATAGAATAGAATAGAATAGAATAGAATAGAATAGAATAGAATAGAAATAGAGTAGGGTGGGTAGAGTAGAGTAAGGTAAGGTAGAATAGAATAGAATAGAATAGAATAGAATAGAATAGAATAGAATAGAATAGAATAGAATAGAATAGAATAGAATAGAATAGAATAGAACAGAACAGAACAGAAGGAGAGTAGAAATAGAGTAGGGTAGGTAGGGTAGAGTAAGGTAAGAAGGTAAGGTAAGAATAGAATAGAATAGAATAGAATAGAATAGAATAGAATAGAATAGAATAGAATAGAATAGAATAGAATAGAATAGAATAGAATAGAATTAGAGTAGGGTGGGTAGAGTAGAGTAAGGTAAGGTAGAATAGAATAGAATAGAATAGAATAGAATAGAATAGAATAGAATAGAATAGAATAGAATAGAATAGAATAGAATAGAATAGAATAGAATTAGAGTAGGGTGGGTAGAGTAGAGTAAGGTAAGGTAGAATAGAATAGAATAGAATAGAATAGAATAGAATAGAATAGAATAGAAATAGAAATAGAGTAGGGTGGGTAGAGTAGAGTAAGGTAAGGTAGAATAGAATAGAATAGAATAGAATAGAATAGAATAGAATAGAATAGAATAGAATAGAATAGAATAGAATAGAATAGAATAGCTGGAAGGGACCTTGGAGTCCAGGCAGGAAACCCTATACCATATCCCCAACTGAGTCTTTGTTTGTTTGCTTGCTTTTTATTTTGCTTCTGGATTAAATTCTGATCAATCAACATACTTGAAGCAAAGGGACTGTGAATTGCAAACAGCCAGGAATCCCTGGCTAATGACAAAGCAGCTGGAGTGAACTGAGGAGAGGTACTTTGCATGCATTCCCATGAGACCCCCAAAACAAGTTCTTCTAAAAGAATTCCACAACCATGTTAACAAGAGACTGAGTTTGGCACATGCTGAAGAGAAGAATCTGTCATTTTATCACTAGAAATCCACTTCCATCATATTGCATATAATTCAAACGTTAGAAAGAACCAGGCCACTTCCGAAGATCTATTCATCCACTTTCATGGATTCTGTGACCTCACAATAATATTAGCATAGCATAGCATAGCATAGCATAGCATAGCATAGCATAGCATAGCATAGCATAGCATAGCATAGCATAGCATAGCATAGCATAGCATAGCCAAAAAGGCACTAAGAGTTGTTAACCTAATTTTGCAAAATTTCTTCTCCAGTAATATTGTATTACTAACTAAGGCATACAAAACCTTTGCCAGACCAATTCTTGAATACAGCTCTTCCACCTAGAACCCACACTGTGTTTCGGACATTAACATGATTGAGCGGGTTCAGAAGTATTTCACAAGAAGAGTATTCCACTCCTCTACTCACAATAGAATTCCCTATGCCACCAGGCTTAAAATTTGGGGCTTGGACAATCTGGAACTGCACCCCCTGCAATCCAATTTAAGCATAGTACACAAAATTGTCTGCTACAACATCTGGCCTATCAACAACTTCTTCAGTTTTAACCACAATAGTACATGGGCAAACAGTGGATACAAACTCAAGGTAAACCGCTCCAAACTCTATTGCAGAAAGTACAACTTCAGCAACAGAGTGGTCAATGCCTGGAATGCTCTACCCAACTCCATTGTTAAAACCTCAAACCCTCACAACTTCAACCTCAAACTGTCTAGTGTGGTCCTCACCCCATTCCTAAGAGGTCTGTAAAGGGGGCATGCATAAGCACACCAGTGTGCCTCCTGTCCCAGTCTTACTCTCCCCATTTATTTGTATTAACTTCCTTTGTTTATGTTTATGTTCACACCTATACTTGTTATCTTGTACATGTTTGTCAAACAAACAAACAAATATTTTATTTATTTATTTATTTATTTATTTATTTATTTATTTATTTATTTATTTATTTTATTGAATTTATATACCGCCCTACTCCCGAAGGACTCAGGGCGGTGAACAGCCATAGAATAAAACATATAAATACAAAATTTAAAATAAAATAAAACGAATTAAATAATTTGGCTGAACAAATTTAAAACCCCAATAATTTAAAACCAAATTTAAAATTTCCATTTAAAAAGGGGAAAGACTTAGGTCAGGCCAGCTTGATGAAACAAGAAAGTCTTGAGCGCGCGACGGAAGGTACGCAGATCCGGGATCCTCCGTATCTCCGGGGGGAGCTCGTTCCAGATAGTAGGTGCCCCCACAGAGAAGCCTCTCCCCCCGGGGGCCGCCAGTCGACATTGTTTGGCCGACGGCACCCGGAGGAGCCCCTCTCTATGGGAGCGTACTGGTCGGTGGGAGGCTATTGGTGGTAGCAGGCGGTCCCGTAAATAACCAGGTCCTAAGCCAAATAAATAAATAGCATAGGTTATATTGTATTGTATTGTATTTATATTCTACTCTACTCTACTCTACTCTACTCTACTCTACTCACAAACACTGCTTACAATTAACATGGAGTGTTTATTGTTGAACATAGAAAAAAAGGGAAAGAAAATGTATGCATGAGTTATAATCCACTGAATAATCCAGATTGGTACAATTTATAAGACATTTCTTTCCTGTCTGCACCAAAACAGTTGTAGAAATTTTCTTGTGATTCTTTTTCTTCAAACCTTGCTGTTTTTTTTTTTTCCCCTGGATGAATGTGTCATTTTCATTCCTCTTCAGGAAGACTTTTATTGACAAATTAGAAAAAAAAAAAAGCCCTCATCCAGAAGCCTAACCTCTTTCTTTATGATTGGAACATTTAACAAAAATCATCAAGTTCTTTGTAGGCTTTCTCTGAAGCTCTAGATTTAGCAATAGCACTTAGACTTATATAATGCTTCACAGTGCTTCTACAGCCCCCTCTAAGTGGTTTACAGAGTCAGCATATTGCCCCCCAACAACCTGGGTCCTCATTTTACCCACCTCGGAAGGATGGAAGGCTGAGTCGACCTTGAGTCTGGTGAGATTCGATCTGCCAAATTGCTGGCAGCCGGCAGTCAGCAGAAGTAGCCTGCTCAGTATCTTGAAAAAAAGAAGAAGAAGAAGAAGACCGGGAATGTCACTCTACCAACAGAAAAAAAATATATGGAGGAGAATACAGGGGGAAAAAAATAAGCCAATGTAAAATATGTGTTTTCTTGGAAATATTATCCACGCTTAAGCTTTGAGCATTTATTTTGAGGCAACATCCGCCAGATGTTTTGCTGCCTTTTCTCTGCTGTGGTTTCCCTGTGTTGGGAGTATATGTTTGTCATGCTGAGAAGTGTTGGGAATTCCATTTATTAAATCACTGCAAGGTATTGCTGCCCTTACCATCTGTTGCTCCCCGTTCCTCTGACCCAGAGGCAAATGTTTCTTAACTTATGTTTCTATGCTTTTTCAATTAGATTTTCTGTAAAGCAGAGTTTCCCAAACAATGGACTCCCGAGCTGAACCAACTTTTAGATTCTAATCACACAGAGAGACTTATATTGAATCACATGATGTCTTGGTTGTTTTTCAAAGATGTGTATCTCACTTTTAACATTTTAACAGAATAACAGTGCTGGAAGGGACTTTGGAGGTCTTCTTCTCATGGGCTGCCACAAAGAAGAGGGAGTCAAGCTATTCTCCAAAGCACCTGAGGGCAGGACAAGAAGAAATGGGTAGAAACTAATCAAGGAGAGAAGCAACCTAGAACTAAGGAGAAATTTCCCGAGAATTGTTCCCGAGAACAATTAATCAGTGGAACAACTTGCCTCCAGAAGTTGTGAATGCTCCAAAGTGGAAGTTTTTAAGAAGATGTTGGATAACTATTTGTCTGAAGTGGTGTAGGGTTTCCTGCCTAAGCTGCGGGTTGGACTAGAAGACCTCCAAGGTCCCTTCCAACTCTGTTATTCTATTCTAGTCCAACCGCCTGATCAATCAGGAAATCCTATACCATTTCAGACAAATGGTTGTCCAATCTCTTCTTGAAAATCTCCAGGGATGGAGCACCCACAACTTCTGGAAAGCAAGCCATTCTACTGAGTAATTCTTCATAAAAATGTCTCATTAGGTCTAGGTTGGTTCTCTTCTTGATTCTCCATTGCTTCTTGTTCTGCCTTCAGATGCTTTGAGAATAAACTGACGCCCCCCTCTTCTTTGCGGCAGCTCCTTAAATATTGGGGCACTGTCTAGAAAATCCTAGCCATATATCTGTGATACATCTGTTACTATTAGAGGTACAAAAGTTCAGGACTAATTTCCATCCCTTCCCTGTTGACATTCACATATTCTGCTGCTGAATGCCTCCAGCAGAGAACCTGATATCCTAATGCTGATATCTTAGTGATATGAATATAAAAATGTGTCGTCCACAAGAATAGCAATACCACTTAGTGTCAGCATTTCAAGCTGCATTTTACTCTAGTGCTGACATTAGAAGGAGAAGCGGAGGCATCTGAAAAGGGACGTTTGACATTTCACCTACTTATTTTCCCTGGAGATAATATCTCCTAGGAGATGGGATGGGAGGGGGGAAATTCCTTTGAGCTAGAGCAGTAGATTAGGGGTAGAGTGACTTGGAAGATGGCCAATGAGTGCAGGGGAGTGGGGAACGGAAAGGGAGGATTTTGGGTCTGGAAGTCAGTGTTGGCTGCGATGGAGTCGGAGTAGAATGTCGTGCTTAATAAATGGGAGTTTTTTTTCATCAAAGACTTTGTTTGAAATGCAATTTATTTGAGATAACCTCGAAACCTGACACTTAGACTTATATAATGCATTACAGTGCTTTACAGCCCTCTCTAAGCAGTTTACAGACTCAGCATCTTGCCCTCAACAATTTGGGTCCTCGTTTTATCCACCTCGGAAGGATGGAAGGCTGAGTCAACCTTGAGCCTGGTGAGAATTGAACTGCCAAATTGCAGGCAGCTGGCAGTCAGCAGACCACTGTGCCACCTCTAACTACTGTGCTACTTCAGCTCATATGGATAGACAAACTTTCTATCTTACATGGTAAAAATAAAGGGAGAAGGCAGATAGTTTAGGCAAGCAGGAAGGAAGGAAGGATAAGAAAGGAAAAGGAAAAAAGAGAAGTGGGAGGTGAAGGGAAGGGAAAGGAAGGGAAGGGAATGGGAAGAACATGGGAAGCCTGACATTTCCTTTGTCTTACATCATAAGAGCCATGGTGGCGAAGTGGTTAGAATGCAGTACTTCAGGCTACTTCTGCTGACTGCCGATTGCCAGCAGTTTGACAGTTTGATTCTCACCGGCTCAAGATTGACTCAGCCTTCTATCCTTCCGAGGTCAGTAAAATAAGGACCCAGATTGTTGGGGGCAATATGCTGACTCTGTAAACTGCTTAGAGAGGGCTGTAAAGCACTGTGAAGCAGTATATAAGTAAGTGCTATTGCTATCTCTATTTCTTTCATTCAGAAGATTTGATAAATAATCCCCAAAGAAGCTATTTGAAATCGCCCAGGTACTTGGTGGTCATGATTAACTAAGCTAATTAACTTGAAGTCATCATGAAAGTAACATGGGCATATGTATAAAGTCGCTGTCAATTTTTTTCTTTCTTACGCTCGTTTTCAGAATTATGTCACTACCCGTATGCAGGTGAAGGTAGCAAAATAATTGGCCATTTCTATCTCTCCTCAAAAATGATGTAAAATATTTTCACAGTGACTCAGTACCAGCATATTTTTGGAAAACATTATAATTCCTTAAGAAGCCTGGAAATTAGACTTTTTGTTTTTTTCTTTAGTTTTTTTTAAAAACTAAAATGCAGAACAGTTTAGCATAGCCTCTATCATTTCATTCAGGGTTATTCCCATAAAACCTTTGCAAATTATTGTTTTTACCATTTTACTGGGTGGATCTCTTGGGCGACTTTTAAAAAGAGACCAGAAAAACCTCACAAGGAATGATCCAGAGGTGGTATTCAGCAGGTTCTGATCAGTTCTAGAGAACCAGTAGTGGAAATTTTGAGTAGTTTGGAGAACCGGTAAATACCACCTCTGACTGGCCCCGCCCCCATCTATTCTCTGCCTCCCGAGTCCCAGCTGATCGGGAGGAAATGGGGATTTTGCAGTATCCTTCCCCAGCCATGCCCACCAAGCCATGCCCACCAAGCCATGCCATGCCCACAGAATCGGTAGTAAAAAAAAATTAATCCCACCACTAGAATGGTCCATTTCCGAAACAGGCAGGAGGGAAATGTTATTTCAGCAACTAAAGGGTATTTCTAAGCTCTAATGTATATCCACTGTAAACTCAAGCACATCGTAGTAGGAAAAGAGTCATTTTTTATTTTATTTTTTAATCTCACATGTACACTGGAGTCTCTGTGAAAGGAAAGGAGTTGCAAAAATGGGATCTTTGTGTTCTTTAAAAGCTTCCATCCTTTTATTCTGGGAAAATTGGCTGTTCGTAGTTGGAGTTTTAAATGTATACTTTCCATCTGTGAAGTACCTAAAAAGTACACTGCTATTCACAGACACCTTTTGTTAACATTTCCACCACCATGGAATTTCTGAAAGGCAAAATGCTTTGTCGTTAAAAGAATGACTGTGCAAAAAAAACCCCTTTTTTAAAAAGAATTCTTTACTTTTGATGTTTCATTCAGATACATAACATTTGCTAGGACCTTGTTTGATTTTGGGGTAAACCTGAACATTCCTGTCTCTGAACTTTGCATTAAATATTAAAGTTTCTTTCAAATCAAGCTTCTGGTGACCACCTTTGAATGTCCACAGGACTTGATTTGCCATTATCTTCTGATTTGCGGTTGGTTTGTCAGTTTGTTTTATGTTTGTCAGCTTGTTTTGGGATTGTTTTGGGATGCGGTGGCTCAGTGGCTAAGACGCTGAGCTTTTTGATCAAAAGGTCGGCAGTTCATCAGTTTGAATCCCTAGGGCCACGTAACAGGGTGAGCTCCCAATACTTTTTTTTTTATTATTATTTGATTTATATGCCGTCCTTCTCCGGAGACTCAGGGCGACTTACAATGTGCTCAGCAATAGCCTTCATCCTTTTGTATATTTATACAAAGTCAGCTTATTGCCCCCACAACTGGGTCCTCATTTTACCTACCTTTAGAAAGGATGGAAGGCTGAGTCGACCTTGAGCCTTGGCGAGATTCGAACCTGCAGTAATTGCAGGCAGCTGGTCTTAATAACCAGCTTAATAACAGGGTGCCTTAGACCACTGTACTACCAAGGCTCTTGTCCCAGCTTCTGCCAACCTAGCAGTTTGAAAGCACATAAAAAAATGCAAGTAGAAAAATAGGGACCACCTTTGGTGGGAAGGTAACAGCGTTCCATGTGCCTTTGGCATTTAGTCATGCTGGCCACATGACTATGGAGACGTCTTCGGACAGCGCTGGCTCTTTGGCTTTGAAACGGAGATGAGCACCGCCCTCTAGAGTCGGGAACAACTAGCACATATGTGCGAGGGGAACCTTTACCTTTACAGTCCTGATATTTCCATGGTGTCCATTCAAGTTTTGATTAGAAATAGAAATAGAATAACAGAGTTGGAAAGGACCTTGGAGGTCTTCTAGTCCAACCTCCTGCTTAGACAGGAAACCCTACACCACTTCAGACAAATGGTTATCCAACCTCTTCTTAAAAACTTCCAGTGTTGGAACATTTACAACTTCTGTAGGCAAGTTGTTCCACTGGTTAATTGTTCTAACTGTCAGGAAATTTCTCCTTAGTTCTAAGTTGCTTCTCTCCCTGATTAGAGTTGATTATTAATTTGGTCCAACCTACTGAGCTTTTTCAGATGTAGATCTAGGCTATTAAAGAAAGACAAGGAGCATATCCAAGAACATATTGGATGTGACATGCAAAAAAACACCCAGAAATTCATTTGTAATTTGCAAGCCCAAATCCTTTCTATACCCACAAGAAACCAAGAGACTGAAATTTCTTCCTTGCTTGGAGAAAAGAAGATTTATCAGATCGATCTATTGATGTTTCTGTGGGACTGGAAAATGTGACCTGAGGTTCCATCAGCACAGTAGCTCATGTCCAAGATGAAGAATTTGATAATAAGAAAGAAGCTTCTCTTTTTGGTGTAGAAGACAGCGAATGGTATGTATCATGGAATCCTGGTTGAGAAAGAATGGAAAGTTCCTCTAGTGCAAGGGTCCCCAAACTTGGCAGCTTTAAGACTTGTGGACTTCAACTCCCAGAATTCTCTAGCCTGCATAGCTGACTGGAGAATTCTGGGAGTTGAAGTCCACAAGTCTTAAAGCTGCCAAGTTTGAAGACCTCTACGTCTAGTGGATGGACACAGATAGAAATTTACATGTGAGCCAACGTTTCAACCAACATTTCCATTGGTTCCTCTTGTGGATGACCATCAGTGGGACCTGGAAAGAAGAAGTATTTGGTGGTCCAGTTAAGATTAACGCTTTGTTAATTCAGTATGCTCAGCGCTTTTCTCCAATTTTTAACAGATATTTGAAACTGAAAGGGAGGGGGGTACTCGATTGACAAAAATTGAGATTGCTACAAAGAAAATGCAGATGACACCAAAAACAATTCAATGTTCTTAAAACTGTAAGTAATAACAAAGAAGGATATTTAGAAAATTCTGTTTACTAATTTGACTAGGAGTATGTGCGTGAGTTTTTTAGCTTGGAAATAAATCTGAATTAATTTTCTTCATTATCATAATTCAAATTAGCCTATCTAGGAAATTTTGTCTCTGAGTTAGTGAATTTCATGACATTCATAAAGAAATGATTACACCAATTAAAAAGAAAAACGCTTTGAGTCTCTGGAAGGATTATATTTATTATTTAATATCCCTGTAACTTTGGGATTCTGACAAAATAAAGCCTATTCTGTAGAAAGTGCACCATTTCTCAGCCATAAGGATCCCTGCAATAAAGCATAATCTTGTCATTTCACAGACTTTTTAATATTCAAAAGTGCTTCTTCAAACCGTTAACAGTATCAACCATCATAAAGATTCATGTCCTCATTCCCAGTCAACATATGGCAAATTCAGAGAAGAATACTTGGGTCTAAGTCATTCAGAGATAAACACAATTAGATCCCGTTGACCTAATGAAATTGGAGCCTGCTTCATTCTGTTCCACTAAAATTAATGGGCACGATCCTGCAGATGTTTCGCAAACTGTTTTTTTGTTAATGGAAAATTTAATTATATGTGTAATTCCAAACATTTCTTCCATGGATCTCAGCAGAATTTAAATGCATTTAGAAATGGTTGAATTAATAGGATTTAATTATGATTAATGCTGACTGAACTATACACCCAGTCGTAATTTATGATTTGTTAATAGTTTGGAAGTGATGGCGATATAGATAAAGACAAGCAGAGATGTTAGCTTTTCCTACAAAAATTGGGCACAATTGCAAGCATGTTTAAGCTGTAACTACATTTGAAATCAGGAATTATTGTTTCAAGTTCTAAGGTTTTATTTGTTTTGGTTTCAAATTTCTGAGAAAGGGAGGACATTTCAAGCAATGGAGAGAATCCAAAGGTATTACTGTTTGATTTTTGAGAGCACATTGTAGCCAGAAATATTGTTCTGTCCCCACTACACGTTAGTTTGTGTGCAGCTCGACATGCAGCTAAACCCACCTATCCTCCAATAAAACAGACTGTGTGCATAGATCTGAATGTTTTATTGAAAGAACAGGATATGGTGAAACTGGGGAAAATAGGGATACATACAATGAGAAACAAATACAAGATAGGCAGAATTGAGTTACTGCTAAACATAACAATTAATTTAAATCTCACCAGTGATGCTCTGTGTGTGGGATGTGGGTTTATCCTTGGATGACCATGTGCCACAGATTAAGATGGATTCTTCTTTGTGCTTCTGTCTTCTCCAAATGCTAAAGAAAAATGGAGTCTGGCTTCCCAGTGTGCACTTGGTTTGAGAATCCGGGCTGATGAATAGTGGGGTGGGATCAGCTTCAAACAATATACTTGGTATTTGTCCCTCTGGCCACTAGATGGTGCTAAAGTGCAACAATAGTATATAAAGATTGTATGTTGGGGCATATTTGTCCCTCCAGCCACTAGATGAGGCTAGAGAGCAACAACAGTATATAAAGGTTATATGCTGGGGCATAACAAATATGTACCTCAACATAGAAAGTTTCTGATGAGTAGATGCTGAAACCTGACAAACGTTGCTTGATCTTAGAAAATAAACAGGATTAGACCAGTCAATAGTAACATCCAGGAATACCAGGCCTATAGGATGGACTGTGAAATTGAAAAGGAGGTAATGCCAAATGGTGCCAATGTATTCATTTTTTTTAATTTATATTTTTGTTAAGAGTTTATGGAGAGTCATGGTTGTCCCAAAGGTCCATTTTTTTTTTTTTCATGAGGCAACTGGACTTTTTGGGTTTTCTTTGAAGACATTTCATTTCTCATCCTTGGATGAGAAGCAAAATATCTCCAAAGAAAACTTCTTTGAAGCTTCTTGTATGAGAAGTGAAACGTCTTCAAAGAAAAACCAAAAAGTCCAGTTGCCTCTTGAAGAAAAAAAAAAGGACCTTTGGGACATTCTTGTTAAAAGATTTTATACAATAGTAATAGCAAACATTTAATATATAATTTGAAGGGGGAAAAAGCTGCCCATGGTTGCTTTTCAGGAAGGAAGGAAGGAAGGAAGGAAGGAAGGAAGGAAGGAAGGAAGGAAGGAAGGAAGGAAGGAAGGAAAAGAAAGACAAATGAATAAGAAAAAGTAAATAGAGGACAGAAAAAAATAAAGTATATAAATGATCAGCTTCCAACCTTCCTTACAGCATTTACAAATAAATGTATCATCTATCCTTCCTCTTTAAGATGATACCATAATTTCCTTATTTCATTTTAAAGAAATTGCAAGGCAAATTTTGGAAGTGAGATGTATCGAATGTCCTGAATTATTTTGTGCTGAGTGGGGAGAGCTTCAAAGAGTATTTCCAATATGAGTGAAATCTGATCAGTAGTGAAATCCTCCGCGGATTGCCACCGGTTTGCTGCCCGCACATGTGCGCCAAATCCATGCTGCATGCATGCATGCACAGTGCGCGCCAAAAGCCCACTCATGTGCACGTGCAGTGCACGCCAAATGCACCCTGTATGTGTGCATGTGCATTACACACTAAATACACACTGCACCCATGCATTTGGCATGCACAGTGCATGCCAAATGCGCACTTCGCATGGAAAAAGGAGGCTTTACAAGGTAAGTAGAACAGCGAGGGGGCAGGAACAGATGTGCTACACTATTTAGATTTAGGAAATCCTGCTTTCTAGCGAATGGAAATCGCATGGCACAGCTGATCGTTGGAAATACCGGTTCAGATGAACCGGTAGCATTTCACCCCTGAACCTGTTGGTCTAAAATTCCCAGGTAGATTGAATCTCCAATTTATACTAGACTCCCCTTTGGGGAAGACGGGTACATCTATAAATCTGATTACTAAATAGGATACATATATTAATATGAACTGGTCTTTGTGGCTGTCAGTACTTCGATATTGGACTAGGTATCCAATGTCATGTAGGTCAGTACTACCTTTATTTTCAGTGGTGGGATTCAGCCAGTTCCCACTACTTTGGGAGAACCAGTTGTTAACTTTCTGAGCAGTTTGGTGAACTGGTTGTTGGAAGAAATCATTAGGGCAGAGAACCGGTTGTTAAATTATTTGAATCCCACCATTGCTTTACTTTTAAGCTATAGTAACAGAGTCTTGCAAGTCTGGATACATTTCTCCCCCTCTCTCTCTTTATCTTTTGTATGAAGTATGGAGTGGCTTGTCTGAGACACTTATTCACATGATGTTCTTGCCCAGGACTCAGGATTCTTTTATTTAACATCCTCTTATCTCTCACAGCTATTCCCTCTAAGGGCAGGAAATCCATTACCACAAAGAAGTCATGGGAAATGGATTTGTTTTTCTTCTACAAGTTTCCATTTCTGATTCTATTGGGAGACTGCCAGCCAGATAAGGAGGAGGGATCAAGCAAGGAAGTAGCCTTGAGTTGTGGTGCAGGAACAACAGAACTAGGGCCTGACCACCCCAACGTTGCATGAAACCTTAACTATTCCCAAGAGAAGGCAAGCAGTCTAAGGAGATTCCTCTAGTATAGACAGCGTACAATAAAGTTGTTAGCTTAAACCCTATGTGGTGGACCTTGTTGTTTGCACCTGACAGATTCAGATATAATGTCTGAATTGGCCTTTTAAGAGGAATGTAATTTGTAAAAATAAATACAGTAACTGCTTTAGATTAACATCATCATCATCATTATCATATCAATTATTATCACAATAGACTTCTAATAAATTTGTGTTCCTTCAAATACATTGCCATTTTACTCACTTAACCCTAAAGGTAAAGGTTCCCCCGCATATGCGTCATTTCCAGCTCTAGGGGCGGTGCTCATCTTCATTTCTAAGCCGAAGAGCCAGCGCTGTCCGAAGACGTCTCCGTGGTCATGTGGCCAGCATGACTAAACACCGAAGGCGCACAGAGCGCTGTTGCCTTCCCACCAAAGGTGGTCCCTATTTTTCTACTTGCATTTTTTACGTGC
Source organism: Pituophis catenifer annectens (assembly GCF_029215685.1). Classification (NCBI taxonomy): domain Eukaryota; kingdom Metazoa; phylum Chordata; class Lepidosauria; order Squamata; family Colubridae; genus Pituophis; species Pituophis catenifer. The sequence goes on from NW_027256884.1 coordinate 8,223,915, forward strand.
TTTCGAACTGCTAGGTTGGCAGAAGCTGGGACAAGTAACGGGAGCTCACCCCATTAGGTGGCACTAGGGATTCAAACCACTGAACTGCCGAGCTTTCTATCGACAAGCTCAGCATCTTAGCCACTGAATCACCGCATCCTTCACTTAACCCTAACTTGTATCTAATACCTCTTTTTAGTTTCCAACCTGAATGCACCTCTGTTTTCGTAACTATCAGCCTCTGCCTCCTCTTCCTGCATTCCTTCTCTTTAAGTTTTCCATCGCTTCGGAGTAATCTCCAACCAAATGTACTTCTTGTCAGTAGAGTTGAGAAACTGTCCTTGGAAGACACTTTCCTTGCAAACACGAAATTGCCTATTTACTTAGGGAGAGGGAAATGTTATTAGAATGTATACTTAACCTAATTAAACTATGATGTTAGCAATATTTCTCAACTGATAGACTGTGATTCGCAGATAATACCTCCTTGTGGTGGAATGGAAGGGTGGGGGAAATCAATCTGATTATCTGTGTTTAATTGCATGTGATGAAGTGCATCGAAGTGTTAGCGTCTGACTCATCACTCATGTTTGCTACAACCCCCTCCCCCTGCCAGTATTCTGTCAATAAAAATGATTTTATTGCCATGTCTGACATTTTCAAGTAAGCTGAGACTGCCTGATTCCGAAAGGTCTTAACTAATGATGCTGTTGATTTAAAATAGGTGATTTCCTATATAATGGTGTGGAAAACAGGCGTTGCCCTGGGGATAAGGGAGAGGGTACTCAATACTTTCTACTCTGATGAAACCAGAGGCATCAACACAATTGGAGTCTTTTGAAAAGACACAAGCTCCACCTCTTTGATGTGACATCACAAAACAGGTACAATTGGGGCAGAGTTTATATTACAATGGTGCCACATTGTTTTGTCATTTGATCCGCCTTCATTCTGCCTATGTGTTGTGGCCCATACGCGGCCTGTGCAGCTAGTAGCTGATTCAGACAAGGAAGAGGTTGGTGTGGTGCTGCACCAGCAGCCTGTGCAGCTGGCACTCGAGTCGGACAGTGAGGAGTCTGGAGAAGATGTGGTCCCAGAGGCAGGGATTCAGCCAGGGCCTTCAGAACCTCCAGAAGCTCCCTTAAGTGAAGAGGATGAAGGGGAGGAGCCTCTTCTCGATGCACGGGCATGCAGAGCTGCCAAAAGGCAGGAGTGGCTCCTCAGGAGGAGGTCTCCTTGAGAGTAAGGCTTGGGACTAATTGGCTACTCCCTTAGCCTATTTAAGGAGGAATGCCTACTGAAGCAATTTGCAGGGAACAACTTCGTTCACATACCTTTGTGTCTTGCCTTGCTTATCTTATCAGCTTCCTGCAAATTGCTTCTGGGCATTCTGCCAACCATAGTAAGTTTTCAGTTATTTTTCTTTGACTTCTTGATGGCTGTTAATGCAATTAATTAACAGCCGTTGTTGTAAAAGACTGATTTATTCAGTAAATTAAGGTTTGAACAGACTTTGTGTGTGCTGCGTTCTTTGGGGTCCATAGCTGGGGCGGAACACTATGTAAACTGACTGTGGTAGTGGAATCCTCAAAGACGACAATGGCAGAGGTGATATTCATCTGGTTCAGACCAGTTCGGATGAACTGGTAGCGGCGATTGCGGTTGGGAGTGCCTACACACCCAGATGTAATGCTGTCCTATTTAGCCACATTTTCGAGGCTGGGTGCATGCGCATAAGGTGCGCGCACGGGCAAAGCACATGCGTGGAAGGCCGGGTGCATGTGCAGAAGGCATGCACATGTGCAGCGAGCATGCGGAAGGCTGGGTGCATGCACAGAAGGCGCACATGTGCGGGCGAAGCAAGTGTGTGTGCACGCGGCAAACCAGTGGCAACAATATGTGAAACCCGTCCTGAACAATGGCCCTACACAAAGTAATGTTGTAGAATCATGATACAAACTTTGCCCTTTTTTGTCTATGGAGATTCTCAGTCATCCAGGTCATGGTTGTCCCAAAGGTGCCTTTTCAAGAGGCAATTGGACTTTCCGGTTTGCCCTTTTTTATACTTACTACAACATTGCACACATGAACCAGGTTCTTTTGGACACTGCTGTGTAAACTCAAGACTGTCCGATGTATAGAATTCAATGCTGAGAGCATCTGAATAGATATGCAAAATAGTCAAAACCATTTCGGTTGCGTTTTCAAAGTAGAGTTACACTCGAAGGGTTGCTTTCAAGAAGGGACGGGTGCAAAGTTATGGGGATCATGGGAATTGTAGTCAGAGAATCTAGCAAATTGAGAAGGTTTGCTAGGAGAGATTGATAAAACCCTCCTGCTGTAAGTACCACAATAAAGTAAGAGTAATTTAGCCTTACACTTTTTCTTTGGAAATAATTCACTTTTGCTTCCACATTTGAACGGCATTGGAATCCTATCCCTAGCATTTTACTTTCGCAGTTCAGATTCTCATGTATTCACAGTCCTGGTAAGAAGCAATAGCATTAGACCAAAGGCAAGAAGGATGCTGAGAATGGCTTTATGCTTTTTTTTTTGTCCCATTCTGTTTTATAGTTATCACTTCTGTTAACTGCTTTCCAACTGCATTTACATTACACAAAACACTTAATGTGCGACAGTCTGCAAATCCAATATGCATGTTATTAAGAAAATGGAACTTTTTATCAGTAATTGTGAAGAAATAAGCAGTTAATGTGGAGGAAAAGAAAAGTCACGGGCAACTTACATCAAATCAGTTTCTGTCTGTCTGTCTATCTATCACCTATCTATCTATCTATCTATCTATCTATCTATCTATCTATCTATCTATCTATCTATCATCTATCCAGTGGTGGGATTCAGCCAGTTTGCACTTCGGGAGAACTGGTTCTTAACATTCTGAGCAGTTTGGCAAACTGGTTGTTGGAACAAATCATTAGGGCAGAGAACCGGTTGTTAAATTACTTGAATCCCACCACTGTATCTGTCTGTCTGTCTGTCTGTCTGTCTGTCTGTCTGTCTGTCTGTCTGTCTGTCTGTCTATCTATCTATCTATCTATCTATCTATCTATCTATCTATCTAGCCTCTTTCCCTGAAAATAAGACATCCTCTGATAATAAGCCCAATCAGGCGTTTGAGCGCATGCACTAAAATAAGCTTCCCCTCGAAAATAAGCCCTCCCCAAAAATATTTAAACGCAGAGCTGAAAATCAGGTAAGATGGCAAGAGGAGCCCCATCTTGCTCCACACACCCCAAAATAATAAGACGTCCCCGAAAATAAGGCCAAGCGCTTATTTTGGGGTTCAAAAAAATATAAGATAGGGTCTTATTTTTGGGAAAACATGGTATCTATCTATCTATCTATCTATCTATCTATCTATCTATCTATCTATCTATCTATCATCTAGCTAGCTAGCTAGCTCCATCAGAGTTGGAAGGGACCTCCAAGGTCCCTTCCAACTCTGTTATTCTGCTGGCTTCTCACCAGAAATAATCATCACCTTGTTCAATGATGGAAATTCTGGTCCAACTTGAAGACTATCTGTATTCAATTACATTTTAGCATATAAGAAAACAAAAAGCTTCATGGGGGTCATTTCAGCATCACAGATGACCTGCTTGTAAATATCAGCTGCCTTGTAAATAGGTTAATATTATTATTCTTCATTTGCAAATGCAAAGAGGCCAGGAGATTGCCACGTACCTCAGTGCAAATATTCTACTCCAACAGCCTTGTAGCTGTTTGCAACTCTGTGAGTACATCTCTCTCTGTGTGTTTGTGTGTGTGTGTGTGCTTGTGTGTGCGTGCACACACACACAAATTTATAGGTGGGGTGAATTGCTCAGGGAGCGAAATTTGCTTTTAATGAAGTAATAGCATAGAAGTAGAAAAGTTAAAGCAAAATGTTACCGTTTGTCACAATTACGTCTCCTATTGGCAGGAATTCTGAACTTTTCTGTTTGATAACTAGACATATAAATTTGACTTCTTAAAGCTCTGCAACCAATTTAAAGGCTCATTTATTTCACTGACAGCAAGATATATATGCTACCTTGTATGCCGAATGTCTGGGGCCAAATATCCCCATCTAGCTGCTTGCTTGTCTCGTAGGAGGTAAATAGTGGTGATTTTTCAACAAAGGAATATTTTTGTAAGGTGTTTAGCAAATAAATGAGCAGGGGATGACCTGCTGTATCCTGAAACCTGGTAAAATTCATGAATAATAAAATGATCTTTAGATTGTTAGCGGGAGGCTATAGCAAAGGCTGATTCTTCAACCAGTGGAACTTTGTTGAATAATTTGCAACTTTGGAAAGATTTTTAATGGCTTCATTATTTTTTTTTTTAAAAAAAAACATATATTTTCTTTTCTTTTCTTTTTTTTAAAAAAAGTTAATGTAATTTCTGAAAGCAATTTCCCGTTGCAATTAGCTACTTAGATCACCTTGGTGTGGGTTTTCACTGACAAATTAAAAGTATGAAGGATCTATATAATATTTGTCTTAAGCAGTGGTGTCAAACTCGTGGCCCACTGGCCAGATGCATCACATGCTGGCCATCCCCACCCCTGGTTTAGCAAAGGGGAAAAAAGTTGCAATTGTCAAGTTTCTGAAGGATGCCCTAATTAATTCATGAGCCTCAAGCCAAGTTTCAGTTATAAATCCAGTTATTTATTAGGAGCAACATTTTGGCAATTACCCAAGTGGAATCAGCTCTGCCTCCACATAATTTATGGCCCCCTATGACCCTGTTTCTCCCCTCCTCCCTGGGTGTGTCATAAATCATATTCTCCAATGGAGTACATTCGCAGACTGTAGAAACCACACCCCTCCTATTGGCAACGGTAACCTGAGGTACAATCTGAAGAAAGGCATGTGTGGAATGTACTTTCAGTCGAGACAGCTGAACAGCTCCATCAATTCTCCCCCCCCTCCTGCTTATGGCAACTCAAAAGCAGGCCTGGAATGCTTTACGAGTTGACAGCAATACATCACATGACGACAATGTGACGCCATGAGTTTGACACTCCTGGTCTTGAGAATCTAGTTGTCTTAGTGATTAAGGTACTAGAGCAGGAAAACCTGATTGTAATTCTGACCTAAACAGCTGGGTGACACCATCGCAGCTCTCAGAGAAAAACAATGGCAAATCACTGCTGAAAATGTTACTAAAAATTTTTTGACATGGACCTCTTGTCAGGAACCAAATCCGACTGGACGATCCATAATAAAATAACTGAGTGCATTAGCATGTTGTTAGAAGCCACGGTGGCTCAGTGACTTAATGATGCTGGAGATGGTCTCAGCTCCGGTAGTTCAAACCCTAGTTTTGCATGGTGGGGTGAGTTTCCATCACTTACCTCAGCTCCTGGCCATTTTGTGGTCTGAAAGCATATTCTATGCAAGTAGATAAAATCAGTGGTGGGATTCAGCCAGTTCTGTCCAGTTCGGGAAAACTGGTAGTGCCGACTGCGGTAGGCCCCACCCACCCGCCTGGATGTAATGCAGTCCTATTTAGCCACGTTTTGGACGCCATGTGTATGCGCAGGAGGCTGAGCATGCGTGGAAGGTGGCATATGCAAGCAAAGAGAGAGCATGTGTGCGCTCACATTTGCAAACTGGTAAGTGAATCCCACCTCTGGATAAAATAGATACCACTTTGGTGAGAGACGAGCTGTGCTCTGTGCAGGCAGTCAGATTCCTGATGGTTCTGAACTTCCCCAGTTGTGTGCCTGCTTGCAAGGCACGTCCTCAAAGGGAGGGGGTGAGAAAGCTGCCCCAAAGAGGAGGGGGTCAATTTATTTTCCAAAGCATCAGTGGGCAAGACAAGAAACAATGGATGGAAGTTAATCAAGGAGAGAAGCAACCTGGAATTAAGGAGAAACTTCCTAAACAGTGAGGACAATTAACCAGTGGAACATCTTGCCTCCATAAGTTGCAAGTGCTCCCACACTGGAAGTTTTTAAGAGTTTGGATAACCATTTTCTGAAATAGTATAGGATCTCCTGCACTGGCAGGGGATTGGACTAGAAGACTTCCAAGGTCCCTTCTAACCCTGTTATTCTAAGTGTTATGTAATATAACTAAGGAGGAATTTCCCGAGAAGAACAATTAAGCAGTGGAATGGCTTGCCTTCAGAAGCTTTGGGTGCTTCATCACTGGAGGTTTTTAAGGACAGACTGGACAGTCACTTGTCTGAAATGGTATAGCGCTATGATGGTGAACCTATGGCATGCATGCCCGAGGTGGCACACACAGCCATCTTTCCTAGCACGCGAGCTGTCGCACAACTCACCTGCAGCTGTACTTGTGAACAGCTCGTGCATGTGCAGATGGCATTCGTGCACATGCATTGGGTGTGCGAAAAGCACGCACGTGCACAGATGGTGCAATTGAGTACACAACACATGGGGCGATACGCGCAAAGGCCATGAGCATGCACAGATGGTGCGGTTGCATACACAGCACATGGGGAGGAGCCATGCATTAGTGTGGATGGCACACGCGTGAGCGAGGCGTGCAAAGTGCGTACCTGTTCGGCACTCAGTGAGTAAAAGGTTCGCCACCACTAGTATAGGGTCTTCTGCCTGAGTAGGGAGTTGGAGTAGAAGATCTCCAAGGTCATATTTTTCTCTGGTGTGAAGCCAGCTTGCTCTTTTATGGTGCACTTTGAGAAGCACATGTTTCTTATAATATGGGCTGGTACTTTGGCAAGTCAGACTATTACTCTGCAATAGGATTGGGTCTCCTGGCTACTGTAACACTGCCATTCACTAAAACTAATAATAGCTTACTATTATTGCCGCCTAACTAAATGTGCCTATTTATTTATTTATTTATTATTTATTTATTTATTTATTTATTTAATCTAATTTTTATACTACCCTTCTCCCAAAGGACTCAGGGCGGTGCACAGCCAAAGATAAAACAAACACATATATAAAATTTAAAAGCAATTTAAAAACATATTAAATAATTTGGCCCCGACATCATTAAAAAACAAAAGCAACCCATTAAAATTAATGTTTAGGCCAGGCCAGCCTGTTGAAACAGTAAAGTCTTAAGGGCACGGCAAAAGGTACGTAGATCAGGGATCATACTTATCTCCGGGGCAATTCATTCCAGAGGGCAGGTGCCCCCACAGAGAAGGCTCTCCCCCTGGGGGTCTCCAGTCAACATTGTTTGACCAACGGTACCCTGAGGAGTCCCTCTCTGTGGGAGCGTACTGGCTGGTGGGAGTCTATTGGTAGCAAAAGGCGATCTCGTAAGTACCCAACTAAATGGGTACTTAAACCCAACAGGGGTTTAAGGCACCCTGTTATTAAAGCTGGTTATTAAGACCAGCTGCCTGCAATTACTGCAGGGTTCGAATCTCGCCAAGGCTCAAGGTTGACTCAGCCTTCCATCCTTTCTAAGGTAGGTGAAATGA
>NW_027256884.1:8233824-8358824 GCF_029215685.1 Pituophis catenifer annectens
TTGACCGCTCTGAACTTCAAAGCATGACAATGGATATCAGATTTCTGCTTAAGACCTTTAATTCATTTCTTTGAACAGCAGGTCCATTGCGGAATGAAGGTGATCCATGAAGATATGACCATCATCAAGGGTAACTCAAATAGGAGCAAAACATGCCTGTAAGAATAAGGATAAGCATTGCTTTTTCTCATCTCTTTTTCGAATCTGGGCTGTAAAAAGGTTGATAAGAAACAGATGGAGTATTATATATATATATAAATCCTTTTGAACATCTAATTGTTGTCTGGATTTCTGTAGCCCCCAAAGTGGTACCCTACTGTTTCCAATTTCTCAGCCTCCGAATCAAAAGATGATAGGCTAGAAGTCTTCAGTGTTTGTCGACAATACAGTGGCATCTATGCAGAGTGCGGGAAAGGTTATCTATTACGCCAGCTGTTCACTTGCAGTGAAATCAGGGGCCAAATAAATGCATCCAATAACATTTCTTTAGAAGGCCACTGTTGCTCTACTTTTAGTGAAAGAATGGTGTTCTGTCTCTGGTTTGGTATTGATCACTGAAACTATCAAGCACTGGGGGCCCTGACACAAGACTAGGTCTTCTGTAGCCCCTGGACTCTCTTTCAACCCCTTGTTATGCAAGGAAGGAGCAGAAAAACTGACCTTAGGTGTGGGGGAAATGATTCCTGTTGAACTTTCTGATTCAACAGATATAAAGTCAGGACAACTCTACAGGCTTCAGCTTCCTCCAAAGGTTCAAAATTAAAACTTGGTCATTGTCAGAGTAACCATAGAGAGCTACTCAACTCAAACTGCTTGAGTGAAGGTGAAGGACAGGGGTACATGGCTTCTATCATTCAATAACAACCTCTGTCAGCCACTATGATGCTTGCTTGCTATCGGCTGCCATAGTATCGGGGAGGGGGGAAGATTAGCATTTGGGTGTGGAAGTGACCTGGAGACAAATGGCCTGTGTGAACGAAAAGGGACGATTGCTCTCGTGATCTAAGGCGCAGCTGAATGGACTTATTTATACCCAGTCAAGGTCAACCGTCCCAGAATACCAGATGGGCAAAAACACCTGAAGATGCATTCCACATGACACCATATGGGTTGGGGATTGGACATTCATCCTTGCGAGGAGGGATTTGGGGATGTTTTCAATATGTAACTTTCGCACCTTTTGCTTCAGATCTTGCTTTTTTTTTTCATTGCTGTCATTTCAAATTCAGTAAAAGTACCTCTTCTCTACAAACATGGAGTCGGGGATGGGGGAGGGGTTCTTTCTTGGGTTTGAACGGAGGCATGCCTGACAACTTCTTTGATAAGCTCATATACTGAGTAGATCTCACCTTAAGTTGTATGATTCAGAGCCATACAAACAGAGGCAAAATAGTTAGCACATGGCACAGTGTCATATAGATATTAAGCTAGAACCTTCAAACCATCATCATCATCATCACTCTTTAAGAGATGCACTTGTCCCTTCTTAAACATTCTCTTCACAATTTCTTGTGATCCATTGCAACATACTCTGTTTCCCAGGGGTGAAATCCAGCAGGTTCTGACAGGTTCTGGAGAACCTGTAGCAGAAATTTTGAGCAGTTCGGAGAACCGGTAGCAGAAATTTTGAGTAGTTCAGAGAACCAGCAAATACCACCTCTGGCTGGCCCCAGAGTGGGGTAAGAATGGAGATTTTGCAGTATCCTTCCCCTGCCATGCCCACCAAGCCATGCCCACCAAGCCACATCACACCACGCCCACTAAGCCACGCCCACAGAACCAGTAGTAAAAAAATTGGATTTCACCACTGCTGTTTTCCCCAAAATAAGACATCCCCTGATAATAAGCCCAATTGGGCTTTTGCGTGCATGGCAATAAGGCCAAGCACTTATTTCAGGGTTCAAAAAAATATAAGACAGGGTCTTATTTTCGGGGAAACACGGTAATAAGTAGAAATAGGAGAATTTTGGAAACAGCCTAATAAGTATTAGACCATGTCACATGTCATGTATCACATGTATATAACATATTTGTCTTAGAGATTTCCAGGGAATTTCCACCCCCCCCTTTTTTTTTTTTTGGAATGCATATGGATGAATTTTAAAAAATCATATGCCACATTCACATTGGCCTTTAACAGTGGAATTATGCCTTTAACAATATGCTGAAGAAAAGGTGTCTATTACGATTGGCTCCCTGTATTAAAGTTTAATCCCTCTAGAACCAGTTTGGGAACTGAGCACAATTGTCTTGACTTCTTTTTAGCCAGCCTTCTTCTCTTGGATGAATTTGATTAATGTAAGCGCGCATCACTTCCCAGGAAATATTTAAAAGCATTCATTATTTCAATAAATGGAATAGAACATAACCCCACTGCAGATCGATGAACAGGTCTCTGTGCATTCTTTGTGTTCCTTTTTGGCGTTAGGGTTCAGCAGAACCAATCTGGGCAACTGGCAATTCAAAATGAATAGAGGACAAAAGTTATTAAATGAGACCCTGCCAAGTACCGTGGGAATTGAAATTTCCATCTAATTGTATTAAACAGCTAGCAATGTCACAGTCATAAAATGTTAAGCCTGGGAAGGTTCTGAAATGGAATGGAGAGCTCCCTGCAGTGAGAAACAACCTTCAGAAACCATTATTTGCTCATGCCATCACAACTATGGTGTACCAAAAAGTGCTTTACAAGAGTGGGTAAATTTCAACACGCCCGAAGAAGGGAAAAGAGAAATAAATTTAAATTCTTCGCATCCTTCCAATATGTACTGTATATAATTTTCAACCTGTCTGATTGGGGAATTATTTTTTGTTCAAATGAGTCAACTCTGTCTTCTGAACTTTTCTTAAACTTTTTTTTTTTTGAGTCTGTCATCTGCACCTCTTTTTTAAAAAAAAAATTAAATTTTTATTATAAACTAAAAACAAAAGACAGAAAGAAGACAATAACAAAACAAAATCACACACATACTTTTGAGGTTGATTCAACCCCCATATACATACAGTTCCTAAGTAACGTTACATATCATCATACTATAGCTTCAATTAAATTTATCATATTTCATCTTGCACTTATTAGTCTTCTTATATCTAATATTACCTTATATATATTTAACTTACTATTTTCAAATCTGGGTGATATGCTTTCCTAACATCTACCTCATATCATTTTTACTTCTATCCATTTATACCATTTATCCCAGCTTTGATTAAATGTTGATTCATGTCTATCTTTAAGAATATATGTTAGTCTATCACATTCTGCACACCACAAAATTTTGTTAATAATCATCTGGTCCGATGGTACTTCTTTCTCTTTCCAAAATTGTGCATATACAATTCTAGCTGCAGTGGTAATATGAATAAAAAGGTACCAGAGGAATTATTGAGTCTGTCATCTGCACCTCTATAACTGTCTGGTTCAGTTCTGCAACCCAACAAGACAGACACAGACTTCAGAGGATAATTAAAACTGCAGAAAAAACAATGCCTACCAACCTGCCTTCCATTGAGAACCTGTATACTGCATGAATCAAAAAGAGGGCTGTGAAAATAATTACAGACCCCTCACATCCTGGACACAAACTGTTTCAACTCCTACCCAAAAACGAGGCTATAGAGCACTGCATACCAGAACAACTAGACACAAGAACAGTTTTTTCCTGAATGCTATCACTCTGCTAAACAAATAATTCCCTGAACACTGTCAAACTATTTACTAAGTCTGCACTACTATTAATCTTCACATCATTCCTATCACCCATCTCCTCTCACTTATGACTGTATGACTATAACCTTATTGCTGGTATCCTTAAGATTTATATTGACTGTTTCCTGGTATGATTTGATTGCTTATTTGTACCCTATGACTATCATTAAGTGTTGTACCTTATGATTCTTGATGAATGTATCTTGTCTTTTTATGTACACTGAGAGCATATGCACTAAAGACAAATTCCTTGTGTGTCCAATCACACTTGGCCAATAAAAAAATCTATTCTATTCTATTCTATTCTATTCTATTCTATTCTATTCTATTCTATTCTATTCTATTCTATTCTATTCTATTCTATTCTATTCTATTCTTTTAAGCTATCAGTGAGTTGTTTCTCATAATGATCCATGACTTGCTTAATATTTTTTTTTAAAGGTGTTGCTGTCTAAGTGTAGTTTCATGCTCTTTGGACTTCAGATTATTATATTTCCCAATTTCCCTTCAAGCCAGATTGTTGATGGTTGCAAGGCAATCAAACAAGTCAGTCCTGGAGGAGATCAACCCTGACTGCTCTTTAGAAGGCCAAATCCTGAAGATGAAACTCAAATACTTTGGCCACCTAATGAGAAGGAAGGACTCACTGGAGAAGAGCCTAATGCTGGGAATGACTGAGGGCAAAAGAAGAACGGAACGGCAGAGAATGAGGTGGCTGGATGGAGTCACTGAAGCAGTAGGTGTGAGCTTAAATGGATTCCAGAGGATGGTAGAGGACAGAAAGCCTTAGAGCAGGGGTGGGCAAATGTGGCTCTTTTACAACCTATGGACTTCAACTCCCAAAATTCCTGAGACAACCAAGCTGGTTCAGGAATTCTGGAAATTGAAGTCCACAGGTTGTAAAAGAGCCACATTTGCCAACCCCTGACCTAGAGGAATGTTGTCCATGTGGTCACGATGGGTCAGACATGATTTCACAACTAACAACAACAACAACAAGGTTATTTGTCCCCCAGGACCATATGCATTTTCCCAAAAAAATATAAAATAAAATAGGAAATTACATTAGTTATGTGTTGCCCCCTTGCCTCCTCTTTATTTCTAAGCAAAGGATTGGCAGCCTGAATAATTGACAAATTCAAGCGAGCGAAAATACAGCATTGAGCCTGCTGCTATGTAAAAGGTGACCTAAAGAGAAAGCAGAGATAGACCTCTGAAGCAGTTGGTGTGAACTTAAATGGTCTCTGGGGGATGGTAGAGGACAGGAAGGCCTGGAGGAAAGTTTTCCATGGGGTCATGATGGGTCGGACACGAATTCGCAACTAACAACAACAATTATTGATGGTATAGTCATACCATAGTATTATATTTTTTAATTTAATTTTGTTTATTTAATAATTTGATGTTTGGAAGCCACCCAGAATTGCTTCTTAGTGAGATGAATGGCATTATTATTATTTTTTTTTACAAATTTAATTAATAAATATTAAGGGCAGTTTACTTGTGTTCATCACAGATTGTTCATAAATTCTGATTTAAATTAAGAAAAAAGTAGAAATGTAATTCTGAACCCATAACCTGTGATTTCAGTTTCATTAACTCTCTTGCCATTTCTTTATATTACCAATGCACAGGTGTAACTCAGAGAAATATTATGCAAAAATATTTTTTCTATGTTGAGCTATTGTTCTTATTGAGACTTTTCCTTTCCTAAACTCTCTGTTCAGAATCAAAATTGCATGCTTTACCATGTTACTCCAAGAATGGTGATCAACACACCAACACACCTGACTTTCTGTTCTGTGTTGTACTTTCTGATAGTTGAAGCATACAACTGTATCCTACTTATCCTTCCCATTTGCACTTCCTTCCTTCCTTCCTGCCTTCCTGCCTTCCATCCTTCTTTTCATCCCACTGATTGTCTTTGCTGATCTCCTTCGAAACCTGATACATTTGTCTCATGTTGTCTTCAAGTGTGCTTCAGGATCTGGGCACAATGCGAATTTTCCAATGCCGAATAAAGTGGAACAAGAACTCCTCAATTATTGTACTTATCTTACATGTTAAGACTTCATAACCAAGACTTCCGTAGTACTTGGAATAAAAACTGCCAGATGCACAAGCTGGATTCCGAAGAGACAAGGGCACCCAGGATTATCTTATTAATGTTTTGGTGTCTGGTGGAAAAGATGAGGTAGATTTAAAAAAATATATCAGTTTTGCTTGATATTAAATCTTTTGATAGTAGATAACACAAGAAGAATAATCCTTAAAAGGATGGGTACACTGGACCACTTCAGCTGCACATTGTAAAAAAAAAAAGAGAGAGGATAAAATAACTGGGAAAAACATAAAGCCACTCCATGGTTGAAGACTGGGAAGATTGTATGCCATCATCCTTATTTATTTAACTTGAGTGAAGAACGCTGTATATCGAAAGCAATTCTGGAATTTAAAAATTATAATTAAATTGCTGGGAGCAACAGCAACAGTCTCAGATGTAACTTGGATGGCTGGAAGTGAGAAAGACTTAAGAGAACTCTTGTTGAAAGTAAAAGAAAAGAGTCCTGCTGTTCAGGGTTAGGAGAAAAAAATCAAAAATGAGCAAAGATATAGGCTGAAAGTTATATCACAGCCAGTCAATGCAAATATGTGGAGGAGAAATTAAAGTAGTTTAGAATAGCTACTGTTGGAGGCTTGCCTTCATTAGCTGAGTTGTTTGTACAGACTCTCAATTAAGCTATATTTGAAGATAATATAGCAGATTTCATTACTCATCAGTCAAGCAAAATATTATTATGTAGTAGTTAAAAAGAAGGTCCATACTTCTAGTGTCAACTCGTAAAGCATCCCTGGCCTGTTCTCGAGTTGCCATAGGCAGGAGGGGGAAAACTGATGGAGCAGCATGGCAGACACAACCAGAAGCACATTCCATGCATACGTTTCTCAAGGTTGAATCCCAGGTTACTTGGAACAGCCAGAAGGGCGTGATCTCTACAGCCCGTGAAAGTACTCCGTTGGAGAATGTGATTTATGATACACACTGGGAGGAGCGGGAAAACAGGGTCATAATTGAGCCATAAATTACATGGGGCAGAGCTGGCTTCACTTGGGTACGTGCTGACATGTTGCTCCTAATAAATAACTGGATTTCTTTTGAAGCTTGGCTCAAGACTCATGATTTAATTAGGGCATCCATCGAAACCCTGACAGCTAGCATGTATCAACATGGTTGCTTAGAAAGAGGGGAGAAGAGCCTATGCACAATCAAGACATCTATTTATTCTGGTTAATATTTGTTTTTTTTATAAAGTATGCCAAAAGTTTTTCAAGGACACCTGCATACAGGTATAACCACGAGATTGCTGCAGCTAAAAATTTTCAGTAGTCCAACAATAATCAGCTGCCTTGATGTAGGCAGATGATCAGAACTGGGATATTACAGGTACATAAACTTTATCTTCTGAGCAAAGTATTGGAAAGCAATCAACTGTACACGTAATGTTGAAGACTGTAAAGCTCTTGAAATGTTGAATCCAAGCTGGAAATTAGTTTCAACCAAGGTAGTGGATAGAAGCCAAGGAATTTTGTAAAGCGAGGAAGAAGTAATTGAAAGTAGGTCAATTAATAAATTAAGATGCAAATGAAATTAAAACAGCTTTTTTTTTTTTACATCTTAAGAGCCTTTTATTTCCATTTGCCTTCCAGTCGGCAAACCGAAAGAAATAGGTTGTAGCTTGCTAATCACGAAGCTCTTTCTAACAATGGGAAAGAAATGAAAAAGGAAACTTAGGAAGTAATGTGAAAATTTGAGTCTATTCCGGACAGCTGGTGTGGAAGATACAGCCCTACAAGATAGAGAATAAATTAACAAGCTTACGTTTAGAGGCCACTGGCAATTAGTTTTGAAAAGCCAACGTGAATGTGACAAAACTGAACTACACTTTAGAGGGAAGCGTCTTATTTTCAACATCTCCCTCTCCTAACTTCCACCACGGTGTATTTCAGTAAAATTATCTACTTTTCTTTCAGGACTGGAGAAATGACGTTGAGGGCACAGCCAAGCACTTAAGCAGCACTTGAATGTTCCATTCAACTCCCTTATCTGGGTCATATATAGGAAAGCTTCATCTCATTCTTGAATTGCAGCATTCTATATTTCACAGTGGATAACGTCAATGGAAAAGCCACAGAGTGCTGAATCCATGGAGTACACTTTGCTTGACACCTAAGCGAAGATTGGTAGGAGAGCAAAGAATGAAATACAATTGCTGTTTCCACGGGGAGCTGTTTGTTTCATTCTCCTCAACTTTGCCTTTAGGAAACAAGCAATAATAATTCACAACTGGAGATTGAACTGATCGTTGCGAGAAACCAAGTAGCAGAAATTATTAAACAAAACAAAAAGAAGAAGGAGAAGGAGAAGGAGAAGGAGAAGGAGAAGGAGAAGGAGAAGGAGAAGGAGAAGAAGAAGAAGAAGAAGAAGAAGAAGAAGAAGAAGAAGAAGAAGAAGAAGAAGAAGAAGAAGAAGAAGAAGAAGAAGAAGAAGAAGAAGAAGAAGAAGAAGAAGAAGAAGAAGAAGTACATATTCATTTCGTAGATTAAAAATGATACAGCCTTCTTTGGTCATCTTAAAGCTTTCAATATGCCACTGGCAAATGCATAACGTTTATGAGAGATATTTCTCTCTCTCTGGGCACAATGAGAATATATCTGCTGAAGAAAACTCTGCACTGGTGACAGGAAGGGCATCTGGCCAGTAAACACACACTGTTAGTTCCAATCAGTTGCCCAGACACCACCCCACAAGGGATTATGGGGTCATTAAAAGAAGATGATGAAATGATTTGGGTCAGAATGGTAGATATACCCAGTTTACTAAGACCCGTTATTTCCATCGCTTGCTGGTGGGCATGTTTTAATAAATGAGCTTTATATGTGATCATAGAGAGTGCATGATTTCAGCAGAGTCTTAAAAATCTATGAAAGAAAACGAAAGAAACAGAATAACCCTGAGCACTTTCAACTCAGCTCTATTTTCATTGATATAGAATAAAATAGAATTCTTTATTGGCAAAGTGTGATTGGACACACAAGGAATTTGTCTTGGTGCACACACTATAGATTGCTAAGTTTAATATTCATTCTTGGGGTTAAGGCACATTGGACACTTTCATGTGGCAAATTTTGGAGTACTTGATTTTTATTATTGTATATGCCTTGCTCTGGTTTAGCATCTTCAGGTAATCTAATTGTCTTGGATGGTTTGAGGGATTAGTGAACACACAAAAGACCATTTGTGTTTTATTTTCCTTGGGTACAAGATTCTATTACTATGACATATTGTCTTTAATTATTATCGTTCCCTCTCTCATCTGTAATTGAACAAAGTTGTTCTTTTCCTCCTAACTGTTATTCTTAGATATTCTGTTTTTTATGCTTTAGCTGAATTTTGGCAAACTTCTTTAGAAGTTGTTCCAGTTTTATTATAAACCATATACACCGTTTTCCCACTAGATGGAACCAAAAAACTTAGAAATTGCCTTTTTTTTTTTTTTGTCTCCCAGTCCTCCAACCCCCACCCTAAACTCAGTTCATCCAATTTAACACAACTTTTTTCCCCCTGGCCCATGATTTTAAGAATGTCTGTTTTAAAGCGTTTGAGTGAGAAATCATTTGTTATATATAATATGTTTAAAGAAAATAATGCTATATTATTAGATAGAGGAAAGTCATTTTACAGCAGGGAGATCTCTTCAAAGGATGACAACAAGAAAAAGAAAGAAAATAAGACAATTGATTTGTTTTGTACTCAAAACAAATGTTATCACAATTAACACAGAATCGGGTGGGCGAACTATATTGCTTTCTGTTGAAAGATTTGTGGAGATGAAAATGTTCTTGCTGTACTGAAGTGTTTACCGAGAGTAGTTAGCCCTACTCGGTAATTAAATATAATTCCATTATCATTTCATAAAGCAGTAAATGTTTCAATCTTGTATTGATTTATGGTATTTAAAATCAACTCTAGCACCTCCAAGAAGAAGAAGAAAAATAAGGCTTCTTTAAATGCTGATGAAGGTGTAAGTAGTGACAGAAAATATTCATGATGGATTCTTTATGATAGCTATGAAACCACGGAGAGAGTTACCTTTTTATTGTCCTTTGTGGAAGTTGTATCTTCTAGATAACCTTAGGAGATCTGTAAAGGAGGGACATGGTGGCTCAGTGGCTAAGAAGCTGAGCTTGTTGATTGAAAGTTTGGCAGTTCAGTGGTTTGAATCCCTAGTGCTGCATAACGGGGTGAGCTCCTGTTACTTGTCCCAGCTTCTGCCAATTTAGCACTTCAAAAGCACGTAAAAATGCAAATAGAAAAATAGGGACCATATATGGTGGGAAGGTAACAGCGCTCCATGCACCTTTGGCATTTAGTCATGCTGGCCACATGACCATGGAGGTGTCTTTGGACAGCACTGGCTCTTTGGCTTTGAAACGGAGATGAGCACTGCCCCCTAGAGTCCGGAACGAATAGCACATATATGCGAGGGGAATCTTTACCTTTACCTTTAAAGGAGTCATATGGAAACCTCAGAAGGATTCTTGGTGAACCCAAAGGTACTTTTTCAAATGGCAACTGGACTTGAAGATGTTTTGTTTCTCATCCAAGAAGCTTCTTCATTTCTGATTGCGTGGTGGAGAATGGAAGTGTACAACACAGTTATTTCAGCAGTTCCAAGAAGGTTCCACACCCATTTTCACTATTCAGGCAACCCTAAAGGTAGAGGTAAACTTCCAAGTGGTCTCAGTGACTCTGAGAAAGAGTGCTAATGACCAGATGACTGCAAGGAATATAAGTCCTTCCATTCTCCACCATTCAGTCAAAAACTGAAGAAGCTTCTTGGATGAGAAGTGAAATGTCTTCAAGGAAAAGCAAAGTCCAGTTGCCTTTTGAAGAAGTACCTTTGAGACAATCATGACCTGGATGAGTAAGGATCTCCACTGACATTATTGGTGAATATGAAAATATATCCCTCCTTTCAATTTATCCCAATAGGTGAATAGCCATACTTGTCCCAAGCAGGAGGCAGCACCAAACTGGTTTTGTAGGGCTTCCAAGCCACATAGGATTTGGCTTAATACTTAAAAGGGGATATTTTTATGGGATTTCAGGGCTATGAGCTCTTTGAAGAGAAACAATGAACTATTTTGGCATTGTTAGCCAGAAATTTACATGGACTTTTCCATGGAATTAGAACTCAACCTGAAGGCGTCTGTTTAAAGCTGAGATTGACAACTAAATCCTAACCTATTGAGACTTTCATCTGGGAGGGTTTAGAAAAAGTTGGAAGAGCCAGTGGCAAATGAAGAAGTATTCTGAGGAAAGAGGCCATCCTTTCTAGGGAAATAGCTTTACTGCTCTAAATCTGCTGATTCCAAAATTGGATGTCCTGGGGATGAAACAAGTTGCAAATAACTTTTGGTTTTTTGTGTTGTTAATTTTCACCCATTTGTTTCCAAGGGTAGTTTTTTTCTAGTGAAAAGCTGATGTAGATCTCGCCAACCTAAAATATGAGCTTTAGAGTCAGCTAGGCTGAACAGCTTTTTCAGGAACCAGCTGAGTCCTGGGAGAGATGGTAATCATTCTGTGGATATATGTATGTTGTTTTGGTTTCAAAGGGAATGCCACGAGGGGAGACCAATAGGATATACAGTAGAAGTAGCAATAGCATTTAGATTTATGTACTTTACAGCATTAGCACATTACGGGATTATCTGGGTGGTTTACAATATAGAAGAATTATGTGCACATTGCCCCAACAATTGGGGTCCTCATTTTACTGACCTTGACATTTATTGACCTTGGAAGAATAGAAAACTCAGCCCAGTCAGGATCAAATTCCAGGCTGTGGGCAAAGTTTGCCTGAAATATTGCATTCTAACCTCTGTACCACCAAGGCATAGATTATCTATGTTTGGTTTACTAGAAGTATGTTGTTCCCCATTTAAAGAGATTGTAGTTCTTGAAAAAAAATCAAGCTAAAGTAGAAGCCCAGCCTGACAATCCATGAAAAAATAGATAACATTCTCTTCAACATCTAAAGGTGTAGCCCTATTGTAAGAAGTTAGCACCCACCCCTCTCCTAAAAGAATGAAATATTCTAGGAAATATTAAAAAGGCAGAATATTATACCTCCCTGGATGAGAAAAGGAGATACATGCTTTTGGAAAGCAGCCCCCATTTTTGTTAATAGCCCCAGAAAGACTAGGCCACAGTATTTACAGGACAAAAGACTGGGCTAGTTCATCTACAACACAAAAGACTTTCACCATCATGACATAATAGGATTAGCCCTCTATCCATCTCACCACATGGCACCTAGGAAGATTACATCACCCAGCGGGATTCAACCAAGGCTTGGGACTCAAGACAACCTACAAAGTTGCCCCTGCATGGTCCCATGGGAGTCTGACAACCAATCAGAATACATTTTTTTCACAGGAACAGGAAGCAAGTTCAAAGCCCAAGAGAGGGTATAAATATATCTCACTCTCCACTCCATGTGGTCAGCTACCCAGGACTTCAAACCGGTCCTGTCCACCATTAAACCATCTTTCCAAACAGTCTCCATGTTTCCAGTGTCTTTCTTCTCACTTGGAACTGAACCTAGATGGACATTTCTTCCAACACTGTTTCTCATTCTTGGTAACTTTAAGACATGTGGCCTTCAACTCCTAGAATTCCCCAGTCTTGCTAGTTTTCTCGGAGCCAGCCTTGCTGGCTGGGGAATTCTGGGTGTTGAAGTTCATATATCTCAAAGTTGCCAAGGCTTAGAAACTCTGGTCTAGTCTCAGTCAGCCCAAAGCTGTGCTTGTGCTTTCTTTTTTTCTAGAGGTGAGGAAAAAGTTGGTTTGCATGGGAAAGAGCTTGATTTTTTTTTTTTTTAATTGAGTGCGGTAGGAAATGAAAACTGACAAATTCATCCCTCCAGGCAGAGAGCCTTGAGTGCTGAGCACTTAAAAGACCCAAGATGGAAACTCTGAATATTCAACCAAGTTTATAAGCCTGAATTAAAGATGCCAATTTTTATTTTTACTCTTTCCTGACATGCTTTTTAAGAGCTACGAGAACTGTCAAGACAAACACAGCCCTTTCTTTGTACTTACTGACTTTAGCTATTACAGAAGAAATTAAAAAGCTCCTCTTTAAACCAAATGAACAAATAAATAAGAACTTAATGTATTTTCTAGATCCAAAAATGGAAGAACTGTTTTCAAAAACAGCTGAATATGAAAGGAAGAAATATGGCAATGCTAAAGTCTGCTCCTACTGCCTCTGAACCAGAGGTGGTATTCAGCCGGTTCGGATTGGTTCAGGCAAACCGGTAGTAGTGACCTGTGGGTGGGCCCCACTCCGGTGCTTTGCGGTTCTATTTAGCCACATGTTCAAGAAAAGTGTATGCATAGAAAGCTGTGCACATGCGTGGAGGTGGCACGTGCAAGCTCATATTTTCGGTGCTGGGCGAACCGGTTGGTAAATTATGAGAATCCCACCCCTGCTCTGAACAATCACTGTTTATAGTGTTGTATGTGGTATCATTATTATAAGGAAGTATACAATATCTCTGCTTAGTTAGTTGGTTGGTTGTCTGACCCTTTCTGACAGTGTTCCAGAAAACCCCCAACTCCAAGTAAAGACTCTGAAGCAATCATTTTTCAAAGTTCCATTCACTAGAATAGGTAAACTGGCACATCTGGGAAAACCTGAATCTGAGAGGACAGGGTTTTCCCTCAGTAAATCAAAATCCCTAAAACCATCTCCTCAGTCCTCAGTCGATCACATGCTCCAATCACCATCCGTCCTGTCTCGAGACTTCACTCCGACCACTCCTTCTCCAGATGCAGGATCGGCCTGACCTTGACTGACAGGAAGAATGCTATTATGTCTACAGACAACTTCTCTGCTAAATCCCCCCTCCTACTTTCCCACCCATGAGAAGGTGGCAGCATGGAAGCTTCCGGCCTAATATGGCTTCCAAAGCTGACACTTTCATTCCTGCCCAACCTGCATTCACAGTGTAGAATGCAGAGGATTTTACCAAGGAGATAGATCACTATAAGTATCTGTTTATTCAATTGCACGGCAGCATCTTTTTTTGACATGGAATAAGAGTCATAGAATAAGACACATGAGCTAAAATGAGACACATTGAGTAACAGATGACCTATTTGAGACATTAATAAGAGAAAAGAACAAAATCAGAGAGAAATTTTACCTGGTGAAGTGGTTTGAGATATAGCCAGCCAAGGCATAGAGAAAGGTATTAATTTCTGTCTGCTCATCTCAGAACTTTCTAGCTATACCCAAGCGCATTCCATGGATCCATCACTTTCTTCAAAACCCCTGAAGGCTGATTTGATAGGGTGATGGATGATTATCTTCCGGGTCTTTTGTAGCCCAGAATGCTTGGAGAAAGGCAAAGCAAAGGTAAATAGATCAATGGAAAATCTTCCAGAATCCTTGATGTGTTGTTGTTTTTTGGTCTCCTGTTTTTTTGTGGCACTTTGGCTTTGATCGAAGGAGAGGAATGGCAAATGAGGAACAGAAGAGACTTTGATCTGTACCCATTTCATTAAAAAAAAACAACAAATCTTCTAGCAAACATATATTAGACCCCCCTCCCCATAAAAGTATTTTAAATTAAACTAATTGGGAAAGTATAACTGTGCAATTGCAGTAGCTTTTTAGTGTAGAGAGGACAGATTGTTCTGATCTCCTAGGCCCTAGGGATTAAAATAATCATTCAACGTGTAAAAGAAAAATGAACATATTGATCTCGAAACTTTTTTTTGGTATGTGTGTCTCTGACTTAATGTTGACTCCTGGGGACTGCCTAGACAGTTTTCTTGGCAATATTTCTGAAGTTGCTTGCCATTGCTTTCTTTCTAGGGCTTAGAAAAGGAGATAGGCTCAATATCACCTAGTTGGCTGCATGACTAGGTAGGACTAGAATTCCCAAACTCTGGTTTATAACCCTGATGCCTTAACCATGACACCAAACTGGGTCTCAGTCTCTAAAGCTTGGGTAATGACTATTTGATGTTTCCATCCATTCTTACAGTTCCTTTCTCTGGAATGTATTGATAGAATATAACAGACAACTTGAGTTGGAAGGGGCTTTGTAGGTCATCTAGTTCAATCCCCCCCCATCCAAGCAGGAGATCCCACACCATTTCTGACAGATGACAGTCCAGTTTCTTCATGAAAGCTTCCAGTGGTGAAACTCCCACAACTTCTGAATGCAAGCGGTTCCATTGATTGTGAGAACAATCAGAGATTGGTTCCATTGTGAGAACAACAGTGTTCTCACTGTCAGCAAATTTCTCCTTACTTCTAGGTTGAATCTCTCCTTGATTCGTTTCCATCCATTATTCCTTGTGTGGCCTTCAGGTGCTTTAGAAAATAGGTTGACCCCCTTCCTCTCTGTGGCAGCCCCTCCAATATTGGAACACTGCTATCATGTCTCTCCTGGTCCTTCTCTTCACTAGACTAGCCATGCCCAATTCCTGAAACCGTTTTTCACATGTTTCAGCCTCCAGTCCCCATATATACCTGTTTTTATATCTTTCTTTCCAAAGGCATTTATATCACTTCAATCTGGGGAGAGCAGAACTATATTTTTAGGAAAAGGGACATGTAGACCTTCATGTAATCATTTCAGCTTTTGAAAGGAGTCAGCTATTCAGAAAGGACATAGATAAATCAGAGTAAGTGCAAAGGAAGGCTACCACAAGGTGTAGTTATCTGGAATCCAAACCTTACAAAAAACCTGCTACAGGTGTGGGTATTTTTACTATACAGAAGAGATGCCTGAGAGAAGCTATGAGTACAGTCTTCAAATATCTGAAATGTTGATAGACAGAAGATGTAGACTTTATCCACTATGGTCCCAGAATGCAGAACCAATGGATGAAATCTATACCAAAATAAACTGAGATAAATGTCAAGAAGGACTTCTTGATAATACAACCTGTCAATCTGTGGGTAGGCTGCCACATGACGAGGTGAGTTATCCTTGAAGTCTTCAAACAGAAGTTGTATGCCAACTGTCAGCAATGCTTCAGTGGGTTCCTGCACTGAGCTGGAGGTTAGACTAGATACTGTCTGAGGCCCAGTTCCAAATCTATGATTTTAGGAAGATGTCTACAACTGTATGTAGAATGGGAATTCTTCTTTTATTCAACATGCAGGAAGAGTACCTGTGTGTAAGTTTGTTTCATTCAAGTTAAACAATGATTACAGTAAGTGTTGTTAAGATACTATAGGTAAAGGTAAAGGATCCCCTTGCACATATGTGCTAGTTGTTCCCAACTCTAGGGGGCGGTGCTCATCTCTGTTACAAAGCCGAAGAGCCAACGCTGTCTGAAGACGTCTCTGTGGTCATGTGGCTGGCATGACTAAAAATGCCAAAGGCGCGCAGAACGCTGTTACCTTCCCACCAAAGGTGGTCCCTATTTTTTCTACTTGCATTTTTTATGTGCTTTCGAACTGCTAGGTTGGCAGAAGCTGGGACAAGTAACGGGAGCTCACTCTGTTACGCGACACTAGGGATTCGAACTGCCGACCTTTCGATCGACAAACTCAGCATCTTAGCCACTGAGCCACCGTGTGCCTATGAGATACTATACTTAAAAACAATTCTTTTTGTAAGCTAAAGACATTCACCATCTGAGGGTCAATAAAGCAACTATCCCTTTGAAATTTAAAACAGTGCATTTAAACAGTGTCACCCTTAGAACTAGTGACCAAAAGACTCAGTTCAGACCTTGTTTTGGTGCATTTGGTTCAATGGTTCATTCACTCAATGAATGTTGAGTCAGGGCTTAAATCCAAATTAGATCTGGAAAGTGAAAAGCCTTGTATGTGTTGTAGGCTAATGTGGAAATCTGTGAAAGGTAATAACTTTCTGTCTTTTTAATAGAAGTGGATGAAATTTGCAAAATGTTGCCAGATGGAGGGATGCATCCCCAAATCTGTAACATACAGTAATCTTCTGAAAAATAAGAACAAGACTTTTGGTACTGATATCCTGAATAATTATTATTATTTACAGATAAGTGTATGTTTGTGCGTTTGTGTGTGTAGTGTTTGTGTGTGTGTTTACAAAAGCAAATATTAATGTTCTTTCTCCACGTTTGCAACAAAAGACATGTACAGAACATGTGGATTTTAACACGTGAACATATCAAATACGTATTAATTTGAGGTAAAACCATTCCCTGTTCTGTATCCATTCTTGGCATATCTATAGCCAAAGTGATGAATTGAAAAAGAAAAAAAAAGAGGAATTTTTCAGTGGTATGATGGAAGATCATGAATTATTTACAGAACAATCAAAGTTTACAACTCTTCTCAATTGTTCACGAATTGGGTGGCTCTATTTTGTCTGAAATTTTAGTTACAATCGTAAAGAAGTATAAGTCACAAAACGCTCTTTCTGAAAGCTTTATAACAACGGTTGGAAACTGGAGACACAATAATATTCTGCATTAAACGGGACCGATAGAGAGGACAAGTTGTGAAGATATAAATATCTGAGAAATCAGAGGGGCACTGAAAATGACAGAATTATCTAGAACTTCTCAGACCCATTTGTGTTTATTTAAGTAGGAGAAAATAACATAATGAAGAAGTTAGTCTTTTTTTTTTCTGAGTTGACTTAACCATGATGGATATTCTCATTTGGTCTATACGTTTTGATAAAAGTGTTATATAACTTTTTGATATTTCTTTCACTTGATACATTTCACTCCTCAGTGCCCTTCACTGTTCTTCTTTCACCAAAAGCAGAAACATATTTCAGAAGCTTCTTAGGTGAAAACCATCAGAAACACATATACACAAAACTCAACTTAAATGCCTAATTGTCCCTGGGTTAATATTTACATTTTTTTGTATTTTAATGACCCCCGTAATCCCTTACATCAGGGTGAAGTCTGGGCAACTGAATGGAGCTGAGTGTTTAATGGCTGGATGCCCTTCCTGTCACCAATGCAAAGTTCACAGCAGATAATAACTCATTGTGCCCAGAGAGAGAAAAATATCTGCCGCTATCTAGGATCGAACTCACAGCCTCCTGATTGTGAGGCGAGAGCTCCATCTCTAGGCCTGCACCATTCTGGGTTAATATTTACATGCAACATCAAAACTGCAATTTTCTTTACTTCCTCAACATAACTCAATTTCTAGAGGAACATTTACAGCAGTGGTGAAAAGCTACCGGTTCGCACCGGTTCGGGGGAACCGGTACTAAAAAAAAAATACTGGTTCCTCCGAACCGGGATTTCTGACGATCAGCTGTGCCGCGTGATTTAAAATCACTAGAAAGCAAGAAATCCTGCTTTCTAGTGAATCTAAATCGCGCAGCACAGCTGATCCCCCCCCTTGCTTCTCTATTTACCTTCCGAAGCCTCCTTTTGGTGCATACTGCGCATACCTTATGATTCTTGATGAATGCATCTTTTCTTTTATGTACTCTGAGAGCGTATGCACCAAGACAAATTCCTTGTGTGTCCGATCACACTTGACCAATAAGGAATTCTATCCTATTCTATTCTATTCTATTCTATTCTATTCTATTCTATTCTATTCTATTCTATTCTATTCTATTCTATTCTATTCTATTATGTTTGATAATATTCTGTGTCTTCTTTCTGTTTAATCTTCAGCATAAGCCTGACCATTTCTGCACAATCTAGTATCTTCCTAATTATCTCTTCATCTCGTGGTGTTTCTTTGTTTTTCCAATATTGTGAAAATATAATCCCTGCTGCTGTTAAACATGCAATATTAAATAGATACTTTGCTTATCAAGTTTTTCTGATGTTATGCCTAATGAAAACAGTTCAGGTTTAAAATCTACATGTTTTCTTATCATCTTTTCTAACCACTTATGTATTTTTACCCAATTATTATTATTATTATTTTTGCTTTAACACAAGTCCACCACATGTGATAATATGTGCCCATTTTTTGATTACATTTCCAACATTTGCTAGACATATTTTTATACATTTTAGCTAACCTAGCAGGTGGTAAGTGCCATCTATAAAACATTTTATATACTTTTTCTTTATAAGAAGTTGCTATTGTCAATTTACAGTTCCTTTCCTGTAGGTTTTGCCATTTCTCTAATTCTATATTATAAACAAAGTTTTTTTTCCTGCTGTGTCATTGTATCTTTAACTTGTTCGTCCTCCATTTTCCAGTTTAGCAAAAAAAAAAAATATTTTCTTAATTAAGTTTTCATCAGAGTTCAACAATATCAGATCAAAGACTGTTGGTCCTTTGTAAAAGCCATACTTTTTCATGTCTTTATTGTATCCAGATTGTATTTGCAATTGAGGCAACCATGATAATATAATGCCCTGATCTTCAAACTCTTGCTTGGATTTTTGCCTCTATTTCTAACTACCTACCATATTTTTCCGACTATAAGATGCAACAGAGTATAAGATGCACCTTAGCTTTTGGGGAGGAAAATAAGAAAAAAGCTGATTGGTGGGTGGATCGGCCTCCTGGAATACCCCCAATCAGCTATTCCCAGAGGTGAATTTTAGCAACAGGTTCATTGATTGTGAGCTCTGCACCTTGCTTTTTCAGCCTCTGAAGCCTCCGTTTCAGAGACTATTTTTTTGAAGCTTCATTTCAGAGGCTTTTTTTTCTGAAGCTCCGTTTTGGAGCCCTTTTTCTGAAGCTCCTTTTCAGAGCCCTTTTTCTGAAGCTCTTTTTCAGAGGCTTTTTTCAGCCTCTGAAATCTCCATTTGCGAGGCTGGGCAGGACTACATTCGGGGTAAAAGATGCACCCAGATTTTCACCCTCTTTTTTGGGGGAAAAAGGTGTATCTTATACTCCAAAAAATACAGTAGGTGTAACCTGTCCCCAACTGATATCTTGGCCAGGTTCCATGATTCTTGCTTCTTCTGTAACTTAGACAGAGCTCAATAGCAAACAGAGACTAAGCTGGAATAGCTTTTTTTCTGGAGAATTCTGCTGAGTGAGACAATAAGAGCCACGGAATATATACATATATATTTAATGTAAACTTTATGGGGTGGGCTTTTTAGCACCGCAGTTGTCTATAAACAACCAAGCATTTTTGTTTATGATATTAAATAAATAATAATGATTCCCAGCTAACAGGTTTAGTTGCTAATTAAAGGCTAATTGACTTCACTGGGAGTTGACGCAAACTGTAATTGCATCCAAGTCTCTAGGAATGGCTATACTCTCCCTGGACAAATCATAATATGATTGCTAATGTTGTATTTGGCACCTGGATATTGGAATGTGGGTAGGAGATTTCTGCTTTGGCAGAAAAACAAATTGCACAACAAGATTGCCTTGTTCAGATTGTTTGAATAAATATTTGCTTGAAAGTCAACCAGCTAATAGTCTGGGTGGAATTATGTGGCCATTTGTCATATACAGACTGTTTAGAAACTCATGACTATCCCAAATGAATGAAGACTTAATGATTTCAATACTCTAGTTTCATGGTGAGCTGAGCGCGATTTCTAATCGCATCAGCTAACAGCCGCATTCAGTAATTCTGCAAATATCTGACAGTTTGTGGTTGGAAGATTAACCTTCTTGAAGAGCAAAAGATTACGAGCCGTGCTGGCGCAGTGGTTAAATTAGAATGCAGTACTGCAGCTAATTCTGCTGGCTGCAGACTGCCAGCAGTTCAGCAGTTCGATTCTCACCAGCTCAAGGTTGACTCATCCTTCCGAGGTTAATAAAGTTAGGACCCAGATTGTTGGGGGCAATACACTGATTCTGTAAACTGTTTAGAGAGGGCTGTGAAGTACTGTGAAGTAGTATATAAGCCTAAGTGCTATTGCTATTGTCACATCAGTGAAAAAAAAAGTAGGTTGATCATGGAAACTGGTGTGCACAATTGTGTTAATTAATGAGTGAAATGAAACACCCCATGAACTATCTCTCTAAAATACTCTGATTGAGAGCACGACGATGATGATGATTGTAACTTTGTTGCTTGTATCCTTACGATTTATATTGATATTGTTTCCTGATTGTTTATTTGTACCCTATGACTATCATTAAGTGTTGTACCTTATGATTCTTAATGATTGTATATTTTCTTTTTATGTACACTGAGAGCATATGCACCAAAGACAAATTCCTTGTGTGTCCAATCACACTTGGCCAATAAAAAATTCTATTCTATTCTATTCTATTCTATTCTATTCTATTCTATTCTATTCTATTCTATTCTATTCTATTCTATGGTGATGACAATGTGTGTGTGTGTGTGTGGGTGTGTATGTGTATGTGAAAAATCCCTGGAGCTTTCTTGACAAGATTTTAGAAGTGGTTTGCCTTTGTCATCTTCTTCCTAGGACTGAAGATTATTATCCCAGGGTTACCTAGCTAGCTTTGTGCTTAAGACAAAACTAGAACTCCCAGTCTTCCAGTCTCTAGCCTCAACCACAACAACAAGCTGGTTTTCAGTTTATCCACTAGAGCTGTTCTAATTAGGATGCCAATAATAGTATCATTGCACTGATTTTAGGACAGATTCATAGATCACTGAATCTGGTGTTTCTTCTTCTTTTTTCCTTTTATTTCCTACCATCAGAATTTACAAGAATAAAAACTGATCCCTCCCCAGATTCTTCTCCTCCCTCCCTCCCTGAAGTATCTATAGTGCCATACTTTGAAGTTTGGTGGTAAAAAGTTGTTATAGAATTTTATGGGTGCTTTTAATTTTTCATAGAGCCATATGACTGAACTCGGGTAAATGAGAATCTGTCTCAAATTATCTTGGAATTCAAGCTTTATCCCGATCCAGAGGACAGTACTATTAAATATGATTACTGCATATTACCATTTATGCTGGGGAAATGTAAAGCACTTTCTTTCTTGTTAGAATAGAATAGAATAGAATAGAATAGAATAGAATAGAATAGAATAGAATAGAATAGAATAGAATAGAATAGAATAGAACAGAACAGAACAGAATAGAATTTTATTGGCCAAGTGTGTTTGTCTTGGTGCATACTGTATGCTCTCAGTGTACATAAAACAAAAGAAAAAAATACATTCATCAAGAATTGTTAGTGTCTTTAGTTGAAAACATAGAAGTATCATCACAAATACTAAGTGTATCTAGAATACTGCTTTCAGTTTTGGTCACCATATTATAAAAAAGAAGTAGAGACTCTGGAAAATGTGCAGAGAAGAGCAACAAAGGGGGCTGAAGGCTAAAATATATAAAGAATGGTTGCTGGAATTGGGTATGTCTAGTCTAGTCTAGTCTAGTCTTGGACCAGGGGAGACATGATAGCAATGTTCCAATATTTGAAGGATTGCCACAAAGAAGAAGAGGTCAACCTATTTTCCAAAGCACCTGAAGGCAAGACAAGAAACAATGAATGGAAACTAATCAAGGAGAGAAGGAACCTAGAACTAAGAAGAAATTTCCTGGCAGTGAGAACAAGTAACCAGTGGAACAGCTTGCCTTCAGAAGTTGTGATTGTGTCTCCTGCTTGAGGAGAGGGTTAGACTAGAAGACCTCCAAGTCTCTTCCAACTCTGTTATTCTGTTTTGTTTTGTTTTGTTCTGGAACTTGGGAAGACATAGGGTGTACTTTGGATCTGAATTTGTGACATTCACTATATTTTAACCATAAGCAACAGCTGGTGAAGTTCCACGTAGGGTTTGAGTTACTTTCTTCTGTGATATGGTTCACATAATAATTATGACACATAAATGCAGCACCATTTTGTAAGCCTCAAGACAAGCG
The DNA here is from genome assembly GCF_029215685.1 of Pituophis catenifer annectens. Taxonomy (NCBI): domain Eukaryota; kingdom Metazoa; phylum Chordata; class Lepidosauria; order Squamata; family Colubridae; genus Pituophis; species Pituophis catenifer. The sequence continues at coordinate 8,256,361 of NW_027256884.1, forward strand.
TCAATAAACTAGATATGATCAAAGACAGAAAATTCAGCTGCTCTGTTACATGTGCTGATTTCAATGCAGACTTAGTTGTAGATTCTGTAGCAAGTAGGGGAGAAGCCTTTGGAGACTGTAATCTTTTTTATCTCACCACCTTGATCTAGGAACACTGCCCACCCATTCACAATTTCTAATGTATTTGGGGTGCCAGCTTCAGCCTTCTCCCCATAAGAAAGTATTTATGCGGAAAGACAATGTTTATCTCTGTTTAAGTTCTAGCTTGTGAGTCAGTTATTTAGAAGTGATTGTTTCAATGAGTGCTCAGGTAGTGCAAATGTTTGGCTTAGATAGTTGATTCTAGTCAATCCTATGATTAAAATTCCTGAATCAAATTTCTGGGTTGATTCACAGTATCAAAAAAACAAACAAACAAACAAACAAATCAGCTATGAGTAGGAATGTATTTTCCTACAGATTTTAAGGATTTAGCAAACTTCGTTATTATAAATATTTCTCTGATTTGTAAAGAGGGAAAATGTGTACCATGGTCATGTTCCATGTAGGATGATGACAGTGACAATGACAATGATGATGACAATGATATTGTTGATGATGATGGAGGAGGAGGGGGAGGAGGAGGAGGAGAAGAAGGAGAACGAGAAAGAGGAGAAGGAGGAGAAGGAGGAGGAGAAGGAGAAGGAGGAGAAAAAGAAGAAGAAGAAGAAGAAGAAGAAGAAGAAGAAGAAGAAGAAGAAGAAGAAGAAGAAGAAGAAGAAGAAGAAGAAGAAGAAGAAGAAGAAGAAGAAGAGGAGGAGGAGGAGGAGGAGGAGGAGGAGGAGGAGGAGGAGGAGGAGGAGGAGGAGGAGGAGGAGGAGGAGGAGGAGGAGGTGGAGGAGGAGGAGGCTGACCTTGGATCAATTACTTCCTAACCCTAAGAACCTGAGAATGGCAAATTACTTCCAAAAAACTTTGTCAAGAATACCACAGGAACCTAACCATAAAGCCATTTCAAATTAAGACTGATTTGAAGGCATTCATCATCATCATCATCATCATCATCATCATCATCATCATCATCATCATCACAATTTTCCTGCTTACTTATTGGAGAAATATAATGGGTTTATATAAATATAAACCTCTACATGGGGCTCCCCTTGAGAAGCACCCGAAGGCTCCAACTGGTCCAGAATGCGGCCGCGCGGATGGTAATGGGAGCAATGTGGCGCTCTCATGTAACCCCCCTCCTGCGCGAGCTGCACTGGCTCCCAGTGGTCTTCCGGGTGCGCTTCAAGGTTTTGGTTACTATCTTTAGAGCGCTCCATGGCTCAGGACCAGGGTACTTACGAGACCGCCTCCTGCCACCAATAGCCTCTCACCGACCAGTTCGCTCCCATAGAGAGGGACTCCTCAGGGTGCCGTCAGCCAAACAATGTTGACTGACGGCCCCCAGGAGGAGAGCCTTTTCTGTGGGGGCACCTACCATCTGGAACGGGCTTCCCCCGGAGTTACGAAACATCCAAGACTTACGCATATTCCGCCGTGCCCTGAAAACGTTTCTATTCCAACAAGCTGGTCTGGCCTAACTCTCCCTTTTTAATTGGCTTTTAAACTGGCTTTTAAATTGGGTTTTAAACCTCTTTAGATAAATTTGGATGTTTTTAATCTTTGAGCCTAAATTACTTAATCTGTTTCTTAATAGTTTTTAACTTCTATATGTATTTGTATTTATTATGGCTGTTCACTGCCCTGAGTCCTTCGGGAGTAGGGCGGTATACAAATATGAAAAATAAATAAATAAATAAATAAATAAATAAATAAATAAATAAATAAATAAATAAATAAATAATCCAGGCAGTTTTAAGAGTCAAGACTGACTTCAAGGCACCATGAATGAATGAATGAATGAATGAATGAATGAATGAATGAATGAATGAATGAATGAATAGTTGAACATTAACATCTCAAAATTGTTAATTGCAGATTGGGAGCATGCAGAGGGAGCTCATCTGAATCTGATTTTCATCACTGGATTATTGTGAAGGTTCTTGGAGAAAGGGTGCCATGAAACCTAAAAGATTAGGAAAAGGAAAAATGTACATCGCCCTTACACTCCACCTCTCTTGGTGATGATTATTGTGGGAATCTCTGCTTTCAATCTGGATTAGTGAAATGTAGAGATGGTCAAGAAAAGTCCATTTATTGAAGTAGCCCAATAAGAAGGATATGTGTTGACTTATTGTTCTCAATGATTAATATGCACACTTGGGTCTTGTTGCTTAGAAATCTTTCTAGCTTCTAGATGTGTATACAGTATGTATATGCTTCAGTGGTGAGTTGCTGTCGGTTCGCTCCAGATCGGGTGAACCGGTAGCGGCGGTGGTGGGAGGCTCCGCCCGCCCAGACGTCTCTGCACATGCACATAAATGTCACACACAAGCACAGAAGCATCACACACAAGCGCAAGAGCACACGCACCCACAAGCTCACCATAGCGGCCGAATTTGAAACCCACTACTGATATGCTTGTTTTTATATATAGGATTTAGTGTATTTATATGTTTACAGGGGAAAGGTATTAGACAACAAAGCCTTTGTCCAAAAACGTTGAGAAGATACTGATCTTCTTAACTCATTTCCAACAGGCTTTAATCCAAGCTTTTTTTTTTTAATTATTATTAAAGCTGCTTTGGTCAGTTGTTGGATTATTTTCACAGCAGACCCACCCAAAGACCCTGAGTTAAATGTGAGAAATAACCTAGAATCTGCTTGAAGATTAATTTAAGGTGCATTAAGACTGTCATTTGAAAAACGTATTCAAATGCATGTAAAAAAAAAATAAATCACACATTATGTACCATATTTTTCAGAGTATAAGACACATTTTTTCCCCTCCTAAAAGAGGCTGAAAATTTGGGTGCGTCTTATACTCCGAATGTAGCTTTTTTGAAGCTTTTTTTCAGCCCTAATGAGGCGCTAGCAGTGAAGCGTTTTGCCTGCTTCCTCCGACTCTCAGCTGTGATGTTTTTTTCAGCCCTAAGGAGGCGCTAGCGAGTGAAGCAATCTCTGTGGTTTGCCTGCTTTTCTCATTGCTTCTCTCTCCAAAGATCAGTTGTGCTTTAGAAGCTGTTTTTTATCCCCAAGCAGGGGATAAAAACCAGTGAACTAATGTGCTGAAGCTGACCAGACTAAGAATGCTAGCCAGATGAATACCTGGTAGGCAGATTATTATTATTTTTTTACTATTTCCCTCCCCAGAAACTAAGCTGCATCTTATACTCCGGTGAGTCTTATACTCCGAAAAATATGGTAGGTTTAGAAATATTAGTGGAGTGTGAATACATTATGTGTGGATACAGGAATGGGTAGATAAAAAAAAGAAAGCATTTTTAAAATATATTTGTGTGTGTTACTATAATAGTATATCGTATATGTCAGTGTTCCAAATAATAGATCCATATCAAGCAAAACTCTGAGGCAGATGAATTCCTCAAAGAATAGCTTTATTGGATATATCATATTGGCACCAATCTGGTGAAAACCAACTCTGAAGGTTCCCACAGTTTTCACCTAATTAAAAGAGAAATGTTTTCCCTCAACCCCAAACAATCAGTCACATGGTCCAATCAAAGCACTGTCTGATGGCCTGGTGATATCGCTCCTCCTCCCTCTGCCCAGGTGTGAAAACGTCCTTGGTTACCAAGAGAAAGTATTTTATTTTACTATCTCTAATCCCCCCTCCCTATCGCTCAGCTCCAGTGTGGCAGCACTGAAGCTCCAAGATGGTTTCGGCCAGGCCAGCTTCAGGGTTGACAGGATAGATAGATAGATAGATAGATAGATAGATAGATAGATAGATAGATAGGTAGGTAGGTAGGTAGGTAGGTAGGTAGGTAGGTAGATAGATAGCTAGATAGATAGATGATAGATGGATGTATAGATAGATAAATGATAGATAGATGATGACGATAGATAGATAGATAGATAGATAGATAGATACAGTAGATAGATACTATAATAGTATAATCACATTTGTATAATATGGAGGAACATGTGTGATTGTGATCCAGAAAAATATTTGTCCAGACCTGGTAGATAGAATTAGAAAATAACAAAGGAACTTCCCTATATTGCCTTTAGATTAGGTAAGGGACTACAAATTTCTTTTTTTCCCACCATGGCACCTTTTTATTGGGTCCAAGAAGTCCCATGAAGGTTGTGACTGCATAGCTTTCAGGCCCAGAATTTCATCTGTTATCACCATCCTAATATCTTTTTCAGATCTACTTACATCCACGAAACAGAAACATGGAATCCCACAGAGTTTTAGTTCAGTCCTTGATACTGCTGTGCTAGAAAAATAGGGACCTAATGCAAAATGGATTTGGGGGTGGGTGAGAAGCATTTAAGTCTTTGGAAAGGGCTATGAAGTGTCTGACTTTCTAACTGGGTTCAAGCATACTGTTACCAATCGCAAGGTCATTGCTGAAATTTAAGTGTCTCCTTGTAGGAGGGGAGAGCTAGTAGAGAGGCAGAATTTCTAATTGATTGAGCAGATCTAAATGCTTCCTTCATCTCCATAGACCACTTTTTCAGCTGCCCGAGGTTAATCACCAAGTCCACCACATGCTAATGTCCTCTGTTACATCATAATTAGACTGAGACTGACGGAGGCGAGGCGAGCTGATGGAAGTATTTGTCTCTTTTCTTTTTTTCACAAGGAGCCAGATGTTGCTCGATGGATTTCACTTAATTCCGTGACAGCTGAAATCATAGGCGGGATGTGCTGAGAGACGATGGTGACATTGATAATGGTGCAAGGAAAGGAAGGAGAGGCGGTCTACTTGGCTACCTTGTTACAGTTATTCATTATGGAGGATCACCTCATTTTCTGTGGCAATTAGGAAAGATTGGGAAGGGATTTAGGAGCCACAAATGGCAGAGCTATTTAAACTCTGCCAACAGACGTCGGTGTTCAACCAATGGAAGCATCGTCTCATCTACTGTTCACCAGAACTTTGCTGTATCATCATCATCATCATCATCATCATCATCATCATCATCATCATCACGATCATCACATCACAACTTCAGAACGACACCTCAAAATCTAGTCCCGTTGATTATAAATATTGAGCAAAAGGAGGGACAGAAGCTTTGGGCCTTTCACCCCCACTGATCCATAACATTGCCAATGACCTCTGACTGTGGTTGGTTAGTCAGTTAATTGAGGTTCATTGGCCGTATTGAAAGTCTGAAAAACTATCCATGAAGATAAAAAACAGTTCACTAATTCTGGCACACTTGGGACATCTCTGAGTAAGATGTAAAGCATTGGTGGAAAATTATGTTATTTGTTTGGTGAGTCACATATTTTGCAGTAATATTATATCCTAAGCACCACATTCTACTGGTAATTCAGAAGAGCCAAATATTTTTAAGCACTTTAGCAATAGCACTTAGACTTATATACCGCTTCACAGTGCTTTGCTGCCCTCTCTAAGCGGTTTGCAAAGTCAGCCTATTGCCCCCAACAATCTGGGTCCTCATTTTACAGACCTCGGAAGGATGGAAAGCTGAGTCAACCTTGAGCCTGGTGAGATTCGAACTGCCAAGTTGCAGTCAGCTGGCAGTCAGCAGAAGTAGCCAGCAGTAGTCTCTAGCCTCTAACCACTGCGCCACCGTGGCTCTTTAAATAATTATTGTATCACAAATCTACATAGACAGCCCTGAGTTGGAAGCAAGCAGTTGAACACGGAATCCTCATGTTCCTGACTAATCTTGACTAAACTAGAAATAAAACAAAAGACTGAATGGCAAACAATTCCATATTCCATAACTAATATACTTTGTGTCCATGGAGCTACAAGGAGCTGAGTCTGAATTAGGGAATCTTATTTTATTTTATTTTACTTAATATGGCAACCTAAATCCAGCATGATTTCAGATTGTTTTTTTTTCCCCCATGTTACATTCTATCTTTATCCTTACAGTTAAGAAGAAAAGGATTCCTTCATTTTATTTTATTTTTTAAATCCAGGGAACCTCATTACTTTGAGCCATCAGTCATTCTATTTTTTTTTCTTTTACCGAAATTCAAATCATCTTCTTCTTTCGATGAGAAGCGAAACATATTGAAAAGAAAGAAAACCAAGAAAGTCCAATTGCCTCCTGAAAAAGCACCTTCGGGACAACCATGACCTGGATGACTGAGAATCTCTACAGAACTTTTAGCTATACAATTTGGGATGAATACTCTTTGAATGATGTGGGAGTAGGAATGGATTTCCGGAGGAAAAATTGCAGACTACAGGAACCAGGAGCAATACTCAGGCCACCCTAAGGACACAGATAAACCTCCAAGTGCTTCAATGACCCTCTAAAAAGATACAGATGACCAGCTGTCTACAAGGAATATAAATCCTTCCATTCTCCACTATCCTGTCAGAGCTGAAGAAGCTTCTTGGATGAGAAGCGAAACTCTTCAAAAGAAAAAAAACAAACAAGAAAATCCAGTTGCCTCCTGAAAAAGCACCTTTGGGACAACCATGACCTGCATGACTGAGAATCTCTACAGACTTTCAAATCTTCTTCACAAACAAGTTTATATCGGCCAAACATTTTTGGCAGACAGAATCACTCTTCCCTTTTGCAAAGTTTTCAGGAAAAAAAAAAAATCCTAGCCCAAGGAAGGAATGATAATTGTGGTTACAAATTTATGTCATACCTATTAAGCTGCAAAGTCCATAATACCTAAGAAGGGTAACTTTCCATATTGAGATCCTGGAGGCAAATATAAGAAAAAAATAATAATACATAAATTAAGTTCCACCTCTTGAAGACAAAATACTGTCATCAGCCTGGCTAAAGAGCGTAATGAGATAATTAAACACCTCATAGACAGTAGCTATCAGTATACATTATTCTTTAATGTGTGCTCATGTTGAAGTTGACCCCTGAAATCATTATGGTTAAATATGTCTTTGAAGCAAAAAGCATCGTAGATACAGCTAAAGAAACACGTTCTTGTCTCGGTACAATTAGGCAACAGGTCTTGCTTCATCATTTGTCCTGGTCAGTGTGTTTCATCCTTGCTCACTACATTGGCTTGTATAATAGATCTGGTGTATTTCCCAATTAACATTCTAAGAGACACTAACAAATAGGAGTCATAGAACTATACCTGGCTTATTGCATCCAATTTTTGGTCACCACATTACAAAAAATATGTTGGAAAATGTGCAGAGAAGAGCAACTAAGATGTTTAAGAGCTTGGAGATTAAAACCTATGAAGATCTGTTGCAGGATTTGGGTATGGCTAATCTAGAGAAAAGAAGGACTCGGGTGGCATGATAACAGTATTCCAGTATTTTAGGGGCTGCCACAAAGACGAGGGAGTCAACTTATTTATCAAAGCACCAAAAGGCAAAATAAGGCACAATGGAAAGAAGCAACCTGGAATTCAAGAGAAACTTCCTAACAGTGGGAACAATTAACCAGTGGAACGGTTTGCCTTCAGAAGTTGTAGGTGCTTCATCATTGGAGGTTTTTAAGAAGAGACTGGACAGTCACTTGTCTGAAATGGTATATGATCTCCTGCTTGAGCAGGGGGTTGGACTAGATGACCTCCAAGGTCCCTTCCAACTTTATTCTGATTGATTGAAAATGCATGACATTTTAGCTCAGTCATATGAGAGAGAGAGAGAGAGAGAGAGAGAGAGAGAGAGAGAGAGAGAGAGAGAGAGAGAGGGATGGAGGGAGGGAGGAAGAGAGAGAGGGGGATAGAAGGAGAGAGGGGGGAGGGGGGAGGGAGGGGGGAGAGAGAGAGAGAGAGAGAGAGAGGAGAAGAATTATTTCAGGATAAATGGCAAGAAGAGCTGGAAAAATCAAAGGATTTCCTTTTGAACTGCCAAAAAGCATTGATAAAAAACTAGAGGCATGACTAATTCTGATGTTTATTAGTGTCATATTTTTAACTTAGGAGCAAGACGAATTTTGCCTTTTATGGTTCATGCTCTTTTGATTTAAAACCAAAACAAACTATTTTCAGCAGAGAATCCTAGATAGGATATGCTGAAAACCTGAACTATCGATTTTTCTGTAAAAAGAAAAAAAAAAAGAAAAAAAGAAAATTAGAAACGGAGAGTTATATTTGTTTCCCAGCTTCCAGTCTAACCTTTTTCTTGAAACAGTCAAGGAGTACGATCAAGAGAGTGACCCCAATACAACAGATCACATCCTTCTTGTTTTCCTTCTGTTTTTAAACTGGCTGAGTGGCTGTTAGTCGGAGATTAAGTTTCTCGGTGTTATATTTCGGCTCGTACATCTTAGCAACAAGCTCAAAAAAAAAAACCAAAAAAAAAAAAAAAAAACCTGTGTTTGAGGAAGAAAACTCCAGCTCTTTGGGTTCCAGGGTTCCATGTTGTAAAAATGTATGCCTGCTAATTCTGTCATTGGAAGGTCCACTCCTTAACAGGTGTCTAAGGAATATTCAGCATCCCTGAATCTGCCCTGTGCCGAGTTGAAGGTTGCTTTGCACACTGCTATCACCAGTGTGTGGTGATAGGTGATGACAAGAATGGTGCAGAGAGACTTTGAACAGGGCTGGCCTCAGACAGGGCCTGCAATGGAGGAAGCAGGGGAACAAACATCATTTATGCTCTGTTTCATGCAACTAAGTCTCTTGGCTTTGCGATCGTTCAGAAGTTATCTTAACATCATCCAGGGGCATAATTTGGTCTCCCAAGACTGTGTACACACTGGCAGCTTCCTGATAAACTCCATCTCCTTCCGTTAAGTCGGAGAGTAAATATGCCTGAAGCTATGGAATAAGAGACAGAACAGATCAGATTCTGGAAGTTTCCAACACATGCACAATTTGCTTAAGTTTTCATATTTTTTTTTAGCTTTTTATTTATTTATAATGGGTTCACTGATGCTGTGGGTTAACTCAGCCTTCCCTCTCTCTCTCTCTCTCTCTCTCTCTCTCTCTCTCTCTCTCTCTCTCTCTCTCTGTCTGCCTCTCTCTCTGTCTCTGTTTGTCTCTGTCTCTCTCTGTGTCTGTCTGTCAGTCTGTCTGTCTGTCTGTCTCTCTTTCTCTCTGTGTGTGTGTCTCTCTCTCACACAGGAAACCTGAAGAAATAAATGTTCATGGATACATGGATTTTCAGTGTGTGGGAAAAAGTGATTTAGCCCCAGCAGATTCTCAACCTATACTATCTGCTTTGCCCATAAAGAGAGTTCGAAAGTGAGTTTCTAGTGCAAGTTTTCTCTTCATAGAAAACGTCTCCTCAAAATTATTCATAGCCACAAATGAGCATCCTGAATCTGGTTCTTTCCCAAATTTTGAGGACTCATGATTAGAACAAAGAATATAGAATAATGGAATTGGAAGGGACCTTGGAGGTCTTCTAGTCCAACCCCCTGTTCGAGCAGGAGACACTCAGACAAATGGTTGTCCAGTCTCTTTTTGAAAGCCTTCAGTGATGGAGCACCCACAACTTCTGAAGGCAAACTATTAGGTGCTCCATCACTTCATTAAATTGGAGTGAAACCATATCTCACTACAGGTTTCCCTTTAAGCCATTCTTTCTGAGGTAAACCAACCAATTAGGTTTTGAAATCTGCTTTATTCTGGTTTGTTCCCACAGGATATCCGAATTTTTCAAGTTTTTTTTTTTAAATTCTGGTACATAAAACTGGAGACGAAAACAGTAAAGCAGTGAATATACGAACACTGTAGAGGTGGTATTCAGCAGGTCCTGACCAGTTCTGGAGAACTGGTAGCGGAAATTTTGAGTAGTTCAGAGAACTGGTAAATACCACCTCTGACTGGGCCCACCCCCATCTATTCTCTGCCTCCTGAGTCCCAGCTGATTGGGAGGAAATGGGGATTTTGCAGTAACCTTCCCCTGGAGTGGGGACGGAATGGAGATTTTACAGTATCCTTCCCCTGGAGTGGAGAGGGAATGAAGAATTTATAGTATCCTTCCCCTGCCATGCCCACCAAGCCATGCCACACCCACCAAGCCATGCCCACAGAACCGGTAGTAAAAAAAATTGAATCCCACCACTGGAACACTGAGGCTTGTTTGTATACCAGGAAAACATTGTTTTCCATTATATCTCAGTGTCTGAACAAGGACTATCACATACAATCTGTTTTCAAAATCTTCCTTGCTTCATTATCATACCGGGCTTGATTTCTTGTGCTGATTCAAAGTCGGTTGCGCCAAAGAAATCTAGAGGTTTTCTCATCCATTCGGTTCTGTTTGGGCTAATTTGTCCAATAAGTCATCAAAGATGTTGAATTTTCTGATGTTTAATTCTGCTGATATGGAAGGCTTTGTTTCACTGCTGGGAATAACAGATTGCTGCTCTTTGTGCAGGATGTTTGATTCCATCCTATTTTGCATATTCCCTCTCAAATAATGTTGGGCCTCTTTTATTTTTGCTTTTGTTTTTTAAAAAAAACAGATGCTGTATACAAGCATGTTTAATGATGCTAGCTTGTCAGAGAACTGGGTCACCATATTGTGGCTGATTAGCAAGCTGTTTCTGAAACAATCTTTGCTTACGCATATTTGGAAAGTTACTTTCATACTGTCATAACTTCTGGAGGACACAGATGTTTCCGTCCAATTACTCTTAAGGAGATTTTAAATTTAAACTACTTTGGTTGACAAGTGCATGATGACATTATGCACATAAATCAATCTCAAAATTAATGTTCTTTCTCTGTCTCTCTCTCTCCCCCCACCCCCTTGCCTTTGGTTCACAATCAGTCAATAAGGAAGTGTTTCTTGTTAATGTGGACTTATAATTTGGGAGACAAAGCGTGATGTCCGTCAACCATGAAGAACAAGGATTTGTCTGGCTGATTTTTCTTCCGAACGTCTTAAATGAATGCTAAGGACTAATAAGGCAATAGCAGATTTTGTTTACTAAATCCTAATTTGATTGTGATTTACATTAGTCAAGGGAGAGTACGTGCAGCTTTGTCCTATTATTATCTGGTTCTGAGCTACAGTATATGGGTGGTTTGCAACACAAACTTTCAGATCGATAGATAGATAGATAGATAGATAGATAGATAGATAGATAGATAGATAGAGTGAGTGAGTGTTGGAAGAAATATCTATCTGGTTCAGTTCCAAGCTGGGAGAAAGGCACTGGAAACATGGTGGCTGATTGGAAAGATGGTTTAATGATGAAGCAGAACCACCAAGCACATCGTTCTGGTGCAGCTGACCACATGGAGTTGAGAGGGGGGGTTTATACCTTCTTTTGGGCTTTGCACTTGAGCTTCCTGTTCCTGTGCAAGCATATGTATTCTATTGGTTGTTGTCAGACTCCCATGGGGCCATGTACAAATCCTGAGCTAAGTTTGGTTGAAGTTTCTGAGGGTGATGCAATGAAAGGACATTGGGCAATTCCTATTGTGGCTGAGGGCTAATCCTGTTTCTGAATTTTGATCATGTGACCATGGGGATCCTGCAATGGTCGTAAGTGTGAAAAATGGACCAAGAGTCACTTTTCTTAGTGCCGTTGTAAGTTTCTTTTTTTTATTGAAAAGTTTTACAAAAAAGAAATACAAAATTCCCCCCCATGTTCCCCCCACCCTTTCCCCCCTTCATCCCACCCTCCCCCCAGACTTCCCAGAGCAAAATACAAGGTGTTTCATTTAATCAATCATAAGATAGATTAATCTACTTATCCTCAAAGTACTAACTCCCCCCCTGAAACCTTAACTCCACTATAGATAACCTAATACTTCTAATACTAACATTCATTCATAAGCTATTTGATATTTTCTTGTCTGATACTTATTTTGAATATAATCAATCCATCTTCTCCATTCCGATACGTATCTTTCTTGCGTGTGGTCCTTCAAATACGCTGAGATTTTCGCCATTTCTGCTAGGTTTGTTACTTTCAATATCCACTCTTCAATAGTAGGCAAAGAGTCCTTCTTCCAATATTGAGCTACCAACAGCCTAGCTGCTGATATTAAGTTCAAAATCAATTTAGTCTCTGATACTGTGCAGTCCATAGTTATGCCCAATAGGAACAATTGAGGAGTAAATTTCAACCTTCTTTTCAGAATATTCTGCATCACCCACCAAATTTTTATCCAAAATGCCTTGATTTTCTTACAGGTTCGCCATATATGATAATAGGTTGCATCATTACATTCACATCTCCAACATTTAGCTTGCAAATTCGAGTACATACATGATAATTTTTTAGGATCTAAGTGCCATCTATAAAACATTTTATAAAAATTCTCTCTAGGTGCCGTTGTAAGTTTCAACGGTCATTAAAAGCACTCCTGTAAATCAAGGATTATCTGTACAACCTTCAAAAGGCTAGGAAGTTAGCAGGGAGGTTAACCACAGAGGTAGACCTCGACTTACGACAGTTCATTTAGTGACCATTCGAAGTTACAATGACACTGAAAAAAGTGACTTATGACTTAACAGACTTATGACTGTTTTTCACATGACCATTGCAGCATCCCCAGAACCACGCGATCAAAATTCAGACACTTGGCAGGTGGTTCGTATTTATGACGGTGCAGCCTCCCAGGGTCACATGATCCCCTTTTGTGACCATCTGGCAAGTAAAGTCAACGGGGAAGCCACAATTCACTTAACAACAATCTTACAACCTTAAGGACTTCAGTGAATCATTTTACAACTGTGGCTAGGAAAGTAAAAAATGGAGCAAAACTCACTTAGCAAATGTTTCGCTTAGCAACATAAATTTTGGGCTCAATTGTGGTCATAACTCGAGGACTATCTGTATCCATAATATTCCTAAGTGCCTCTTTTGTTTCTTCACATTATTGAGTTTGTATTATTATACAAATCAATATGTGGAAAATATATAGCCAGATACACTAACAGCACTTGATCCGTCGTTCTGTGTTTTTATTTTTCTTACCCAAACATATAGATATACATTGGCACGAGTATGTTATCTTCCCTTAGTGTGATAAATTGTTTTACTTTTCTCTTTATGGGATACCATTTGTTTTAGAGTCAAGCTGCTGCCTCTATCTCCTTTTCTTCAACCAAAATAAATCAGATGAAATCAGGAAAGAAGGGAAGGAAGGAAGGAAGATGGAAGGGAGGGAAGGAGGGAAGATGGGAGGGAGGGAGGGAGGGAGGTCTGAATATCCAATACATTTTTTTTGGGGGGGGGATGGACAATTCTGTCCTCACAACCACTCTGTGGTACAGATTCTTTGCTGCCATTTTAGTCTTTATCTCCTCCTCCTCCTTCCTAGCAGCTTTATGCTGTAGAATAGTATGGAAGTGAATATTCCCTCACTCAAGTTTCCATGTTTTATGTTGCATAAAAAAGAGGCAAACTTTTTTTTTTTAAGCTTTGTTTGTTTGGCCTCTTAATATAACCAGGAATATGCAGTGGAGCTAAATGGCTTATTTTATTGATTATTTTATTGATTATTTTAACTTCTTTTAACAAAACATGTTTATTTTATTGAAGGAAGGAAGGAAGGAAAAAAGGAACAATGGGAGATGGGAGAATGGGAGAGAAGGAGGGAAGAAGGAAGGAAGGAAGAGGGGGGAGGGAGGGAGGGAGGGAGGGAGGGAGGAAGGAAGGAAGGAAGGAAGGAAGGAAGGAAGGAAGGAAGGAAGGAAGGAAGGAAGGAAGATCTGAATATCAAACACATTATTTTTTTGGGGAGGGGACAGGGACAATTCTGTCCTCACAACCACTCTGTGGTGCAATTAGGCTAAAACCTAATTTATCAACTAATTCTAGTCATACATTGAGCTTCAAGGATAAATGGTGGTTTGAACTTGGATATTTTCACAGACCATTGAGTATTTAGATTCTGTCCTTCAAAGTATCAGCTAGTTTTGGGTAAGAAACATTTTCACCATTATTGATCCTCGTTTAATAAATACACGTCTTGCTTTATAAATTTCTTTCAGGGAAAAAAAGAGAACTTTCAAGAAATTCTCACAGTTCAGGTATATTCTTAAATAGTTGATAAGAGGATAATCAAGGATCTCCAGTCCAAAGGAAGCTTCACTGGTGCGCTTCTCTTACCCTTAAATGGCAGCTCTTCTTAAGAATTTATCCTTTTCCTGGAAAATATAAAATAAAATTGAATGAGTTATCCTTCAGCGTCTGTGATCACAAACCTGAAGGAGAATTTGAAAGGTCATTTGTGCCCTGCTTCTGTGAACACAGTAAGACATTTCATGCAAAGAAAAGTGCTTCTGTTTCAGTCGGCTTCTCGTTGTGCATACTTTAACTTCATTCCGGCCAGTTTTCAGATTTGTTCCTTAATTCTCTTGCCTAATTTTTTGAACCAATGAACTAATTCCAAGCATCAGGGTTTGAGACGCACGAAGTGGGTCGGATTCTCTCAAAGCTTGGTCCCAAAGGATTTCTTCTTTTGACTTTTGACTTCTAAACTGACAAGATAACCAAAATCACATCGACAGTCACACAGGTAGAAAGCTCACCATCCTATCTGTTCTGTCCTCATGACACATCAGTCTGCGTACAGCTTGACATTTATTTATTTATTTATTTATTTATTTATTTATTTATTTATTTATTTATTTATTTATTTAATGCAATTTATATGACGCCCTATCTCCGAGGACTCAGGGCAGCTCACAACGACAAAATGCACAATTCCTCATAAAAGCCAATATAAAATTAAAATCCCAATTTAAAACAATTTAAAATTCATTAAAAAAAACTCCCCCATCAGTCCAGGCTGAGGAACAACCAGGTCTTCAAATCGCGGCAGAATGAGCGAAGGTCAGGGGCCATCTGGAGCTCCAAAGGAAGCTGGTTCCAGAGGATGGGTGCGCCCACAGAGAAGGGGGTCGCCAGCCGACACTGTCTGGCCGATGGCACCCTGAGGAGGCCCTGTCTGTGGGAACACATCGGGCGATTGGGAATTGTCGCTGGCTGCAGGGGGTCCGACAAATTTCCTGGGCCTAGGCCATGGAGGGCTTTGTAGGTAATAACATGCAGCTAAACCCACCTATCCTCCAATAAAACAGACCATGGGCATAGATCTGAATGCTTTATTGAAAGAACAGGATATGGTGAAACTGGGGAAAATAGGGATACATACAATGCAGGGATGGGTTCTACTTACCTTTACTACCGGTTCGCATTGCGCCTGCATGCTCGCTTCGCTTGCTTGCACACTCTTCTGCGCATCCACAGATCAATTTTGATGATGTCCGGGTCAGTGGGCAGAACCTCCCACCAGTTTTACTACCGGTTCTTGTGAACCAGTCTGAACGGGGGGCAACCCACCATTGATACAATGAGAACCAAATACAAGATAAACAGTATTGAGTTATTGCTGAACATAACAATTTATAAATACAAGCAATTTAAATCTCACCAGTGATGCTGTGTGTGGGGGATGTGTGTTTGTCCTTGGATGACCACGTGCCACAAATTGGGATGGATTCTTCTTTGTGCTTCTGCCTTCTCCAAATACTAAAGGAAATGGAGTGCACTTGTTTTGAGAGTGATGGGTAAAGGGGTTAGGTCAGCTTCAAACAATATACTTGGTATTTGTCTCTCTGGCCAGTAGATGGGGCTAGACAGCAACAACAGTATATAAAAGTTATATGCTGGGGCATGACACTACCCATGATTACATCAGTTCAAAAGCTGAGGTGATTTTATCCTTATCTCTAATTCAACCTTTTTTTCCTCCTCTGTGGAAACACGTAGTTCCATAAGTTCTTAAAACCACATTCCTCAATTAGTCAGCAAGATTGTATTTGTGTAGAGACTCTTCAAGCACCTCTGATGTTGGTTCCTTCAGGATGCTGAGGACATTTTGGCTTCACCTCCATGGAGTTTGTGGAGGCAAAAATAGCTCAGCGGCTCGTTAGCGTTCTTACGAATAAAATGCTGTGTGTCTCCATTCCTGAGTAGAAAGGGTTATCTACATAATGACCGGGATTTTGCTAGTTATAAATAAAAACCGCGTCAGTATGGAACAATGGCAGAGACGATAAATGTCTCATTTTAATACAGGGCTTTGTTGTCAAGCTTTCCTTGATTCCCTTCCTTTGGCTGGTGCTGCTCTGTGCTGTTTTGTGCTGGATGTGCATTTAAAGTAATCACCACTTTCCTATAATGGCTTCTCAAATGCGTATTCTGGGTGGCATGTTTCTTACTAGCCACATATAGATGAGCAATATGGCCATTTAGGAAATTAAAACTGTGCTAATGAAAAGGCGAGCCTGGCTCCTACCTAAATATTCTTGAACAATAAAGAAAATTCCATTAAGGAAATTAGAAAGGTTTTTTTTTTTTCTTTCTTTCTTTACAGTCCTCCTTCTCTTTGTGCAAGAGGATCAAGCAGTATTCCCACGTATGCTCTTTGGTACATTAATTTGCTGCTTCCTACAGTAGGCGATCAATTGTTGGAAGTTCCACAACATTACATTATTTTAAATGGACTGTCTACGTTGCCCTGAAGAAATGCTCAAAGTTAACGGATAGATTCAGTCTGGCTATGGATGGTGCATGCTTCCTAGCAGGAAGAGCTGGAACCTAACCGTATATCACATTGTAAATGTACAGTCACATGTTCAGGACGACTGTAGTTTCATTTCTCCAAAGAACTTTTCCTACAGGAGTATTTGAGATCCTAAGTGTAGAATCGTCCTTGGGATTTATCAAGGCCTACCTGTAAGACATACTGGATTAACCAAAAGCTTTTAAACTTTCAGGTTTGGCAGATTTTATATAGCACTGGGTTGAATTTACGGGATGTTGATGGTAGTAATATCTGACAGGACATATTAAAAATGATTATAGGTTATGTGCTAGATCAGGGGTGTCAAATTGAGGCAGGGGTGAAAACCATTTTTTTTTACTACCGGTTCTATGGGCTTGGCTTGGTGGGCATGGCAGGGGAAAGATACTGCAAAATCTCCATTCCCACCCCACTCCAGGGGAAGGATACTGCAAAATCTCCATTCCCACCCCACTCTGGGGCCAGCCAGAAGTGGCATTTGCCGGTTCTCCGAACTAGTCAAAATTTCTACTACCGGTTCTCCGAACTACTCAAAATTTCCACTACTGGTTCTCCAGAACCTGTCAGAACCTGCTGGATTTCATCCCTGGCACTGGGTTGAATTTAAGGGATGTTGATGGTGGTGATATCTGACGGGACATATTAAAAATAGTTATAGGCTATATGCTACAGTAGATCAGGGGTGTCAAATTCAATTTCATTGAGGGCCACATCAGGGCTGTGGTTGACCTTGGAGGGGCCGGCGGGCATGGCCAACTGGGTGGACGTGGCCATCTTGATACCACTCCCCAAACTGCTGACATGTTTCCTCCTCACACTGGGTAGACCGGGCTGAAGCCATGCTGGCCCAATGTTTCCTCTTCGCACTGGGTAGACCGGGCCAAAGCGATGCTGGCTGGCCCCTTACATTTTCCAGGAAGGCCCTGCCAGGCCTTGTGTATCCGACCAGGCGTTGTGTTTGACACTCCTGTGCTGGATCTTTGGATTCAATTGGAAGAGGCTGTTTCAGGAGCTAACATCCTACCAGTCCAGAAATATTGAACATCTTTAAAACAGCCACTTATACAATACAAGGTTGCTGTATAACACTCCAGGAAAAAAAAAAACACCTTGTCTGCTTTAAAAAGTTGTAGATAAAAGCAGTAACCTTTCCAAGGCATCATATTGTAAAACCAACCCAAAATATTGTACATATTTCTTAAAAAGACTATAGACTATTATACAGCCAGGAGTCTGGTCCCATACAACATAATGGGATCTTAGTTCTGGAAAACCGGTAGTGGAAATTTTGAGTAGTTCGGAGAACCGGTAGTAAAAATTCTGACTGGTCCTGTCCCCATCTATTCTCTGCCTCCTGAGTCCCAGCTGATCGGGGGGAAATGGGGATTTTGTAGTAACCTTCCCCTGGATTGGAGAGGGAATGGAGATTTTACAGTATCCTTCCCTTGCCACGCCCACCAAGCCACACCCACCAAGCCACATCACACCACGCCCACCAAGCCACACCCACAGAACCAGTAGTAAAAAAAATTTGAAACCCAGCACTGGATCTTAGATAAACCTGAGCATTAAAATCAAAGTCACCAAAACTTTGAGAAATCACCATATTTCTTTGAGACTTTTAAGAGAGAGTTTTTATTTCATTTCATTTTTTGTTTCTTGTGTTCCTGGCTAGATTTGAGCGCTGTGCTTCTATCTTGTGAATTTCAGGATGAAAGGCTCAACTTCAATATTCTACTACAATACTAACATTTTAAATTTACATGGTTGAGGCTAAAATCGGCAGCCATTTGGTGTTTGGGTCTTAGAAACGCCAATCAACATTTCCTAAGAAATGTGAAATAATGGTAAACGATAAAGTGTTTTCAAAGGGCACTGAATTTGTAAAGAACATTTGCTGAATTCCAATCTAATTCATGCTTCATGTAATTGAGTTGAGATAACTAGCAAGTGGTTATAGCTCAAAAGGTCTGAGAAGCAGAATTGGATTGGACCTCCTGCTAATTAGAATGTGTCTTGGGATAATATGAATGTTAAAATATACTGAAATGTTTGTGCATTTTCCAAAGGTCAAAGAACTGAGAAGTTATTTTGTTTGAAGCTCAAATTCAAGGAACTAAAGCTGGGGTGTTTTTCCCCCCCCCACCCTTTATTTTAACAAATCTGCCATATCCTTTGAAAAGTGGTTTGGGGGAGGACTAATAAATTTCCTATGGTGTATTGTAATTTACTCACCTACACTGTTCTTCCTAAACTTATGTCATGTACTAAATTACCATATGCTTAAGGTTTTCTGACAATTATTTGACATTATATGTACGCAGAACATACTGACGTCTATTCCTTTTCTCTCTTTCGGCAGAATCCATCCTTCTGTTTAACATCTTCATTGCTTTCCAAATGCTGCATATAGCCGGGAAATGTTATGAAAGTTGGGATATATCAAATAAGGCTGGTGACTTCTAAAAGTTAGTATTTTTGTTAATAATTAACTATGACAAGATAGAAGAAATACATATTCAGCCATGCAACCAGATCAAAGTTTTGAGTTGGTCTATTAATTATATATAAGTTCTGTTTCACAGGGAAAATGTTAAATAACTATAGAATTCCAGCAAAATGTTGAATGGATTCAAACACAAACACAAATACTCAAACACAAATACATTCCAAAGAATTTGTTCATATAATTGAATATGTGGCACCTTTAATACTACTCCAAGGACTTCTTTTCCTTTTCCTTTTCCTTTTCCTTTTCCTTTTCCTTTTCCTTTTCCTTTTCCTCCTCCTCCACCTCCTCCTCCTCCTCCTCCTCCAACATAAATATGACAGGGACAAAATTTGGGTACTTTTTCAATCAATTCTTTACAATACCTTCTTTCAAAGAAATGAATGTTTCCAAGATGTTGTGTAAAAAAATATACTGTATGTTGCTTAGCTATGTATTTTGTAGAAAAAGTGTGAGCAAGTTACCTGAACTTTGCCTACAACTAATATACAGTAGATAGATCAGAAAGAGAGTAACTTGTCAATTTCAATGTCTCCGGAGATTCAGAGGCCAGTTTCTAGAGATTAAATGTCCATGGGAAAAAATCCTTTCTAGAGGGAAGGATGTACATATTCCAGAGGGAAATCTCCACACTCCATAGCCAACGAGAAGCCTTAAGAAACAAAAGTTATAGTTCTCCCCGATCCTTAAACTAGGAATCTCCAAACTTGTCAACTTTCAGACTGGTGGACTTTGACTCATGCTGGCTGGGGAATTCTGGGAGTTGAAGTCCACCAGTCTTAAAGTTTCTGAGTATGATGACCTCTGCCCTAAACTTTAATTGCTGATGCATATACTTGAACCCTTGAGGTTCTTCAAAGGCTGTCAAGGAAGACATGGCAGTAACAACTGATTCATCAGGTACTCTTTAATCTGGCAAGAGATTTTCTCTTCCTCTTCATTTGAATTAAGGCCATTATTTAAGAAGATCATTGCTCTTCCAATCAAAGCAAAGCATATCCAGACCCCTTTCTCATTTTCCCCCAAAACCTCTTTGGAAATTAAATTGAGGATATGGGTAGACTTTAGTTGTACTCCTTTGTTGACAAAATTTAAACCGAGAGACCAACTACTAACAGGATTGGCTAATTGAGTCTTTATAATGTACAGCAAAGGGACAGGGTGGCTCAGTGGCTAAGACAGAGTTTGTTTGATCAGAAGGTTGGCAGTTCAGCAGTTCGAATCCCTAGCACTGCATAACAGAGTGAGCTCCCGTTACTTGTCCCAGTTTCTGCCAACCTAGCAGTTCGAAAGCACGTAAAAAATGCAAGTAGAAAAATAGGGGCCACCTTTGGTGGGAAGGTAACAGTGTTTCATGCACCTTCAGTGTTTAGTTATGCCGGTCACATGACCACAGAGACATCTTCAGACAGCGCTGGCTCTTCGGCTTTGAAACGGAGATGAGCACTGCCCCCTAGAGCCAGAAAATGACTAGCATCCATGTGCGGGGAAATCTTTACCTTTAATGAACAGCATGAACCCATTGTATGAACCAGTGTTCGCTGTGCTATCAACCTGATATTACAGTTTCTTCCTGGATGGCTAAACCAGGGCCTTGTAAGCTGTGGGAAGCTGTCCTAGTCTACCTTCCAGAGGCTCTAACATTCATGCATTGCTGAAAGTATAATCCATTAAGTCTTTTCTTTTCTTTTTTTTGGTTACCAGGACATGGTTTTTTGAAATACTCATTCATACAGAGACTCGTTTTATATTCTAGTTTTTGAAACACCTGCCTGCCTGCTTGGTGAAAATGCCAGAGTTACGTTACAAGATGGGTCAGTAACCAAAGGTCAACTTTACAATTCATATTCTGACACCGTAAGTTTAATTAAAAGATAATAAAGGGCAATGATTTATTGGCACTTTTCGGATTACTGAATAGTTTTGATCTTAGGCTGGCCTCAGGCCTAGATCCTATCTTCTGCGTGGAACCCAGTATGATCAGTTACGGATTGTTGTGATTTAATGTTCCAGTTCCTAAAAGAGGATTAAAGCAAATATTTTAACTCTTGGATACTTTTGTCTGTGGTCAGCCTTGGGTCCCTAAAGTTTTCTTGGCAAGATTTTTCAGAAGTAGTTTTCCTTCCCTTCTTCTTCTTCCTAAGACTGGAAGTGAGAGGTGGAGACTGGCCCAAAGTCACCCAGCTCCTTTTGTGCCTCAGGTGGGAATTGGAACTCAGGACTCCCCATTTCTAGCCTGGAACCTTCACATATGCACCAAATTGATTCACTTTTTTAGGTTTTTTAAAAAAATATGCTTTGCTTGTTGACATGTTATTTATTAATTCATCATATGTGTATAATTGCCCATTTTCCTTCCTTCCTTCCTTCCTTCCTTCCTTCCTTCCTTCCTTCCTTCCTTCCTTCCTTCCTTCCTTCCCTCCCTCCCTCCCTCCTCTTCCTTCCCTTCCTCCCTCCCTCCCTCCCTTCCCTCTCTCTCCCTCCCTTCCTCCTTTTGCTTTTCTCCCATTCCTTTCTTCCTTCCTTCCCTCCCTCCTCTTCCTTTCCTCCCATTCCTTCCTTCCCTCTCTCCCTCCCCTTCCTCCCTCCCTTCCTCCTCTTGCTTTCCTCCCCTTCCTTCCTCCCCTTCCTTCCTCCCCTTCCTCCCCTTCCTCCCTCCCTCCCTTCCTCCCTCCCTCCCTTCTTCCTTTCTTTCCTCCCCTTCCTTCCTTCCTTTCCTCCTTCCTTCCCTCCTTCCCTCTCCCTGCCTCCTCTCACTTCCTCCTCTTCCCTCCCTCCCTTCCTTCTCTTGCTTTCCTCCCAATCCTTCCTTCCTTCCCTTCCTCCCTCCTCTTGCTTCCCTCCTCTTCCTTCTTTCCTTTCCTCCCTCCCTCTCTCACACCTCTTCCTCCCCTCCCTCCCTTTCTTTCCTCTCTCCCTCCCTCCCTTCCTCCTCTTGCTTCCCTCCCCTCCCTCCATCCCCTTCTCTCCCTCCCACCTTCCCTCCCTTCCTCCCTCCCTTCCTCCCCTTGCTTTCCTCCCCTTCCTTCCTCCCTCCCTCATTCCTTCCCTCCTTCCCTCTCCCTGCCTCCTCTCCCTTCCTCCTCTTCCCTCTCTCCCTTCCTTCTCTTGCTTTCCTCCCAATCCTTCCTGCCTTCCCTTCCTCCCTCCCTCACACCTCTTCCTCCCCTCCCTCCCTTTCTTTCCTCTCTCCCTCCCTCCCTCCCTTCCTCCTCTTGCTTCCCTCCCCTCCCTCCCACCCTCCCTCCCTTCCTTTCACTAAACTAGACTAGAACATTGGGAGGTCCTGAGTTCCACTTCTCGCTTTAGACACACAGGGATCTGGGTGACTTTGGGCCATAGAATACCTTTGCCACTGTATGAGCTGTATGAACTATTGACAGAATAATCCAGGTGTTTATTACCACATGCAAAGACTCCTTCATGTTTTCTGACATCTCACATGGATCCCATGAGAAGCATCTCTTGTCTAGGGAATGATCCTTGCTTTCAAAAACTCTTCTTGGTTTAAGAACCATCTCTGGTTGTCTTCTTAGAGTCGGATGTTTTTTCATAGACTTTTCTTTTCTCCAGACAAAGCCTCTTGATATCATGATCCTACCTTGAATGCAACTCATAGACTTCATGACTATTCACACTTTTACACAAGGCACACAAGAACCAAATAGCTACAAAGCGGTATCTTTAATAACAACATTGTAATATCGGTAACAGTACAATGCCTCCCATTGCAGTTCCCCATTGCTTTTGTGATTCCTAGAGCACCTCACTCCAAAATGGAAAACCAAATCTTTCTTTTGAGGGGCAGGGAGGCTTAAACATTGAAAGAAAGAAAAAAATGAATCTCCTTAAAAGCAAACCCTCAACTCAGTTTGGCTTTCTCATAAGAGGGCAAAAGGAATAAAATGAATAGAATTAAATACAATGAGCTGGAAGGGACCTTGGAGGTCTTCTAGTCCAGCCCCCCTGCTGAAGCAGGAGAACCTATACCATTTCAGTTAAGTGACTGTCTAGACTCTTCTTAAAAACATGCAGTATTGGAGCATCCATGATTTCTGGTGGCAAGCTGTTCCGCTGGTTAATTGTCCTCAGTGTTAGGAAGTTTCTCCTTAATTCCAGGTTGCTTCTCTCTTTGACTAGTTTCTATCCATTGTTTCTTGTCCTTCCCTTTGATGCTTTGGATAATAATTTGACCCTCCCATCTTCTTTGTGGCAGCGTCTCAAATACTAGAAGACTGCTATCATGTCACCCCTAATTCTTCTTTTCTTTAGACTAGCCAAACCCAAAT
The DNA here is from genome assembly GCF_029215685.1 of Pituophis catenifer annectens. Lineage (NCBI taxonomy): Eukaryota > Metazoa > Chordata > Lepidosauria > Squamata > Colubridae > Pituophis > Pituophis catenifer. The sequence goes on from NW_027256884.1 coordinate 8,279,708, forward strand.
TCTGCCCTCCCCAAGCTTAAATTAGAATCTCCTCCATCTTCTCTTTTTCTAGGCATTTGGTGGAAACAAGATGTTGCACTTCAGTGAGCCTTATCTAATTCTTTTTTGGTCTGCCTGCAAACTCGCACCATAAATACTGAGCCCTAAATAATTGTTTGCAGGCAGCCTTGGTTGCAATTACATGGAAGAAAATAAATGTCCACTTTAGTTGCGCATAGATTTGCTGCTCAGGGCACCTGAAGAGATCAGTTGCATGTTCTGTTAACGTGCCATAAACAAATAAATAAAAATGGGGAAAAGCAATGTTTTACACCTAGACAGGAAAAACAAAAAGTACAAGTACAGATTAGATAAAACCTGGCTCAAAAACAGTAACTGTGAAAGGGACCTTGGAGTCTTAGTGGACAATCACTTAAACATGAGCCAGGCGTGTGCGGCAGCAGCCCAAACAAACTAATACCATCCTTGGTTGTATAAATAGAGACACAGAATCAAAATCACATGAAATATTAGTACCGTTTTATATAGCCTTAGTAAGGCCACACCTGCATCCAGTTTTGGTCACCACGTTACAAAAAAGATGTTGAGACTTTGGGAAAAAGTGCAAAGAAGAGCAACTAAGAAGATTAAGGGACTGGAGACAAAAAAAAATATATGAAGAAAGGCTGTAGGAATTGGGTATGGACAGTCTAGAGAAATAAGGACTAGGCAGGGGTGAAATGCTCCCGGTTTGGACCGGATCGCCCGATCCGGTAGCGATGGAGACGGGTGGTTTGGAGAACCGGTAACAAAAATCCCTGCCCGCCCCCCCATATTCAGCTGAGCCGCACAATCATCAGAGGCTTTTTTTTTTTTTTTTTTACTTTTAAAAGCATTTTTTCTACAACCTCTTCAGCTGAAAAAATGCTTTTAAAAATAATAATAATAAAAAGCCTCTGATGATCGTTCGGCTCAGCTCAGCTGGGACCGCTCGGCTCGGCTCAGCTGGGATCGTCAAAAGCTTTTAAAAGCTTTTCTACCACCTAGAAAAAATGCTTTTAAAAGCTTTTGATGATCCCAGCTGAGCTGCCTGATCGGTGAAGGCTTTTTTAAAACTCAGCTTGGATTGTCAGAGGCATTTAAAAGAAAATAAGCCTCTGCCGATCAGGCAACTCAGCTGGGATCGTCAGAGCCTTTTGAAAGCATTTTTTTTACGACCTCTTCGCCGCGACATGGCCACGACATGACCACGACATGATAGCAGTCATTCCAGTATTTGAATATACAAAGAGGAGGGGGTCGACTTATTTTTCAAAGGACCAGAAGGCAAGTCAAGAAACAATGCATGGAAACTATGAGATGAGAGATGAAAGATGAGAGATGAGAGAGACAGGCAGGCAGGCAGGCAGGCAGAGAGAGACAGATAGAGAGATGGACAGAGAGACGGACAGAAAAAAGGATGCCCCACACAGCCAATCTGAACTAAGAGCAGAGACACCATTGGAGTCAAGCAAGGGCAAATGAATACAAGGGCCAATGAGAACCATGAGCAAAGTGTTTTTGTTTGTTTGTTTGTTTGTTTGTTTTTAAGGAAAGAAATGCTCCTAAAATAATACTTTTTTGACACATGGACATATCAATTAAGAAACACAGATTCATTCTGATAGGAAGGATGACGAGTTTTTCCCAGGCCTAATGTCCAAGAGGATAGGCTGTCCATAATGCCAGGCTATCCCCAGTCCTTGTAAAAAAAATAAAATAAAATAAGAAGGCCACTGCTTGCATGTTTTCATTAAAAGAAAATATTCTTATTAGTTACCAAAAACCCCACAAAGGTTGTGCCTTTTACTAAGAGGCCTGTGAGCCACAGCCAACAGTGCAAAATAAATGGTAATCAAATGGAAAGGATCAAATCTTTTTTCATTTCCTGGGAATTGCTTTCTCTTCCTCCAGCCACTAAAGGTGCAGCTAAAATTGGGAGCAGATGGCCTGAAGGTGTGCTAGGGCCATTTGAGACTTTTCTTGACTCTGGGTGAAATTATAGACCGGGCACTCACAAGCTTTGTAAAGTGAAGGTCACTGCCCAAATGTTGCATGCACTGCAGAGCTGTGTTTATTAGGATGATTGACCTGGGAAGGTTATCCAATCTAAATTCTTAAAAGCCCCTTTTATCGTATCACAAGTGTTTCCCCTTCAAGTTTGAACGATGGATGTTTCTTTTCAAACTTGGGCCTAGATTTATGGCTACAGATATTATGGCACAAATATAGTACTTCTGTCTGGATCCTTCACTTTGCAGAAGAGTTGTAAGTCATCTCGGGGAAAAGAAACAGACATCCGAGAGAGGATAGCAAACAAAAGCTTAGATGGATTCTGCTTTGAAGTATGTTCTCTCACTGTTGCCAAAATAATAGAGGGTATTTTTTTAGAAGATACCAGTGATGGAATGCTGCCGGTTTAACAATTGGTTCGATGAGCACGCGCTTCGCCCGAACCGGTCTAAACCAGCTGAATGCCACCTCTGGAAGATATGTGGCCTATGTGTTGTGCGCAAACCACACCCACTCCAGCTCCGCAAATGGGAAAAATGTCGTGAAATGTCACACGACAGCAACGGGACACCGCAAGTTTGACACCCATCTCTAGAACATCATCCCTCTGGAAATTAGACTGGCCCCCACTTCCGACATTGTTTCGGAAGACCCTGAAAACATGGTTCTGCCAGCGGGCCTGTGGAACCTAGTGGGATGAAGCCTATTAAATGGCTGGTATGAGTATGTGTTGTCGCCAAGGTGGGAGGTTATTATTTTATTATTTTTATTTCTTTTACATTGTGTTTTTATTTCCTGTAAGCTGCCTCGAGTTGTTGTGAGGGACTAGGCAGCACTATAAATTTTCCAAATAAATAAATAAATAAATAAATAAATAAATAAATAAATAAATAAATAAATAAATAAACAAACAAACAAACAAACAAACAAACAAACAAACAAACAAACCTCTCTTACACACACAGGTACACACCCCACACAGGTCCTCAGAACCGTGTGAAGTACCCACGTCACACAGGTTCAGATTCCGAACTCAGCACGACAAGAGTCATTGGGTAAACCGACTTCAATGGGCACACGTGAAGTCCAGGAAAACAATCCACAGGTCAAATGGATCAGGATACACGGCATGAGCACACAAATTGAGGAACTGGCGCGTTGCTTCAGCAATGCTCAAATCCTCAGGATGGGATTAAATAAGCAATACCGGTGCAGCCCTTCATGAGGGCATGAGGTTGCCTCCTCATGAGTAGTTTAGCCAACCAACGTTGCATCTGTCTCTTCTCCATCCTATATGTCCTTGGATTGGGAGGAGGTGTGGGCTCCACTTCTTCCTCATTGCTAATTGTTGGAAGCTCCCTGGGGACTCCTGGCTGACTCGCCACAGCTGCGGCTCACCTTCCTCAGCCTGTCCTTGTCCAATTGACCCAGGTGAGGCTGCTCTGTCAGGCTGTCACTCTCTGAGTCCCGATCTGGGCCATCATACAGCTTCATGTTTTCCTCTGCCATCTCAAACTCCTCCTCTTCCTCTGAACTCACATCCAGAGAGGGGTCCGGGGTGGATCCATGACAGTATTCCTCAATGTACAGCAGTCCATTTAGTGAGTGTACGAAGTTACAACGGCACTGAAAAAAAAGAGACTTATGACGGTTGTTCACATTTGCACACCATTGCAGCATCTCCACCGTCACATGATTGAAATTTCGCATTGAGCAATTGGTTCCTATTTAACCCTGGGACACAGTTGCCAGTGTCCCAGGGTTACACGATCACATTTTGTAATCTTCCGACAAGCAAAGTCAATGGGCACAACAGATTCGCCTAACAACCGCGTGACTGACTTAACAACTGCAGTGAGTCACTTAACAGCGCATAGCCAGAAAGTTTGCAAAATTAGGCAAAACTTAAAGAGGCAAAATGTCTCACTTAGCGATAGCAGTTTTGGTCTCAATTGTGGTTGTAAATTGAGGATTAACCTGTACTACCCTGTTTTCCCGAAAATAAGACCCAACCGGAAAATAAGCCCTAGCATGATTTTACAAGATGCTCATAATAAAAGCCCTACCCCAAAATAAGCCCCAGTTAAGATCATCAATCAAATGGAGGTGTTTAGTGCTGTATTTTCCCCAAAATAAGACCTAACTGGAAAATAAATCATAATGCATTTTTGGAGCAAAAATTAATATAAGACCCAGTCTTATTTTGGGGGGGAAACATGATAGTTGATGGGCTTTTTACAGAGGACAATCCAAGCAGCAGTTTCTCTGTCATCTCAGAGATAAGTACATAGGCTTTTAATGGGACCATCTGGCTGTGGCCACACTTCCTTGCTGCTCTCTCTCACTTTTCCAAAGCAGTGCATAATAGCATCGTCTTTTTGTCTGGGGGAGTTGAGGCTGAAGTCTTTGAATGAGTCACCAAGGGACAACAGATTTCTTAAGCAGCAAGATACATTAGGAGAGTGCCAGCATTGGAATGCCACAGAAAGTTGCCCCTCCGTCTCTGCAGGACGATGGCTGGCAGCAGAGTCTGGCACAGCAGTAACACAAGTCAGGACCCGCCATCGTTTTCCAGCTTCTAAAAGGGAGAAGAGGGGAAGGAGAAATGCTCCGTTCCCAACCTGTTCTTCCTTCTGCTCTCCTTCACCACTCTGGCTCGGACAGAAGGGAAGTCAGGGCTCAGCATTATGCCTGCTGTGAAACAGTGAATCAAATAGCTGCTCCACGTTTCATTTCCTTGCCAATCCCTTTAGGCGAGGTGAAGCTGAGTAGTTGCCCTTAAATTCTTCTCACTCAGAATCATAATTGCCACTTGGCCATTTCCTTCCTTCCTTCCTTCCTTCCTTCCTTCCTTCCTTCCTTCCTTCCTTCCTTCCTTCTTCTTTCTTTAGTTCTTTCTTTCACTCTTTTTTACTTTCTTTCCTTTTTTCTTTCCTTCCTTTCTTTCTTTCCACTTTCTTTCCACTTTCTCTCTTTCTTTCTTTCTTTCTTTCTTTCTTTCTTTCTTTCCCTCCTTCCACCTCCCTCCCTCCCTCCCTCCTTTCTTTCCTTCCTTCCTTCCTTCCTTCCTTCCTTCCTTCCTTCCTTCATTCATTCTTTCTCTTCCCCCTCTCTCTTCCTTCCTTCCTTTTCTTTCTTTCTTTCTTTCTTTCTTTCTTTCTTTCTTTCTTTCTTTCTTTCTTTCTTTCTTTCTTTCTCTTTCTTTCTTTCTCTCTCTCCCCCCTCTCTCTTCCTTCCTTCTTTCTTTCTTTCTTTCTCTCTCTCTCTCTCTCCCCCCCTCTCTCTCTCTTTCTTTCTTTCTTTGAACCAACAAACAAAAGCATGACATTGATTTCACTTTAGGACCCCGAACAATGTCTCAATTATTTCATGAGCTCAACACGAGCCCTTCTTATGCAATCTTTTGTATGAGATCAAGTATCCTTGCTGAGGTTTGTTTGTTAGTTAGTCTTTATTAATCACTTTTTACTGTCAATGACTCGAGATGAGATACTTCCAAGTCTTTCAAATCCTTCTCTCAAAATCAAGTATTATGTATTTTCTTTATTAACACAGACCATTTTTTGTTGATAATGGTCACCAAGAAAAGGGACTTACTACCTTTAAGAGGGACATGGTGGCTCAGTGGATAAGACACTGAGCTTATCGATCAAAAGGTCAGCAGTTCAGTGGTTCAAATCCTTAGTGCTGCGTAATGGGGTGAGCTCCCATTACTTGTCCCAGCTTCTGCCAACCTAGCAGTTCGAAAGCACATAAAAAATGCAAGTAGAAAAATAGGGACCACCTTTGGTGGGAAGGTAACAGTGTTCCATGCACCTTTGGCATTGAGTCATGCCGGCTACATGACCATGGAGATGTCTTCAAACAGTGCTGACTCTTCGGCTTTGAAACGGAGATGAGCACCAACCCCTAGAGTCAGGAATAACTAGTACATATGTACAAGGGGAACCTTTACCTTTACCTTTAAAAGGTGCGGGGATTAATTCATTCTACGATTGGATTTGAAAATCTGCAAATGTCTTTCTTCTTTTCGGACACGACCCTTTCTAAACTTTGCAAATATTAGCAAAACATCTTCCTAAGGATCTAACATTTGATTTTAGGAGTTCAATGTTTGATTGGGTTTTGATTTTTGAATCCTGGACATTAATAAAGTTAAACCTTTGGGAGCTGCTAATGCAGTTGACTCACTATCCTGGAAAACAGTAATTTCCCCAGAGAATTTTGGAGGTGATACTGTGGATGTGCTCACAGCATACCATGAGGGTTTCACAAATATTATAGTAAAAGACCATCTTCAGAAATCCAGAATGAAGCAAAGTCTACCTGAAAAAGAAAGCAAGCACTCAGGAGGCAGCCACACTTAAAGTGAAGCTTCCATTATAAAATTAATGGTAAGACATAGACAAAACAGAACAGAATAACTGAAGGGGCCTTGGAGGCTTTATAGTCCAGCCCACTGCTCAAGCTGGTTAATTGTTCTCACTGTCAGGAAAACTCTCATTAGTTCTAGGTTGCTTCTCTTCTTCATTAGTTTCCATCCATTGTGCTTCTTGTCTTGACTTCTGGAAAGCAAAAGATGGATGTAATCAATCCTTTACGTGCATTGCTTGTTTCTTTGTCCTCTTTTTAAAGCTTTCTCACATTCTTCTTTTCTTTTTCTTTTCCTTTTCCTCTTCCTATTGCTTATCTCCCTGCAAAATAAATAAAGATGATCAATGCAAGTTCTGGAAAAATTGAGGTAGAAGATCTCACAGTCTCAACAGGTGGCAGTCTCAGGTGTCCTTCTGGGATTGGAGATTGAAAAAGAATGGGCCATGATAGAACATCTGTGGGTCCCTGGACTGCCAACTAAAAAGGATTTGGGAAAGCAATATGTATTTCAGAAGGAGGCAATGACATACAACTTTGTAATGTTGTCAAGAAAACTACATAGGTCTGCAGCCAGGCTCATCAAAAATCAAGCTTGGCTCAAGGGAAACACAAGTTAAAAGGAGCCTTGGTGGTGCAGCGGACTAAAGTGCTGTTAAGTAGCACTTAGCTGCCAGCTGCCTGCAATTACTGCGAGTTCAAATCTCACCAGGCTCAAGGTTGACTCAGCCTTCTATCCTTCCGAGGTAGGTAAAATGAGGACCCGGATTGTGGGGGCAATAAGCAGACTTTGTATAAAAAGAACACCGCTTATGGGGGGCCAAAAGCCCTACTAAGCAGGCATATACAAAGGTATGAAGGCTATTGCTTAACGCATTGTAAGCCACCCTGAATCTCCAGATAAATAAATAAATAAATAAATAAATAAATAAATGAATAAATAAATAAATAAATAAATAAATAAATAAATAAATAAATAAATAAATAAATAAATAAATAAATAAATCCTTCATTAGGGATGCTAGAAAAACTTGATCTTTGTAACATTGAAATTGACCTATTTTGATTTGCAGCTTCCATGCAACTCTGCAATTCCTAAAGAAGTTATTCATCCGATTTTGTACTCCTGCCCATTGACATTTTGAGACGAAGTCCATCAGCTTTTGCTTTTTTTGCTTTAATTTTTTTATATGCCGCCCTTCTCCGGAGACTCAGGGCGGCTTACAATGCGTTAAGCAATAGCCTTCATCCTTTTGTATATTTATACAAAGTCAGCTTATTGCCCCCACAATCTGGGTCCTCAATTTACCTACCTTAGAAAGGATGGAAGGCTGAGTCAACCTTGAGCCTGGTGAGATTCGAACTTGCAATTATTGCAGACAGCTGAATGTTAATAACAGGCTTTTAGTCTGTTGAGCTATCCAGGCTCCTCAACTGCCCAACTTCCATGTCAACATGCATCCTAGACTTTGTCTGTCATTTTTGGCCAATGATTATCCAACCATGGTTCACCAAACAATGGGTTGGACTGTACATACAGTAGTTACCATATAGCAGTTCTATTTAACACAATAAAATTTGCCAATAGGATTCTAAGTCCTTTTTTTTTTTAATTTTAATTTTATTTTATAAACAAACAAACATACAATACATAATCAGTGCTTCATCTGAGTGCATCCTTTGTGCCTTCTTCTTGTTCTCCAATATTAATCATTTCATAATATCGTCATTTCATTTATTGTAACACACAAGGAATTTGTCTTGGTGCATATGCCCTCAGTGTACATAAAAGAAAAGATGTGTTTGTCAAGAATCGTCAAGAATAAATATACAGACCAGTGGTGGGTTACTCCCAGTTCACCCTGGTAGTGGAAGCAGTGGGAGGCTCCACCCACCCATCCAGACGTCATCAAAAATGCTCTGGGCATGCGCAGAAGCGGTGCGTGCCCATGCGCTACTGATAGCGAACCGGTAGTGCCGGGATTTGAATCCCATCACTGATATAGACACACACGTTTGTGTGTATGTGTGTGTGTGGGCATTGTGCTAAAAGTGAACAGGTCAATAACGTTTACTTAGAAAAGAACTCCTGTCCCATATTAGGTGAAAAGAGAAATTTGGAGTAATAGTAAAGGCAATTGAAATTAAAACATCTTTTTGTAATTAAAGCTAATTACAAAGCAAGGTATGCATGGACACCTAAAGACTTTTAGCTAATGAATGAGATTTGCCAAATTGACTTCTAATGAATGATTTTAAGAAGCATTTAAAAAAAATGATTTTTTTTTCTTTTGCAACGGTACTGTTTAGCACAATGTATTCATACATTATAATGTTTCTCAAGAAATATTTACCAAGCTTCTCGCTGTTGGCACGTTTAAATGGAAACACCAATTCTTTGCAAGCTGCATTGGTTCCCTATTGGTCTCTGGGTGCAATTCAAGGTGTTGGTCATTACCTTTAAAGCCCTATATGGCTCAGGGCCAGGCTATCTTTGAGACCGCCTTTTACACATAGCTCCCAGCGACCGGTAAGATCCCACAGAGTTGGTCTCCTCCGGGTCCCATCAGCTAAACAATGTTGGATGGCGGGCCTGTGGGGGAGGGCCTTCTCTGTGGCTGCCCCGGCTCTCTGGAACCAATTACCTCCTGAGGTCCAGACCGCCCCCACCCTATTGGCCTTCCGCAAAGCGGTGAAGACCTGGAGTGTAAGTAGCTTCCATTTCAAGAGAAACACTAACTAGGCATAATTTCTGAATGAACTGAATGAATCAGTTTCTGGGGCTCTGACGTGCATAAAGATCAACTGACTGGTGCATATGTGCGTGCCGGAAACCAGAAAACAGATGGCCGGCGTGCGTGCCCACAGAGAGGGCTCTGCGTGCCACCTCTGGCATGCATGCCATAGGTTTGCCATCATGGCCATATACCAGGGGTGAAATCCAGCAGGTTCTGGAGAACTGGTAGCGGAAATTTTGGGTAGTTCGGAGAACCAGCAAATACCACCTCTGGCTGGCCCCAGAGTGGGGTGGGAATGGAGATTTTGCAGTATCCCCCTGACACACCCACCAAACCATGCCCACCAAGCCACGCCCACAGAACCGGTAGTAAAAAAAAATTGGATTTCACTACTGCCCTATACTATTCCAGACAAGTGGCGATCCAGTCTCTTCGTAAAAGTGTCCAGTGATGGAGCACCTACAACTTCTGGATGCAAGCCATTCTACCGTCAGGAAATTTCTCCTTAATTCCATATTGCTTCTCTCCTTGATTAGTTTCCATCCATTGTTTCTTGTCTTGCTTTCTGGTGCTTTGGAAAAATAGGTTGATTCCCCTCTCTTCTTCTTCTTTTTAATGATTTTTTTAAATGTTTTTTTTTTCTTTAACATATATTAAATTGTTTGGTGAACAGTACATTGTCTGGGTCAATTTACTTTATACAGAATACTACTACTACTACTACTACTACTACTACTACTACTACTACTAATAATAATAATAATAATAATAATAATAATAATAATAATAATACTGTTTTGGTATGCATGATAGTAATTGTTCAACTTCCAAGACTTACAAATACATTGTAATTATAATATATTATATTTTGTAACAGCATACATAGTAATGTTCCCCCAATTTCTGCTTTCTACCTCTCTTTCTTTAACCTCTAATACAACAATCCTCATATTGAGAAGTATAGTGTATCTATCCATCATCTCTCACCCTTTACTCTTTAAGCATACATAGCAGTCGTCCCTTCTTATTTTATTTTATTTTATTTTATTTTATTTTATTTTATTTTATTTTATTATTTTATTTTATTTTATTTTATTATTTTATTTTATTTTATTTTATTTTATTTTATTTTATTTTATTTTATTTTATTTTATTTTATTTTATTATTTTATTTTATTTTATTCTATTTTATTTTATTTATTAGTTTGTCAAACATGTATAAGATAGCAGGTATAAATATGAACATGGAAATGAAGGAAGGAAATGAATACAGATAAATGGGGACAATAAGACAGGGATGGTAGGCACACTCGTGCGCTTATGCCTGCCCCCTTTAGGGACCTCTTAGGAATGGGGTGAGGTCCACCAAGCCTGGTGGCATAAGGGATTCTATTGTGAGTAGAGGAATGGAGTATTCTCGTGAAATACCTCTGGACCCGCTCAAAGTATTAATGTCCGATATACAGTGTGGATTCCAGGCAGATGAGCTGTATTCAAGAATTGGTCTGGCAAAGGTTTTGTATGACCTAGTTAGTAGTCCAATGTTACCAGAGAAGAAGCTTCACAAGATTAGCCTGACAATTCTTAGTGCCTTTTTGGCAATGCTGTTACAGTGAGCTCTGGGGCTTAGATCATTTGAGGTGAGTACTCCTAGGTCCCCTCAAATATTGGAACTCTGCTATCATGTCTACCCTAGTCGTTCTTCTCAGTAGACTAGACCTACCTAATTCTTCATCTGTTTTAGTTTCCAGCTCCCTGATCATTTTGATTGCGTTCTTCTGCACTTTTTCAAGTCTTGATAAATCTTTTTTTTTCCAAACGTGGCAAGAAGAACTATTTATTGATTGATTGATTTATTTACAAATATTTATATGCCACCCTTCTCCCAAAGGACTCAGGGCGGCGAACACAAGTTAAAACATACAATAATAAAGGAAAATCCTAATTAAAACCAATTAAAACCGGGATAAATAAATAATAAAACCCAAGAATCAGAATCAGCCCATTTGTTGAAACAGCCAAGTCTTTAGGCCTCGACGGAAGGAGCGGAGATCAGGCGCCGTCCGGAGCTCAGTGGGTAACTCATTTCTGAGGGCAGGAGCACCCACAGAGAATGCTCTACTCCTGGACGTCGCCAGCCGACATCGTCTGGTCGATGGTACCCTGAGGAGGGCAGCCCTGTGTGAGCGGACAGGATGGTGGGAGGCAGGTAGGAGATGGTCCTGCAAGTACCCCGGACCTAAGCCATGAAGGGTTTTATAGGTAAGTACCAGCACCTTGAAGCGGATCCAGAGGACCACTGGTAACCAGTTCAGCTTGCGTAGGAGAGGTGTATATGCTGTACTCCAGATGTGGGCTATCCTATTTTTGTTTAAGGGCACAGCAGAGTTTTATCTTCAATTCTTTTCCTATTGATGCCTAGCACAGAAGTTGCCTTTTGTCACAGCTACTGCACTCTTAAGTTGACGCCTTCATTGATCTGCCCATTAACGTACACTGCACCATTAGGTTCCGAATCTGGAGCTGCACGGCAAGTATTGGGTAGAAGGTGGTTTCAATTCTCATTTCTGTGAATATTGAGTTGCTTCAATTGCCAACCAATCAAGGTCTTGATGGGAATTTATATACTGTTCCTGGTACCTTTCAGGGAACGGGGCTATTCATAATTGAAACACTTCCAAAGTGTTCTTTGTCATGCATGTTTACAGCAAACACAACTCAGAGTTCTAACCTACTTTTTTTTTTCAACTATGCATTTGATTTCACCCAAGATTCAGGGGGAAAAAAATACTTGCTTTGTTTATATTTATCCATCACTGCCCCTTCCTTTCCCATTTATATTATAAAGCCTCTCCAGTCCAACTTTTTCCCTTTGGTAAAATGGTACTCTATATCAGTGATGGCTAATCGTTTTGCCGTCGTGTGCCAAAAGCGCAGGAAGTGTGGGGGTGGTGCATGCGTGTGCACATGCCCACACCCATAATTCAATGCCCCCCATACCCTGCCCCTCATGCATGTGCATGAGACCCCCCCACGCTCCCCCACCCATGCACAATCCCCCTGCACCCCATTTTGGGCCTAGCAGGCCTATCTGAAGGGCTACCTGAAGGGTGAAATGCACCCCCCGGAGGCCCTCCAGGAATGGCCCATTTCCCGACTTACAGTAGGCCCGGTAGGCCCGTTTTTCACCTTCCCCAGGCTCCAGAAGCTTTCTTGAAGCCTGGGGAGGGCAAAAATGGTCTTCCCCACCCCTGGAGGCTCTCTGGAAGCCGAAAATGCCCTCCCAGAGCCTCCGCATGAGCCCTGAACTTACCTGGCATCCAAAATGGGCCGCATGGAGACTCCTGGGAGGGAGAGGCAGTGTCGGCGGGGCCAGTCAAAAATCAGCTGGCCAGCGTGCGCTGGAGCTGAACTAGAGCAACCGTTCATGTGCCGCAGATATGGCCTGGCATGCCACCTGTGGCACACGTGCCATAGGTTAGCCATCATGGCTCTATATCTATGTACCTATATCAGTGGCCCCCAAATTTTGGGGCACCAGGGACAGTTTCCATGGAGAGAGATTTTACCGTGGACCAGAGGGCAGTGGTGGGTTTCTACTGGTTCGCCCCGGTTTGGACGAACCAGTAGTGGCGGCAGTGGGAGGTTCCGCCCACCCACCTGGATGCTCTGCACATACGCAGAAGGTTCTGCACATGCGCAAAAGTGCCCTGCTCATGGTCACAGTTCCGAACCAATAGCGAAGGTAGGTGGAACCCACCTGCTATCATGTCTCCCCTGGTCCTTCTCTTCACTAGACTAGCCATGCCAAGTTCCTGCAACCGTTCATCGTATGTTTTAGTCTCCAGTCCCCTAATCATCCTGGTTGCTCTTCTCTGCACTTTTTTTTTAGAGTCTCAACATCTTTTTTATAGTGTGGTGACCAAAACTGGATGCAGTACTCTAGGTGTGGTCTTACTAAGGCTTTATAGTAAAATCTATAATCTATAATCTCTATCTCCATCACTATCTCCATCTCTATATATTGTAACTACAGTTTAAACAACAAAAACAGCAACAAAATCTCTGCATTTTTGTCTTTCAGTATTGCTCTTAAAAGAAGCAAACAGGGACTCCCTTCCATTTTATATACAGGTACTTTTACTATAGATTACTGTATTATTATTTTTTAACTTTACTTTTTTTCCATCTGCCCCTTTAAATCTTGAGGTTACTGGATATTTGACTGGGTTTTGTTTCTCCAAAGTAAAGTAAAGTAAAGATTTCCTCCAGTCTAACTTGGTTTCTGGTGATTTCATGGACAAAATCATGAATAACTCAATAACAATATGGAACTGATTTTCCTTTACATTTTTGTAAGATCTTTTCTCTATTTTTATTTTTTAGTCTAGCCTCTGTTCTGATACTTTTCTATTATTTCTCAGTGTCCTTATGTTGGCCACAATATTTTTAGCATCAGTCAAGTTTGGAAAATTCTGAACCAACTGCAGGCTTCAATCTGTGATGAAGATGTTGGACGAGATTCAAGACTTGAAGGTGCTACTCCTCACTCAACCATGGAGCTCACTGAACTGAGTCAGCAAGTTACTGCAATTCACCCCAGTTACCTCAATCTGTTATAACTGCAAAGCAAAACAAAAAGAAACCTGTTCACCATCTCCTAAGTTTGAAGTTCTCAAGAAACCAAAGAATATAACATTTATTTACATAAATGTCATGTCAAAAAAGGGAAGAGGTGTTGGCTTTGATATCAATAGACAGAATATAAAGCGTTAGGGGAAAAAAAAAAGGTTAGCACTCAAACATGATGAATTTCCTTTGAAATACCATGAGAAAAGGGAAGTTAAAATCACTAACTAAATGTAAGGTTTAGGATCTTCTCTTCCATGCAAAATGAACTAGCAAGGAGTTATTTTTATTATTATTTTTATTATTATTTTTGTTTAATCAATTTTATAAGTCTGACAACGGTTCACTGTAAAAAGTGTATTAATGTTAATAAACAATCCTACGAACTGAGAGCTCTTGTTTTCAGCTTCATGGTGTGTCAGTTACAATTGTAGGAACAATAAAATGATGCTCATCATTCACTCATGAGCCGTGGTGGCGCAGTGGTTAGAGTGCAGTACTGTAGGCTACTTCTGCTGACTGCTGGCTGCCTGTAATTTGGCAGTTCAAATCTCACCAGGCTTAATGTTGACTCAGCCTTCTATCCTTCCGCGGTGGGTAAAATGAGGACCCAAATTGTTGGAGGCAATAGGCTGACTCTGTAAACTGCTTAGAGAGGGCTGTAAAGCACTGTAAAGTGTTATATACATCTAAGTGCTATTTCTATTGCTATTTAGTTACTCTGATCTAAATGTTCCCAGGCTCTGGAGCCCCTGGGAGGGTGACAATGGCCTCCCCGGGGCTCTGGAGGCCCTCCAGAGGCCGGAAACGGGCCCATTTCTGGATTTCTGATACTTCCAGTAGGCCCATTTTTCACCTCCCCAGACTCCGGAGGCTTTCCTCGAGCCTCCGGGAGGGCAAAAACAGCCTCCCCCAGGCTCCTGAGGTCCTCCAGAGGCCAGAAATGGGCCGTTTCCAGACTTCTGGGAGGCCTGTTTTTTGCCCTCCCAGAGCTTCCACGCAGGGCCTGCACTTACCTGGAACCCAAAATGGGCTGCGTGGAGACTCCTGGGAGGAGCAGGGCAGGGTGGGTAGGGCCAGCCAGTCCAGTCCTTGTAACTACTGGTTCAGTGAACCAGAGTAAAATTAGCATCCGGTTTGCACGAACCGGCTGAAGTACACCCCTGGTGTACTTCATAAATGTTATAAATTTCAGACAAAGAAGTGATACAAATAGGTCAAGCATTTGAACTTGACCAAGAGTTTTAACCCTTTATGTTAAATTTGTTTTACTGACAAAGAAATAAAGGGAGACTAGTCTAGATCTATTTCAAGCTATTTAAAAATAGATCTATACTAGTCTCCCTTTATTTCTTTGTTGGCAAAACATAAATTTAACCGAAAAATAGGTGGTCACAAAAGCGACTGCCTGTGAAGACACCTGGATTGGGGCTGAAAAGCGAAAGCGGAAGCAGTATGCTCTGTCCCATAATTGAGTAGACCAGGTTGCCCTGATAGACCCCTCAAAAAAACCCACTTTAACTGTTTATCTTCCACAGATAATTCTTCAGTTCCACCTGCTGGTTTTGATAAATAAAGGAGGACTTGAGGAAATTGGTGTGTCTTTTTCACAGCAGTGCATTGCTTCCCATGCTCCAAAATAACTTTTTTCCCCAAAAAACCCTAAACACCATTTCAGATCATCTAAAAGCAGGGTTCTCCAACCTTGGCAAATTTAAGCTTGGAGGACTTCAACTCCTAGAAGTCTGCCAGGCTTAAAGTTGTCAAGGTTGGAGACCCCTGATCTAAAGCCATCCAGTTGGGCTGAGTGAGCTGGGCCATCTTTGCTCTGACTAGGTCAGTCAAGATTATTTAGATGCTTCTTCATAGCAGAAATTTCAGGGCCAGGGCGAAGGATTTCAGTTGGAGGAGATGACACGGTTTCCAGTGGCTTTTCAAAGCCTAATCTGATTAGTCTTTCCAGTACGGTTGGGAGTTAGGGGAGTTAATTTGCAGAGCGGATTCCATTTGTTACGAGTCCTCAGCCTTGAAAATGTCTGGGTTAATGGGGGGCACTTTTAATTTCTTTTTTTTTTTGTGCGTGTGTGTTTTTGTGTTGTGAGAATCGTATATAAACTCTGCACTAGCAAACTTTTTTTGTTTTTTCCCTGTCCCCAGGTGCTGAACTTGTGCCTCTGCAGCTTGACTTAATACATGCCCAGATTACTGAACCTGACTGCTTCAGCTCATGCCAATCTGCTAGGATGGCACCGAGCCCGTGGAAATCTTGGCTGCACCATTGCCTTGGGGCAGGGTTGCCAAGAACTGGCTTTTACGAGCAGCTTGCTGACACAGAAGGTGCCATCTCTGCCCAAGGATTCCTGCATCTGCTCCAAGCTATGCCTCCTTAAACTTAATTGCACCTGTTGGTTTTCCTCCCTTACAAACAGAGCACCTGAATGATGCGAGGACAGGAAGCATACGGGGCTCCTGAATACCCAGAGCTCTCCTCAAGCAATCCATTGCATTGCCTATAACGCTAACATTTCAATTGGCTGGTCATTTGTTGTTCCCACATTCATTTATCATTTCCAGGATCTTTCTTTCCCCCACTTTTCCTTTCATAAGCCAAGCGGTATGATCCGGGTAAAAAGAATAAATCCTATTTAAGGCATTGATCCAAAACCCATTAAGTTTGCTCACTTCAGCTGGTTTGGAATGAAGACCTAATAAATATTGCTTTACTAAGAGGGCTTATGGGAGGCCGGTAGTTTGGCCTTAATGTATCCTCTAGCAAGTAGCCCCAAGGAAAAGTTAATAGCGGCATCTCAAATCAAATGCCACGTAAATGGGGTAAAGGAAGGGCAGAAGGCAGCTGTCTCAAAATGAGGAATGAACAATAGGAGGGTTGATTATTCCCTCCATGCCTGGTGGCCAATCATGTATTTCACAATGATTGTCCTCTACAAATCATCACTGAATACAGTGTGAGAGTGCATTGAACAGGTTCTGTAGCATCTCTGACCCAATGCTGCTGGGTGGAGTGCTCTTGTTGATTGCTTCAGTCTATCACATGAAGGGTTAATATCACTTTATAATGCCTTGATAAGGCCACACTTGGAATACTGCATTCAGTTTTGGTCGCCACGATGTAAAAAAAGGTGTTGAGACTCTAGAAAGAGTGCAGAGAAGAGCAACAAAGATGATTAGGGGACTGGAGGCTAAAACATATGAAGAACGGTTGCAGGAACTGGTTGTGGTTAGTTTAATGAAAAGAAGGACTAGGGGAGACATAATAACAGTGTTCCAATATCTCAGGGGTTGCCACAAAGAGGAGGGAGTCAAGCTATTCTCCAAAGCACCTGAGGGTAGAACAAGAAGCAATAGGTGGAAACTAATCAAGGAGAGACACAACTTAGAACTAAGGAGAAATTTCCTGACAGTTAGAACAATTAATAAGCGGAACAACTTGCTTGCAGAAGTTGTGAATGCTCCAACACTGGAAATTTTTAAGAAGATGTTGGATAACCATTTGTCTGAAGTGGTGTAGGGTTTCCTGCCTAAGCAGGGGGTTAGACTAGAAGACCTCCAAGGTCCCTTCCAACTCTGTTATTCTATTCTATTCTATTCTATTCTATTCTATTCTATTCTATTCTATTCTATTCTATTCTATTCTATTCTATTCTATTCTACTCTACTCTACTCTACTCTATCATTCCTTTCCTGCCTTAGCTGATGGCTGTTAATTATAATGATGGTATTATGCGGCTTCTTTGCAGAGAGGACAGCTCACTGCATGACTTGCTGGGCAAGAAGTTTTGCTGCCTGAGTTCCTGCTTTTGCTGTCTTCACCTTGACACCAAATCTGCTAGATTATACGCTCTGTTCTGGGTCACAAGTGGAATAACTAGATTATAAATGAGATGAGTCTTATGTTCATCCTATTTTATCTCTCCCAGCCAGATCTCAACAATCTATATCCACCTTTACCGGATTGCTTCAAAGTTTGTTTGTTTGTTTGTTTTGTTTTCCTTTCTTTGGCATTGCAAAGTGTCTTTAGTTTGACCATGGTGATTAGAAGAATGTAAGAGTTAGCCCCTTTGCTTAACAAGGCACAATGATGGAGAAAACAGGATTTTTGGAAGCAGGAAACCAAGAAGATATGTGCAAAGCACTATATCCAAATTCACGAGCCCTTGTAGATGATAAATAGTTGGTAGATTCCCCCTTTTAATTAATGGAGACATTGATGATTGTCTTTTATGATTGTGATCATGATTTTTCACCTGTTGTTTGCATGTACACTGAGAGCTTCTGTACCAGAGACAAATTCCTTATGCTATATGTCCAATTACACCTTGTCAATAAAGCTATTCTATTCTATTCTATTCTATTCTATTCTATTCTATTCTATTCTATTCTATTCTATTCTATTCTATTCTATATAAAATCTAAGTCCTATTGCTATTGAGCAACCTGGTTGCTGGTACACAAACCAGGGTTGGGGATTCCTGGTTTAGAGTTATTACATAAGGTTGAGTCCCCTGAGCAGGCAATAATTGCAGCATACATCTGTTGAATGGATTTGATGCCTATTAGTAGTCAACATACTGGTTATTTTTCATTCAGGAAAGATATTTGTAAGCATTTTCTTTCTCAGGTAGTCACTTTGCAGGTACTGATCAGGCAAAGAGAGCTTTGAAAAGGAATGCAAGAATCATTAAGAGGAGAGTGAGAAGGAGACTCAAAATAACACCACCTAGATTCTGTTTGGCATAAGAGGGGTCAGAAGGAAGCTGTTGTTTCTGTTATTATACCTTGCAACAATAAGTCGCTTTATTGTAATCCGTGAAGTGTTTAGTGACCTGGTCTACGTCAAAAGGTTGAAAGTCACTCATTAAAAAGTTCTAAATCCTGTAAGAAAAATGTAACAGATTTTTGAAGAATTTACGGTATTTGAGACTGCTTGAGAAAGGTGAGCAACACAGCTGTTTAGCAATTGCTACTTTTTTTTTCTTTTTTGGGGAAAGAAGAAAAGCATTTTTTTAATTTCTAATCCTCAGCATTTGAAGGAAGAAAAACTTTGTCTCTGTGTGATAGGCAACTTTTCATGAAGATGTTGAGTCTATGTCTGCAATCTGTTTGAGAAAATGTGTATTGGGAACATATGAGTTTTCACATCTGATAAGGAAACCACGTTTGCACAAATATTGGTGTCTCAGATTTGTGCACTAAAGTTCTGACACACTTATTTCCTTTCCAATTTCAAGATTAAATATTTTCTATAAATTAATGAGTAAGAACTGAATTATGGATGCCAGCCTTGAATGGGAAATACTAACTGGACTATTTCTTCAAAAGGTGCTTAATTGTTTTATAGGTCAGCAGATATTATGAAAGCGTTTTCAGTAGTAAAGGATTGCAAAAGAGTAAAAGAATGCTCTTATTTTGATGCTTAGTTTTCCTTTCCAAGTAAAAGGTGCCTGAATAAGGTGGCAGGGCTCTGATGATCAGTCCTTCAGATTTACCCAGGAACAAAATATGTAAATGAGCCCACCTATAATTACTCTCTGTTTGAAGTACAAAAAAAATGGTAAAGTATGTGTTACCCTGAATTCTGAACTCATTACACATTTATGCTTTGCAAACCAAACAAATTAGCTGTTCAAACTCACAATTCACAGTTTGGGCAGGCTCCTTTATCACAAAAGTTGATTAAACACGAGGGATAAAACAGTGCTTTCCAGCAAGTACACAGTCAACATCTTTGATTTTGGGGTGTTAATGCAAGTGTGGCGATCAAACCGGTCAGACCTAGAGGAGATCGACCCTGACTGCTCTTTAGAAGGCCAGATCCTGAAGATGAAGCTCAAATACTTTGGCCACCTAATGAAAAGGAAGGACTCACTGGAGAAGACCCTAATGCTGGGAAGGATTGAGAGCAAAGGAAGAAGGGGACAACAGAGAACGAGGTGGCTGGATGGAGTCATTGAAGTAGTCGGTCTGAGCTTAAATGGTCTCTGGGGCCTGGAGGAACGTTGTCCATGGGGGTCGCAATGGGTCGGACACGATTTCGCAACTAACAACAACAACAATGCAAGTGTAAATCTTTGAAGGCACAGAGACAGAGATACCATATCAAATAAATTAACAAAATAATTATCTGTATATGCAACAATGCATTCATAACAATGAATGTTATCATATAACATCAGAGTTAATGTTTAATTATTTTTTTAAAGGAAACAGGTCAAGAAATTTATAATGTCAACTCTGCAATATATTGTAGATGCATTGTAATACATTATTCAAAAATCTTTAGTGCCTCTTGTCCAAATAAATGTTATTTGTATATTGAACAGCAATAGATATCAAGAAATAATTCCTGCAAATTGATTGAAGAGCTAATTTCCCCCCCACCCTCATCTTTCTCGCATACACCCGGCCAATTTTATAGATTTGTAATTGCTGTTACAAAGAAAAGTTCTTGGATATGCCCATGAGGTCACCAGGGTTTATTTACTTACAAAAATGTGATGCCATTTCAATTCAGGTTGTGTACAATGGCAGGTAAGGTGGCCCTAAGATGATCCATTCAGTTCACAAGAACAGCAAGGGGTACAGAGCCTGAGTTGAGGAAGTAGCAAGCAACAGAGACAAGGAATTGTGAAAACCCTCATATCTGTCAAGCTAGAGCTTTTCTTTAGATCAGGGGTGTCAAACTCGCATCAGATCGCCTCTGAAGCCAGACCTGAAGAAGCTTCTTGGATGAAAAGCAAAATGTCTTCAAGGAAAAACAAAGCAAGTCCAATTGCCTTTTGAAAAAGTACCTTCGGGACAAGCATGACCTGGATAATTGAGAATCTTCATAGACATCAAGGGAAGAAAAAAATGTGACCCATTGATAGCCTCTTTCTAGGAACTGGTAACACTAGCATGAATGATCTACAGTTATAGCAATAGCAGTTAGACTTATATACCGCTTTACAGTGCTTTACAGCCCTCTCTAAGCAGTTTACAGAGTTAGCATCTTGCCCCCAACAATCTGGGTCCTCATTTTACCCACCTCGGAAGGATGGAAGGCTTAATCAACTTTGAGCCTAGTGAGATTTGAACTGCCAAATTGCAGGCAGCTGGCAGTCAGCAGAAGTAGCCTGCAGTACTGCACTCTAACCACTGAGCCACCGTGGCTCTTACATGATGATTATTTCTCTCAAGGAAGGTTGAACATGCCCAACATGTATATAATTTTTCAACAGCTCCTTTTATTTTGAGATACTAAATGGAGCATCTTCTCTATGTTTTATTATATTTATTATATCGACAAATGTTCTTTCCTCCCCATCCCTTCATTGTCTCACACAATAAAGAACAATTCTATGGATAACAAGGATTGACATTTGAAAGGAGAAAGCCCTTCACAGAAGAAACTCAAGTCTCATCATGATTAATTTACTACAACTGTTTCCTTAAACAATCATAACAGACAACTTCATTAAAATTCCATTTCTGTCTTCCTTTGCTATGGACCTGTTAGCTTAATATTCTCTCCATGTTGACTAAGGAATTCCACTGATATGCTTAAGCACTCTGACCTTGGGTTGTTAATCTGAACATAAACATTTATCTCCTTACTTGTCACCATTTTATCTTGTGTCTTATGATCAAATCCCTTCAATGACCAGAGATCCATCATTCTGCTGCCATTGGCCTGTTTTGATTTATGGGTGACAGCTAGAAGCAATAGTTATTTTGAACACTTTAATGCTTCATAAAATACAGCCAGAAATGTCATATTACTCTGATGCTGTGCTAACAACATATGACTTCTATATATGTAGATTTTTTTTTGTACTTATACAAAATATATCCCACAGTAGAAAAAAAAACAGCTATGCTATTCGAACCTCATTTTTCTCCATTACTTTGGATTGGGATTAAATAGTTGAGTGTCACATGGCTTATTTATTTATCTCAAATTTCACTATACCATTGGCTCTCTTGATAACAATTGCTTAACACATTGTAAACCGCCCTGAGTCTCTGGAGAAGGGTGGTATATAAATCGAACCAATAAATAAATAAACAAACAAAGAAAGAAACAAACTTGCCATGGCCAACTCATCATAGCCAACTTGCCACAACCAACTCACTGCAGGGCAACTCATCATAGCCAACTTGCCACAACCAACTCACTGCAGGGCAACTCATCATAGCCAACTTGCCATGGCCAACTCACTGCAGGGCAACTCATCATAGCCAACTTGCCACAACCAACTCACTGCAGGGCAACTCGTCATAGCCAAATTGCCATGTCCAACTCACTGCAGGGCAACTCATCATAGCCAACTTGCCACAACCAACTCACTGCAGGGCAACTCATCATAGCCAACTTGCCATGGCCAACTCACTGCAGGGCAACTCATCATAGCCAACTTGCCACAATCAACTCACTGCAGGACAACTTGTCATAGCCAACTTGCCACAACCAACTCACTGCAGGGCAACTCATCATAGCCATCTTGCCACAAGCAACTCACTGCAGGGCAACTCATCATAGCCAACTTGCCATGGCCAACTCACTGCAGGGCAACTCATCATAGCCAACTTGCCACAACCAACTCACTGCAGGGCAACTCATCATAGCCAACTTGCCACAGCCAACTCACTGCAGGGCAACTCATCATAGCCAACTTGCCACAATCAACTCACTGCAGGGCAACTCATCATAGCCAACTTGCCACAACCAACTCACTGCAGGGCAACTCATCATAGCCAACTTGCCATGGCCAACTCACTGCAGGGCAACTCATCATAGCCAACTTGCCACAACCAACTCACTGCAGGGCAACTCATCATAGCCAACTTGCCACAGCCAACTCACTGCAGGGCAACTCATCATAGCCAACTTGCCACAGCCAACTCACTGCAGGGCAACTCATCATAGCCAACTTGCCATGGCCAACTCACTGCAGGGCAACTCATCATAGCCAACTTGCCATGGCCAACTCACTACAGGGCAACTCATCATAGCCAACTTGCCACGGCCAACTCACTGCAGGGCAACTCATCATAGCAAACTTGCCATGGCCAACTCACTGCAGGGCAACTCATCATAGCCAACTTGCCACGGCCAACTCACTGCAGGGCAACTCATCATTGCCAACTTGCCACGGCCAACTCACTGCAGGGCAACTCATCATAGCAAACTTGCCACAACCAACTCACTGCAGGGCAACTCATCATAGCCAACTTGCCATGGCCAACTCACTGCAGGGCAACTCATCATAGCCAACTTGCCATGGCCAACTCACTGCAGGGCAACTCATCATAGCCAACTTGCCATGGCCAACTCACTACAGGGCAACTCATCATAGCCAACTTGCCACAACCAACTCACTGCAGGGCAACTCATCATAGCCAACTTGCCACAATCAACTCACTGCAGGCCAACTCATCATAGCCAACTTGCCACAACCAACTCACTGCAGGGCAACTCATCATAGCCAACTTGCCACAATCAACTCACTGCAGGGCAACTCATCATAGCCAACTTGCCATGGCCAACTCACTGCAGGGCAACTCATCATAGCCAACTTGCCATGGCCAACTCACTGCAGGGCAACTCATCATAGCCAACTTGCCACAATCAACTCACTGCAGGGCAACTTGTCATAGTCAACTTGCCATGGCCAAATCACTGCAGGGCAACTCATCATAGCCAACTTGCCACAACCAACTCACTGCAGGGCAATTCATCATAGCCAACTTGCCACAGCCAACTCACTGCAGGGCAACTCATCATAGCCAACTTGCCATGGCCAAATCACTGCCGGATGGTGGAAGAGAACTATTAAAGAAAGGGTACAAAAGGTCCCACAAAATGAAATGTGAATGACAAAAATGAAAATCATTTTTTTAAAATTTATTTTAAATAATTAAATTTAATTGTTGCAGCAAGTTGGCTGGAGTGAGTTGTTCCACGGTGAGTTGGCTGTGGTGAGTTGGCCACAGCGAGTTGCTGCTGTGAGTTATCCCATTCCTTTGCCAAAGGCCAATGCTGCCCAGGTTGTCCTTCCTGGGGTGCTTCTTTTAACAATCCAGCAAGTGTAACAGCAACAACAAAGGCTAAAGAGTGTGAGTGTTTTGCAGCTGCCAGATACGAAAAATAGAAAGGCCAATTATATGTGCACATAAATGGTATTATTTTTCCTTTGAGCTGGTGATGTTAAAATAATACTGTGCTCCCAACCCAACAGCAATCTGGAATTGAATACATCAAAACATGGGGGAAGCATAAAGATAGCAAGTCTTCTTTTCTTAGTTTCATTCATACATATATATATATATATATATATATATATATATATATATATATATCCAATTAAAATGTACAGATGAAACGTGTACCACCTTAGAGTTTCCAGAAGATAAATCCTTCACCCAATTACCTTTTCCCATATGGCTAAAAATCAAATTGAGTATGAATTAAATAACAACAGGAACAAAAAAGTATTCTACTCTTATATAGACCTACTTGTTGTTGGGGTTGTTTTGTTTTGTTGCTTCTCTGCTCTGCTTCTATTATGATGGAATTAAGGTTGTTTCAATTTTAGGTTTATTTTTAAATTGATTGATATGTATTTGAACTCCAGAAAATTAATATTCCTGGCTTCAAATCTTCCTGAATCCAAAGACAAATTTATAGGTGTGAAAGGGTTAGGGATGTCTCAATAAAGACAAGTAGGACAAGAAGCAATGGGTGGAAACTAATCAAGGAGAGAAGCAACCTAGAACTAAGGAGAAATTTCCTGACAGTTAGAACAATTAATAAGTGGAACAACTTGCCTGCAGAAGTTGTGGATGCTCCAACACTGGAAGTTTTTAAGAAGATGTTGGATAACCATTTGTCTGAAGTGGTGTAGGGTTTCCTGCCTAAGTAGGGAGTTGGACTAGAAGACCTCCAAAGTCCCTTCCAACTCTTTTATTCTAAATTCTAAAAAAAAAAAATTCTAAACTACATCTGGCCCCAAAACTGGCTTAAGTTTATTTGTAATGAAATAATTTTGGGATATCTAAATGTCCTTAGGTTGATTTTTTTTAGCAATTTCTCTACCACGATTCAGATTTTCAACATTATTTATCATATTATTGTTAAGCTTTCACCATTATCAGTCCTCCAAAAGTGTCAATCAAATTTCCAGCCAGGCACCAGAGAACAAGCTGTGCAAAGATAGGTCCACATCTAGAAGATGAGAATATAGAAAATATTTCCTATTTTCAGAAATTCATCTTGATCATCATAAGAGTAATCAATGGTTGTTTCTTTGTCCTATTAATATAAATAACTATAAAGCACTTAACATTCTGCTACGTTCTAACTTATTTCCCTTGCCCTTAGGAAAGGATCGGGATGTTATTTGCCTGTCTTGAATTACATCTGTATAGAAAGCCAGGCCTTTAAGTACTCCAACCATATTGGAGGAAAAATAGCAATAGCAATAGCACTTAGACCTATACACTGCTTCACAGTGCTTTACAGCCCTCTCTAAGCAGTTTACAAAGTCAGCATATTATCCCAACAATCTGTGTTACTTCATTTTACCGACCTCGGAAGGACGGAAGGCTGAGTCAACCTTGAGCTAGTCTGGATCGAACTCCTGGCAGTAGGCAGAGTCAGCCTGCCACACTGCATTCTAACCACTGCACCACCACAGCTTTTATCATTTTGTGTTATGCTAGTTAGATTAGAAAAAATTGTTCAGCTGAGAAACTAGAGATGAAACATTCAATAAACTTTTGTTAGTCCCAATGGCACAAGAAAATTAGTGTTTCAGAAGCTAAAAGCCAAATCTTGGGAGTGTATAAATGGAAGGATCTTTTCTCTGGCTTCTTTTCTAAGCTTCCATGTTCCATATTTTTCAGAGTATAAGACGCTCCAGAATATAAGATACACCTTAGTTTTTGGGGAGGAAAATAAGAAAAAAAAAATCTGCCTCTGCCTACCAGCATCCATTGCTATTCATCTGGCTAGCATCCTGTCAGTGTGTGAGAGAGTTGAGGGCTGTTTGGAAACTGAAACAGTATTTGCTATGTGAGCAACAAAGAAGGAGATAGCAAGAAGCCTGGGCATGGCTTAGCTCTGCAGCTCTGAGTCTGTGCTGAACTGTAAACTAGTCTGCTGCTCAAAACTGAAACTGAAACTCCTCTGCTTGTGTTTTGCTTGGAAAGTTACTTGGAAAGTTACTTGAAAAACCTGCTTTTGGTATTGTATATTTACTTCATGTGTTATATTATATATAAAGAGAAGTTATTGAATCCTGCTGAATCAAACTCTGACAGTCCTTGCAGCAAATAGCAAACAACCAGGTCAGCTTCAGCACATTATTGCAGCCTGATTCAGCATGAGCAGCTGATTGGTGGGTGGATCAGCCTCCCGGAATACCCACAATCAGCTGTTCCAGGCTGCAGGGTTTGCCACAGACCATTGCCACCTCTGTGCCATACATTTTTAGCTATATTTGGTGTATAAGATGCACCCAAATTTTCACCCTCTTTTAGGGGGGAAAAGTGTGTCTTATACTCCGAAAAATACGGTCTATGAAATGGACACTTAAAAATATGAAATGTTATTATGAGTCTTATGAGCCTTACTCAGTATGGTTCCTATTTCTGCTTTTGCTTTGAAAATTTAACTTTTAAGATGAAAAATGGAATATAGACATTTGAGATGAAGCCTACAAAAAAAAAAAAAAAAAGAATTATACTGCCTGAATTATATAAGTTACTCTGCAGTGTTTCATTTTTATTTCCCAAGTGGTCATCCTGAAGCAGTCCCATGTAATTATGATATTAAATGGCAGTAATTAAGAACATCTTGATAAACCTTACATTTCACAAAAAGAAGAAAAAAGACTCTTGCAAAGAATATTTTAAGGAGTGTCTTTTGGGAAGAAGCATTTAAGGGAGTGTTGATTTAAATAACTTTTTAGAAATAATTAAGTGGACAGTGGTTTTCTTTTATTCTTTTTTTTTAATTATTATTCTCGCTTGAGTTCTTACATTCTTGTTTTCCACACATGCATTTTCTTCTCCCTGAGAGCAGGACTTCCTATTGACAAATTCAATTCACTTCTTACACTGTTCATTTGTATTACTGAAGGTTCAATGAACATTCTGGATGGATAGATGAATGATGGGTTTGAAAAGTTTGAGATTCGAATGGTTGTTGGAGCATTAAGAGAAACCAGAAACTTTTAGAAATAGGGATGTTAATTGAAGACTGGCGAGCAGGAAACATGGAGTCGGATGGGCAAAAGTATTCACGCTATAAACATAATCACTATATTCAAGTTATCTTATAAATAAGAACTGTGTTCAGTGGCATAATGTGTTGTTGGTGCTCTCTGAGCTTGGTTGTTTTCTTGGAGACATTTCATTACCCCAAACTAAGTAACATCATCGGAGGAGGAAGAGGAGGAGGAGGAGGAGGAGGAGGAGGAGGAGGAGGAGGAGGAGGAGGAGGAGGAGGAGGAGGAGGAGGAGGAGAAAAAGAAGAAGGAGAAGGAGAAGGAGAAGAAGAAGAAGGAGAAGAAGAAGAAGAAGAAGAAGAAGAAGAAGAAGAAGAAGAAGAAGAAGAAGAAGAAGAAGAAGAAGAAGAAGAAGAAGAAGAAGAAGAAGAAGAAGAAGAAGAAGAAGAAGAAGAAGAAGAGACCTAGTTTGGGATAATGAAATGTCTGCAGAAAAACAACCAAGCTCAGAGAGCACCAAAGACTCCTCATTTCAACCCTGAACTACAAATATTGTCCTTTCTGGGTAACACAATATGTCCTTCAGACTAGAACTAATAATCCTCAACAGATGACCATAATGGAGCCTGTCCATTATGGTCCTATGTTGCGACAGTCTTAAATCAAATTCAGGTAGGTCACATGGCCAGCCCAATCTCTCTCTCTCTCTCTCTCTCTCTCTCCCTCCCTCCCTCCCTCCCTCTCTCCCTCCCTCCCCCCCCCCTCTCTCTCTCTTGCAGCAGTCATTAAGCTAAAGAGGCAGGAATAAAACAAATGTATTTTGTTTAATAAACACCACAATGATGAAGAGAATCCATTGTTTGCTCTGATGCGGTTTTGCCTAAGTAACATCTGGTTTTTGGCAAAAAATGAAAGGGGAAAAATCACATACAATTATTATTTTCTCATTCCAGAGGAAGATTATCTAGAAGGCGGACAACTTTTTAGCCATATTGATTGAGAGTAAAGGTGGGGGTGGGTGATCATATGAATGAATCCTTATTACTGTAAAATCACACTCCATAGTTTATTTATTTCTCTGTTGGTGCATTTTATTGCCATCTGGGTGGATAAAGTAGACAGTGTATCAATCACAAGCATTTAGTGATTAGAAGCTAGTCATAAAGAGGCCCTGAAGAAACCTTAACAAATGAATTGTCAGGAAAAAAAAAATACTTGTGCAAAAATGGATATAGAGGGAAAAAATATTACTTTACAAATGAAGAAGTTAGGAAAAAGATTCTCATGTTAGACAAATCTGTTTATTGAGAGCCGATTATCTAAACCAAGTGGAATTTTGTACACATGCAATAATTCTGATAAACATTCTTCTTTCTAAATGATAGGATCTCATTAATTTGCTGTGCCAAAACTCATGATACACAATTCTTTGTGCACAGGAAGCTACCAGACAAATCATTATTATTTTTTCGGGAACCAAGATCATCTGAGGCTAATAGATTTTCTATTTCTAGTGGATCAACTACATTTTGAAGGGTGACCACTTTTGCTCAAAATGTGTCTACCATGATCTTTTCAGATTTTACTGTATTCAAACTCTCAATAGTCCCGCCCAAACTCTTTATCTGTGATCTTAGTGTCATTGTTCCATTATCCTGTCCTGAGTCACTACAGAATTGGTGAGGAAGACAACCCAAAAACAACCCTATCTATCTTGAAAAATTGTAGAACAAAGGCTGTTCTATTTTTTGTATCTAATATGCCACTAATATTCCAATTGGTCTGGCAAAGGTTTTGTATGCCCTAGTTTATATCAGCTCTGTCTTAATAATGAACAGTGAGGGTTGGACTAAAATGAAATGTGCTTTTAGTATCTTCATCAATCCACTGGTTAAATGAGGTTTCTCATATTGCTTCCCGGGTTCATTTTTCTCTGTATTCCTGCCTCCTCTTTAGTTTTTATGCAAAATTCCAGATTCCCCCACTTCAAAGCAGAAGTAAAATGTTCATTAATGGTAGGTGAGAATGAATGGATAAAATGTTAAGCACCACAAAAGCCGCTGTGGAGCTGATTTTTTTTTTTTTTAAATAAGATATTTATATTTACAAAAGTGTTTTTCTTCTATAGCTCAGCTTTGGAGAGGTACACTTGATAGAGGAATGAGATTTTGGAATTTGAAGTGTTCTCCTCTAACAGATTAACAGAGTTGGAAGGGACCTTACAGGTCATCTAGTCCAACCCCTGCCCAAGCAGGAAACCTACATTTGCCTCTACTTACGATTGAACTCACAACCTCCTGATTGTGAGGCAAGAGCTCCACCTCTAGGCTACAGCAGCTGTTGGTAAGTACTGCTATAAATATTTTTTTCTCTCTCTTTCACTCCTTCCCCCTTTCCCTCCCTCTCCCTTTCTCTCTCTCTGATACAGGCTTTATAAAACAATTCACTCTTATTCAAGTTTTATGTCTTGCTGCATATGTGTTTGTAGATCAGATAGCAAATGGATAAAGACATTTCAGATAGGAAAATAATAAGCAATTCTTAGTGAGCTTTGAGTGTTGGAAGAAATGTCCACCTGAGTTCAGTTCCAAATGGGGAGAAAGACACTGGAAACATGGAGGCTGATTGGAAAGATAGTTTTAATTGTGAAGCAGAATCACTAAGCACATGTGATTCCTGGTCACTGACCACATGGAGTGGAGAGTGAGAGGTATTTATACCCTCTCTTGGGCTTTGGACTTGCGCTTCCTGTTCCTGTGGCAAGGGCATGCATTCTATTGGTTGCAGTCAGACTCCCATGTGGAGTCATGTTTGAATCAAATTTGGTTAAACCTTGCTGGGTGATTTAATGGAGGGGCAATGTCCTTAGATTGTGCCATGTGGTGAGCTCCACTGCTAGATAATCCTATTATGTCCTGGAGGGTCATGTCTTAATCCCATTGTGAAGTTTCCGAAAGCTTCATCCCCCTGGAGCTGAGGTCTTTTGTTTTGTAGATAGGCTGGCCCAGTCCTTCTCAATGGGCACCAAATATCTGCTGGGGGCATGGAGCTGCAGGGAGCTGCTCTTTGTCTTTAAAAACATATTTCTCCTTTTCTCATCCAGGGAAATATAATATTCTGCCTTTTTAATATTTCCTAGAATATGTCACTCTTCTAAGAGAGGGGTGGGTGCTAACTTTCTACAGTAGCTACCAGTGACTCTTTGGCTGCTTATGGCTTTTAGGATGGAAAAACCAAAAACTGTATAGTACAGTTGACAATCCCAAGTGGGAAGGAGCATTTCTCCCCATAAATGTGCCATAACTGTAAATTCAATAACAGGGTTCATCCCAATTTTTAAACCGGTAGATTTAAAATGTTTAAATGTGCTTCTCCCATGCCATTCCATCATCTCGGATCCTTTATCCAGTTACAGAGTGGAATATAGTATATATTACTCTGCAGATTCTACTTATAGAAAAAGAAACCTATCAGGAAGAAGGTCAGCCTTGGGCTAGTTCCCTTCATAGTATTTTTTTGACACGCAGGCATGAGAAATGATAGAAAGAATCTGGCCACTGACACATACATCCTAGTTGCAACTCAAAGTCAGACACAGGCACAGCAAAGATTGATCTCTTGCACGATAAAATGATAAAACTACAGTTTGGATGTAATATAACTGTTGCATCCCAGCTGATTTATATGGTCCCCGCTGGATAAAGTTAGCCTTGTTCCTTTAACAACCTGCAAACTGTAATAACTTGGGAGTGGATTTGTCTCATAAGGACCACTCATCGTGCTACAGATGAATGATGTTGGAATGGTTTTGTTTCCCAATGACATTTCACATCTTCAACCACTCTTATGGACCACTCAATCATTAAGTAAACTTAGGGACTGCTATCAGTGGCTAAACTGGAAAGCTTCCATTTGTTTTAAAGCACAAACGACAGAGAAAAGCATTAGCAACACAGTGCTTATGCCTTGTGCAAGTAATAAGATTTCTTAGCCTGAAAAGATATTTTTAGATTCCTCCTGAATTTCTAGGTACCACAGGCTACTACAGCTCTCCTATTATTTCACTGAAATTACCTTTAGATACCTTTCTACTGATGGCTTAGAACTTCAATGATGGCAGAAAGACACCATCTGAAAATAAAAAAACAAAATATTATATATTTTGTATTAAAATATTATATATTTTGTATTAAAATATTAAATATTATGTATACATTATATATATATATATATATATATATATATATATATATATATATATATATATATATGTATATGTATATATATATATATAGTGTTTTTCTATCTTTATTATCTCCCTTTATTTCTTTATCAGCAAAATATAAATTTGATATGTGTGTGTGTGTGTGTGTGTGTGTGTGTGTGTGTGCGCGCACGTGTGTATGTATAAACTTTATATATATAAAGTGTTTTTCTATCGAGACACCTGGTCTACCCCAGCATGTGGGAGGGAGCATACTGCTTCCCTTTCGCCTTTCAGCTCCAATCCAGGAGCCCTCAAGCAGTCGCATTCACGACAAACCATTTTTATACCAAATTTATATTTCGCTGATAAAGAAATAAAGGGAGACTAGTATAGATATATTTCAAGCTATTTAGCTCTCATCAGCTAGCCATACCCTTACTCGGATTCGAGTATACCCAAGTTTGAATCCGAGTAAGGGTATGGCTAGCTGATGAGAGCTAAATAGCTTGAAATAGATCTAAACTAGTCTCCCTTTATTTCTTTATCAGCGAAGCATAAATTTGGTATATGTATGTATGTATGTATGTATGTATGTCTATGTCTATGCCTATATCATCTATCTCTCTATCTCTCCCTATCTATCTATCTATCTATCTATCTATCTATCTATCTATCTATCTTGTTCAAGACAAGGTTAAAATACAAAACACACAGACACCAAAAAACAAAAAACAAAAAAAACCAAAAGAAGACAAAAAAGAAAACAAGGACAAAAAAAACCACAATAATCAAAACATTTTTAAAAAGTGCATCAACACCCCCCCATGCAGCATATACACATATTATTTTATCACCCCTCGTTGAATACTGATTAATACCTTACTATACCATTAGTTCCCACCTCTAGCAAAGCAGGCCTTCTTTAAACTACTAAATCTATTTGCAAATTATTGACCTGTCTGTCTTCTATACATTCTCTCAGTGACAAAGTACTTAAGAGGAAGAACAATAATACTAAAACAAACCAAAATTAAAGTTTTAAAACTCTACATTAATGAATAATAAAAATATTTTTTTTTAAAAATCCCTTATGGAATAAGTGCCAGATTCTGATTTCAAGGTCAATTACGGATGTTCCAGATGTGCTATTGAAAAGGAAAGGGATGCCTCATTATATTGTTCAAACATACATATTCAAAAAATGCCAAACTCCTCATCTTTATCTCTACCTTCATCTATATCTTTCTTGTTCTATCTAAAGATTTCTCTATTGCATATGAACAAATTTAACTAAGTTTCATTTATATTGATCCAATTCACGCTAACATTGTTAATAATCTCTATCACATTTATCAAATTTATATAATCCTCATTGTATTATTTATTTATACATCTCCTCTTTAGTACTTCAATTCTTATACATTTTTTTCATATTAATCCAATTCACAATAATAGTATGTAAGAATATCTGTGTTTGAACAATATAATGAGGATTACTTAAATTTGAGAAATGTGATAGAGATTACTAATATTGTTATTGTGAATTGGATTAATATGAATGATACCCAGAACCAGCTCTGTTATTCTGTTCTGCCCCAGCTATGGATCCCAAAGAACACAGCACACACAAACTCTGAACAAAACTTAGTTTACTCAAATAACATAGTTTTAGCAAATGCTGGCTGTTAATAAGCATTCTTAACAGCCTGCCAGAATTCCACAGATAAGGTAGTCAGAGTCTTACTGGAGTTGGCAGAAAGCCCAGAAACCAGGTTGCAGAGAAATCTCAAACACGATGATTAGTGAACTAAAGTTGTTTCCTGCAGCTTGTTGCAAGCTGCATTCTTTCTTAAATAGGCTAAGGGAGTGGCCAATTAGCCCCAAGCCTTACTCTTGAGGAGACCTCCTGAGGAACCATTCCTGCCTTTTGGCAGCTCTGTGTGCCCGTGCATTGAGAAGAGGCTCCTCCTCTTCATCCTCTTCACTTAAAGGAGCCTCTGGAGATTCTGAAGGCCCTGACTGAATCCCTGCCTCTGGCACCACATCTTCTTCAGCCTCCTCACTGTCCGATTCGAGCGCCGGTTGCACAGGCTGCTGGCGCAGCACCACACCAGCCTCCTCGTTGTCGGGATCAGCAACAATCCACGCAGGCTGCTGGCGGGCCACAACATGTTCATACACAATATAAATGTATAATAATAATAATAATAATAATAATAATAATAATAATAATAATAATAATAATAATATACTTGTTTGATACCTAGGACGCTGGCAGCAACCCATATCAACCATTAGCACCAGTCAATGGTATTTGTGATGCATTTTTGAATGTTCAGTTGTCTGAGTTTCATATTTCATGAATAAAGATAATAATAATAGCAACAACAGCAATAACAACAACAATATATATATATATATATATATATATATATATATATATATATATATATATATATATATATATATATATATATATATTACAAAAAGAAAAAAGAAAAGGAAAGGGATGTTATAACATTAACGTCTCAAACAGAGTGTAGATTGATGCTCCCTCCCCAAGCAGTATTAAATGAAGAACATAGGCCATAAGAATTATTACAAAAACTTCCCTTTAATCTCTCTTTCTCCCCCTGTGCTTACATCCAATGGAAGATGCATTGAGTAAAGTTAGACAGGAGGCTTTTTATTTTTATGATTATAGAATTGCACTTAATGTCATTCTAAGTCATTTTCCAAATGCTTCTGCAATGTTCCTCCTACTCTGGTGAACCTTTTAAGGAAATGATATCAAACAGCATGGAACGGGGAAAAAAAATGTAATATTATTTTAAAAGGGTTGAAATTGTTTAGATAACTTTTCACATTTTATTCCAGGTTTTAGCATCACTAGCATGAGCTCTGAATATGAGTACATATTTAAACTAGATAGGGGAAAAAATTTCACGGTATGTTAATATTCATATAAGCATATAAATAAGATACAACGTGTCTTATCGAGTGCCATACAAAATCCAGTGTAACAATCCATGTAAACAAACAAATATCTGTTTTAAGGTGCTAGTAGCATCTAATTTTCCAGTGCAATCCCTGAGTTCTATATTCCCTACTTATTTCCACATAAAGGGATAGAAAATTATAGCCTAAGCATATCTTTTTCTAAATATATATATATATAGTAATAAGTAAAAAATATTTTCAGCTATCAATTTGATGCTGGCTCGAAATAATATTTGATTTGAATTAGCACCCCATATTTGGTTTGGAATAGCTTTTTATATAGAGTCGAGCTCAATGGTGAAATCCAATTTTTTTTACTACCGGTTCTATGGGCGTGGCTTGGTGGGCGTGGTGTGGCTTGGGGGGGGTGGCATGGGGAGGGTACTGCAAAATCCCCATTCCCTCCCGACTCCTGGGGGAAGGATTTTGCAAAATCTCCATTCCCACCTCACTCTGGGGCCAGCCAGAGGTGGTATTTGCCAGTTCTCCGAACTACTCAAAATTTCCGGTACCGGTTCTCCAGAATTTGTCAGAACCTGCTGGATTTCACCCCTGGTCGAGCTTCTCCAGCCTTTAGTTCAGAAAATGTGTGGTTTTGCAGAAGTTGTTGATTTACAGTTACCTAACAGGTATTGTCAATAGCAAGGGAAGCTGGGAGAAGCAATATACCACAGGGTCTCTCTTCTGTAGACCCATTTTCATCCATGACAAGGTTTTCAAATGATCAATAGTGGCATCTCCAGTTGAGCAGAAACACTTATTGGAAGAAATATCCATCTGGTTCAGTTCCAAGTGGAGAGAAAGACACTGGAAACATGGAGGCTGATTGGAAAGATGGACAGGACCACATGGGTTTGAGGTCCTGGGCAGCTGACCACATGGAGTGGAGAGTGAGGGTTATTTATACCCTCTCTGGGCTTTGAACTTGAGCTTCCTGTTCCTGTGGCAAGAGCATGTATTCTACTGGTTGCAGTCAGACTTCCATGGGGCTATGCAGGGGTCATGGCTGAGGTTGTCTGAGCTCCCAGGTTTGGTTGAAGCTTGCTGGGTGATGCAATGTCCTTAGATAGTACCATGTGGTGAGCTCTGCTGATAGATAATCCTATTATGTCCTGGAAGGTCATGTCTTAATCCCATCATCCTTGAGCTGAAGGTCTTTTGTCTTGTAGATAGGCTGGCCCGGTCCTTCTTATTGGTCACCAAATATCTCCTGGGGGCAGGGAGCTGGGGCTGAATTTCTGTCTCCCTTAAGATTTCCATTTCTCTTTTAGGGGAAATATAATATTCTGTCTTTTAAAATATTTCTCACAATATTTCATTCTTCTTGGAGGGGTGACTTCCCTCACACTACTACAAAGGAATGCATTTATACCATTCTCACAAAACTTCAGATGTCCATAGATGTCTCTGTGGATTCTCAATCATCCAGGTCGTGGTTGTCCTAAAAATGCTTCTTCCAAA
Source organism: Pituophis catenifer annectens (assembly GCF_029215685.1). NCBI lineage: Eukaryota > Metazoa > Chordata > Lepidosauria > Squamata > Colubridae > Pituophis > Pituophis catenifer. Next base: position 8,315,374 of record NW_027256884.1, read on the forward strand.
AGGCAACTGGACTTTCTTAATTTTTTTCCCCTTGAAAATGTTTTGCTTCTCATCCAAGAAGCTTCCTCAGGGTTGATTTGTTTATTTGTTTGAAAAAGCACCTTTCGTTCAGAGGATGAGACATTCAACCTTTCCCAGGTGAAAGCTCTGCAAAATGTAAAATTAGAATTGAAGAGAGATCAGATGATGCCGTGTGCCCATTTGAGAAGAATCCATTAATCGTAAGGTTGGATACTAAGCTTAAACTGGTTGGGCAATTAGTATCCCAGATACACTCTACAGTAGTGGCTAAAATTGTGGAAACCTTTTGGGAAAAGTGTATTTTTGAGGTTTGGTGGCTAATAACCACTTTTTTTTTTCTTTTTGGAGTTTCAAGATAATCATATTTCACTGCTAGAATAGAATAGAATAGAATAGAATAGAATAGAATAGAATAGAATAGAATAGAATAGAATAGAATAGAATAGAATAGAATAGAATAGAATAGAATAGAATTCTTTATTGGCCAAGTGTGATTGGACACACAAGGAATTTGTCTTAGAGCATATACTCTCAGTGTACATAAAAGAAAAGATACATTCATCAAGAATCATAATGGAATGGCCTGGGAATAGCCCAGACCTTAACCCAATTGAAAATCTATGGAGCCGACTAAAGAAACTTGTTAGTCAGAAGCAACCCAGCAATCAAACCCAGTTAATAGATGCAATCATTCAATCTTGGTTTCCCATTAGAACAGCTGCAGAACTCAAAGACTTGGTTCACTCCATGGGAAGACGTTGTAAGGCCGTAATTCATGCTCAAGGTTACCCAACTAAGTATTAACTGACATGGTGATAATTTTTGTATATCTCTTTTTTTCTATCGTGATAATTTTTATATATCTCATTTTTTTCTACGTGTTTCACTTTTCTTCTTTATACTGTAACTGCTATTCTAATAGCAAATCCTTCATAAAAGTTATTGCATTACATTCTTGATTAAATGATCTTTCCTTCCATTGATATATAGTTTTATGGTACTACTCCAAAAATAATTGGTGTTATTAGCTAGTTTTAGAAAATACACTTTTCCCAAAAGGCTTCCACAATTTTGGCCACTTCTGTATAATATGGCACTTGGCATTTTCCATCCCTAACAGAGTTTCCAAAGAGAATCCTAAAGAAAGAAGTTTGCTATTAACTTTTGTTAGTCAGGTTGATTTAAAACGGTCTCTGAAAACTAATGGAACCAGATCCACAGGGGAAAAATCAATTTCAACCAGAAATTAAAGAGATAATTAAGGCAACTCATAGAAAACCCAACCTACCTTTAGCTGTAAAACAGCATTCTTGATGCATTTTGATACTGCAAGGATTACTCTTATCCATTTGGCTTCTGGGCTATTAGACATCCTTGAATTTCCATGCATATATTAGCCATCTACTTGATTTGAGTGGTCAATAAATTAAAATAAATAAATAAATATAAGTTAGTGTCGTCTAATTTGGACAACATCCTAATTTTTGGATTAATTTCTGAGACATGGTTAGGGAATTCTGAGAGTTGCAGTTCCATCTTGAAGTTGCGACAATTGGGAAGGAAGGAAGCCCACCACAGATCAAAAGTCATTAAAATAAGCTAATTAAAGGGATCTTGCCCACAAAAAGAGGAGATGATTCTTGATCCAAAGACACAAATTATTATTATTTTTTTTTAATTTGATTTATATGCCGCCCTTCTCCGGAGACTCAGGGCAGCTTACAATGTGTTAAGCAATAGCCTTCATACTTTTGTATATTTATACAAAGTCAGCTTATTGCCCCCACAAACTGGGTCCTCAATTTACCTACCTTAGAAAGGATGGAAGGCTGAGTCAACCTTGAGCCTGGTGAGATTCAAACTTACAGTAATTGCAGACAGCTGGTGTTAATCACAATGCTATCAGTCTGCTGAGCCACCAGGCCATTTTCTCCAAGTTTCAGTAGAATACTACACAACAGACAAAATATTTATATTATAAGACTTTAATTTTAACAACAATTCCCACAACACTGTCAAACTATTTATGAAGACTGTATTACTATTATTCTTCTCATTCTTCCTATTACCTATCTCTTCCCACTTATAGCTATAACCATGTTGCTTATATTTTTATGATTTATATTGTTCTGTTTGTTTCCTGGTATGATTTGATTGCTTATTAGTTAACTATGACTATCACTAAGTATTGTAGCTTATGATTCTTGATGAATGTATGTCTTTTTTCTTTTTTCTCTTTTTAGGTACATTTGCACCAGTGGTGAAATCCAAATGTTTTTACTACCGGTTTTGTGGGCATGGCTTGGTAGGCGTGGTGTGGCTTGGTGGGAGTGGTTTGGTGGTTGCGGCAGGGGAAGGATACTGCAAAATCTCCATTCCCACCCTACTCCAGTGGAAGGATACTGCAAAATCTCCATTCCTACCCCTCTCTGGGGTCAGTCAGAGGTGGTATTTGCCGGTTCTCTGAACTACTCAAAATTTCCACTGCCGGTTCTCCAGAACCTGTCAAAACCTGCTGGATTTCACCCCTGATACGCACCAAAGACAAATTCCTTGTGTATCCAATCACACTTGGCCAATAAAGAATTCTAATTTTATTCTAATACACTCATATATTCATTCTCCCAGTATCGACTTGCTTCAAATGTTGTGTGCCTAACTTTTCCCTGATTAATATAATCATTAATCATAGAAAGCAAACTTACTTCTCATGCGCTGTACATTATTCAATGCAAAAAAATCAGCAATTATTATTGCACTTGCCTAAAGTTCTAAAAATAAATGATGATAAACCCAGAGTTATTAAGTAACTTTTTTTAAAAATGGAATATACATATATATATATATAGACACACACTTATATGGAAATTTATAGCAAGTATTAATTATTTGGGGATGAGGGACTTTACTTCAAAAGAGGGGAAAAAGTTTTTGACATACTTATTCTTGGGATGAATAAATTTGTTTTCACATGAAACCCCTTATAACAGTGTGTGTATATATATCATATTCCATACATATCCTCTGTATTCCATTGGACTAATATGATGCAGAGAGAGAGAGAGAGAGAGAGAGAGAGACAGACAGACAGACAGACAGACAGACAGACAGACAGACATATTCACTAGTGGCGAAATCCATTTTTTTTTACTTGGTGAGCGTGGTGGGTGTGGTGTGGCTTGGTGGGTGTGGCTTGGTGGGCATGGCACGGGGAGGGTACTGCAAAATCTGCATTCCCTCCCGACTCCTGGGGGAAGGATATTGCAAAATCTCCATTCCCACTCCACTCTGGAGTCAGCCAGAGATGGTATTTGCCGATTCTCCAAACTACTCAAAATTTCTGCTACCGGTTCTCCAGAACCTGCTGGATTTCATCCCTGATTGAAACACAGACAAAAACACATATGGAAAGATATACAATTAGATAATTAGATACATTCTCAATTTACAACCACCACTGAGCACAAAATTTCATTGCTAAGTAAGGCAGCTGTTAAGTGAGTTGTGTTTTATATTATGATTTTTTTTGCCACCGTTGTTAAATGAATCACTGCGGTTGGTAAGTGATTTGTTGAGAGAAATCTGGCTCCCTCCACTGACTTTGCTTGTCAGAAATTAGCTGGGAACTTACAAATGATGATCACGTACAACCATCGTAAATACTTGCCATGTTGCCAAGCACCCCACATTTTGATCATGTGGCCATGGGAATGGTGCTATGGTCGTAAGTGTGAAAACTGATCATAAGTCACTTTATTTCAATGCCACTAGACTTGAACAGTCACTAAACAAAGGATTGAAAGCCAAGGACTTCATTTACACAGAGAGCTATATTCTCAACCACCAGTTGTTTACATGAGGTCAATTTACTTAAGCTTTGTCAAATATAAAATGTCTAGCTTTTTTCCTAAATATAATGGATCTCCCCACAGTCTGCAGACTTTATATCTTCAACTGTTTTAGGCTTTGATCCAGCGGTGAAATGCACTTACCTTTGCTACCGGTTTGGGAATGTGAGCGCACACGCACCTCTTCTGTGCATATGCTGAAGGTAAAAAACGGGACGTAATGATGACCTAGTGGGTAGGTGGAGCCAGTGCTACCGGTTCACCGGTGCTACCGGTTCACACGATCCAGACAGATTTCACTGCTGCTTTGATCTCAAAATGTAAATGGATGTATTCATAACATCACCACAAGTTAGTCTTAATTTGAGATAGTCTATAGCAGGGGTATCAAACTCTGGAGCCTGGTGGCGCAGCAGACTAATAGCCTGTTATTAACATTCAGCTGCCTGCAATTACTGCAAGTTCGAATCTCCCCAGGCTCAAGGTTGACTCAGCCTTCCATCCTTTCTAAGGTAGGTAAATTGAGGACCCAGTTTGTGGGGGCAGTAAGCTGACTTTGTATAAATATACAAAAGTATGAAGGCTATTACAATGAAGGCATTGTAAGCCGCCCTGAGTCTCCGGAGAAGGGCGGCATATAAATCAAATTTTTAAAAAAAGAACTCGATTTCGTTGAGGGCAACATGACAGGGGGGCATGGTCAGGGGGGCGTGGTCAGCTCAACGTCACTCATATCAGGGGTGCCTGTGGAGGCCCGAGCACTCTGCCAGTGAAAACGTTCTCCCGAGTTCCATTTTCAGCTGCGACGGCCTCCTGCAATCCTCTGCCAGTGAAAACAGAGCTCGGGAGGGCCGTGTGTAACCCTCTTGAGCTCCGTTTTCACTGGCAGAGGCACTATAGGCCAGTCCTTCGCTGTTTCCAGGGCAGCCCTGCATGCCAGATCTAAGCAGCCCGCGTGCCAGATCCGCCCCCCCCCCGGGCCTTGAGTTTAACACCGCTGGTCTATAACTTCCTATTTATCTGTATTAGTCTTCTAGATACTTTATTTGAGCGGCAGTCAACTTTCACTTCAAATGGTTTAAAACAATGCTTGAGTAATGTTAGAACAGCAACTTTAAAACCTTTGTCTTGTTCCACCCAGCTTGCTGAATTTTAACTGAAGTTGGAGCTGCTCGCCGATATTGATTTTAGTGGTGAGAAATGTATGTTGGCTATGACAGATTTCTATCTGCCTGGGCTGGTGGAAAAAAAAAAAAGTTGCCTTATAAGAGAGCTCACCGAAGCGTGAAGTTCAGAAAATGGAATTTATGCTCCAGATTTGGCACAACCAGATTTAAAGTAGAACATATCGTTGAATCTCCCTTTACACTGAAAATGAATTATAATATACAGGAAACAAGGGAGATAGGAAATTACACAATCATCCTAGTTTATTTTGCTAAGTTTTCTAATAATAACTAGATGCTTCTATATCACTTTTGTTGGACCTAGGGGCTTATAATATGCCCATTTTCTTTTATTTTTAAAGGAAGGGAAGGAAGGAGGGAGGGAGGAAGGAACGGTAGCAGGTATCAATGGAAAAGCTCATAGATACCAATATAGTATCAAAAACTTAGACATGATATGAGAAATCCGGTTTTGATTTTGGATCACTAACTCTCTGCTTAGCCTATCTAACTGGTTTCTTTTTTGTCAAAAAAACATGGTGGATGAGCAGTTTTTAGCCTTTAGCTTCTGGAGGAGAAGTGTGACAGAAATCCAGGAAATATACAGGTAAACAAAGGCACTGGGTTGATTCAATAACATAACTGGGCATGGCATCAATGGTTCATGAGAGCTATACTACTTAAAGACCAAAAGAGCAGGGTTTGCCATATCCTACTGACAACAGCATTCAAATATCATTTTAATTTCATCCAAGGTTAAGAGTCCTTCTGGATGGGAAATACAATATATTTGTGGCCTAACTGAGAGTGACTGTCCCAAAAACAGATAATTATGGCTTATGATTTGAAGCCCAAATGAGAAGACTTTCTCCCTACCCAGTCAACAGAAATGAAGGACTCAAGAAAGGAACATTACTAGTATAAACTTTAATACAGTTCCAAGAAGGCTCCACATCCATTTGAACCCCTCAGGTGACCCTGAGGACACAGATAAACCTCCAGGTGGCCTCAACAACTCTCTAAAAGAATGCAAATGACCAGCTGTCTACAAGGAGTATAAACCTTTCCATTCCCCACCATCCAGTCAGCGCTGAAAAAGCTTCTTGGATGAGAAGCGAAATGTCTTCAAAGAAAAACCAGAAAGTCCAGTTGCCTCTTTAAAAAATCACCTTTGGGACAACCATGACCTGAATGACTGAGAATCTCCACAGACATCCTGAAGAAAGCACAGCTTCCCAACACAGTCATTTCAACAGTTCCAAGAAGGTGTTGTGGCCCCGCCCTCTGAGCCTGTCCCATCGGAGGAAGAAAGCTCCGAGCATGAGGAAGAGGAGTCATCCAGGCCTCCCTCTCCAGGCCCCTCCCCTCTTTCATTGTCTCAAGTGCTGGCCGAGGGAGAGGAGACAGCTGATTCGAATCAGAGTGATGAAGAAATATCATTCCTGGACGCACGCCTCCAAAGGCGTGATAAACGTTTGCAGCAGCTTAGGAGGCGTGCTAGGGATTAGAATTGAGTCACTGGACCACACCCCAGAGACTATATAATAGAGGGTAGTGGTCAAAGGATCCTTGTGACGAACAAAGCAAACCTTGGATAGTCACTAAAGCCTCATCCGGAACTGCTGAGAGAAAGATTTAAAGTGTCGGACATTTGGACTCTTGAGTATTTATCTTTCTGTTTTACTTTGAAAATAAAGTCACTTGGCAGACGGTGTGTCTATTGCTGCCAAGTGGGAGATAAGACCTGGGTGCGTTCCAAAGTGTTTCCTTAACCCTCGACTGGCTGTGTTGGTGTGTGTGTGGGTACGGGGACAGATCAGAAGGCTCCACACCCATTTGCACTACTCAGGTAATCCTGAAGACACAGATAAACCTCCAGGTGGCCTCAACAACTCTCTAAAAGAATGCAAATGACCAGCTGTCTGTGAGGAGTATAAATCCTTCCATTCCCCACCATCTAGTCAGAGCTGAAGAAGCTTCTTGGATGAGAAGCGAAACATCTTCAAAGAAAAACCAGAAATTCCAGCTGCCTCTTTAAAAAAGCATTTTTGCGACAACCATGACTTGGATGACTGAGATTCTCCATAGACATACACTTCAATAGATTTTCTACTTTCTAAAAATATAATGGACTACCAAGCTCTTTTATGTCTTGCCTACAAATGCCTCCCTTTCTGATTTTCCTTCAATGAGTAAAGAAGAAGCTACTTTGAAAGCAAAATAGTATGTAAATATCATGTTGGTAATGCAATTAAGAATTCACTTTCACTTTTTCCTTCCACCACTACCCATTTAATCACATATTCCTGTCTCAGATTGTCTCCCATGCACTTTATGGAGTGAATTGCAGGCTGTGAAGATGTGTGCCTCAAGAAACGTTAACCACTTATAGTAAAGGGAATGCATATTTAATTATAAACGTATTAACAGCAGATAGAATTGTATTTGCACAAAGCTGGAAAAGCGGAGAAATCCCTACTGACGAGAATGTGATTAGGAAAATATTAGAATGTGCAGAAATGAATAGATTAATGCTTGCTATAAAGGAGAAAGAAGAAACTGAATATTATATGACATGGGAGTTATTTTATGAGAGGTTGGAAAATGAAAATAGAAGTTAGAAACAAATGGAGATCAGTGAAATATAGAAAACATGTTAAGATAGAGAAGTAAACAATACGATGATTCTTACTAATGTGACTATTAAGATTATTATATGTAATATTATTATATTCTTATTAGAAGATATGTTAAGAGGGAGAAATGAATAGATGTGGTATGCTCATTATTATTATTTAAGATTAGAGAATCAATATCAATGCAATGAACACTGTTGTAAATTTTGATTGTTATTGCACAGAGATATTTGTACCCAGATGACACACTGTTTAATAGAAGATGGAATGTTTAAAATAAAAAATAAAAAATAAAAAACCACTTTTTTTTTTAAAAAAAGGAACTTTAACCACTAAAACAATGCAAGTACTGTGTCATCTCTGAGTTACTTTTTGTTGCCTAGTTCTTGTTATAACTTTAAATCATGTATAGATTGAACCCCCTGTAAAAATCCACAGGAATTTCACCTGTTGCCCTCAGTCTAAAAGTTGAAAGGGATTCCTAAAAGCCAATAGCAGGTTTTTAGGTTTCCGGGATAATTGAAAACTCTGCTTGCCAAACTGTTTTCCACTGGAGTCTTTGGTTCAAAATGTGTATGATTGAAAGATGTTAAAATGGCTTTCAGTTCTCCACATTGTGAAAAGCTTCATGACTGTGGATTCCTGCATCTAAAACTATTGTGAACACAACAAGACAAAGCAGAGTTGTTCCTTTTCCTGTTCACTCAACTTGCTCTTTTTTAATCTTTCAGGGGGAAAAAAATTACATATACGTAACTGCTAACAATGAAAATTAAAGAAAAAAAAGGAGGATTAAAGAAAATGCCATGGAAAACACGTCGTAAATCATGTGAGTTTTCTCAACATTCCTCTTCTTCGCCCTCAGTTAGGATAAAAGAAAATGTTAATAAATACACATCTGCCATCCATTTCAGCAGAGCAATTGGTATTATGATTATTGAATCATTGTGGCCATCCTCCAAGCATTGTTCGATAATTATTTTGCTCATTTGACAGCTCTTGATCTCTCGATATGGTTAAAAAGTTAAGTCTGACTTGTAAATGACAGATGGAAAATAAAATTAACAGTATTGTGGATTGTTTTACTCCAACTTTGGTAAACTCATAAATCTCAAGGAAATCCTGCAGTAAAATAACTGGGGGAAAAAAAGTCATCGTTGCAACTGAACTAGTAATGATGCTAACGAGCTTAATAATTTGAATTTAGTTCCATTAGAAGAAAACAGCTTAGCTAAAGAGAAAAACTGATATGATTAGAAATGTCTGTCCCCAAACAGATCTGTTTTTCATGAAAAAGTCAAACAAAAACACACAGACAGCTCTGTTCATAATCAGGCTTTAATGAAGTCATAACGTCTTTCATGCTAAATCTGTTTTTTTATGATTTTATATATCTCTTGCTCTCTCAAATTTATGTCAAGAGAGACAGTGGACTTCCTAATCAATCTGAATACCTGGAATATTTTTCTGGGTTTCATACACAACAAAATGGCCATTTGGGGAATATTTATCTATCCGTTCATATGTTATTTATAACCCATCTCATTTTCTAAGGACCCTGGACAGCATACAATGAAAATGAAGTGTGGAAAAAACCCAATATAATACAGACTTTTCATATTTTTTTAAGTTACTTGCGGCAAACCTTTCTATGCACAAAGTACAATTAAATAATTCAGCTTATTTGGCGCTGAGAAAATGTTACAGCATTAAGGACCCAATTTCATTCGTTACTCATTACACAATTATATACTCAGTTGGAACACGCTGTTGCTATGAATTGTTTATGCTGTGTTTGCATAGAGTGGAAAGAGTTCTGTGTCTATAGAATTGAAATCAAAATTTAATAAAGAGCTGGGTATGTGCTTATGCCTGAAACTGCAAAAGGTAGGAATATTAAGCATTCCGATAAAAATGTATGCCTTGTGGTGACTCCTGATAAATTCAGCTCATCATGTAGGAATTAGTTTTGTTTCCTTCCACACTCTGCAGAACCCTAGAAGTAGAATGGACTTTGGATGATCCTAGTTTTAACAAATCATAATTAAGAGGAGAGAGAGAGAGAGAGAGAGAGAGAGAGAGAGAGAGAGAGAGAGAGAGAGAGAGAGAGAGAGAGTAAGAGAGATGGAGATGGAATTTGATTTAAAAAGAATTCATTAACAATATTGTTATCTGCATGCATGAGCCAGCGTTAGTTTAGCTGTTCAAGAATGTCAAGGGATTTTTGTCATTTTGCAAAAGTTTAATGCCCTGGGGTCTATGCAGGAAAACAGAGAAAAAGGGAGGAGCTTACTAGGAAGGGAGGGAGGGAGGAAGCAGGGAGGGAGGAAGGAAGGAGGGAGGGAGGGAGGGAGGGAGAGAGGGAGGGAGAAAGGAAGGAAGGGAGGGAGGGAGGGAGGGAGGAAGGAGGCAGGGAGGAAGGAAGAAAGAAGGAGGGAGGGAGGGAGGAAAGAAGGAAGGAAAAAGGAAGGAGGGAGGAAGGGAGGAAGGAAGGGAGGAAGGAAGGGAGGGAGGGAGGGTAGGGAGGAAGGAAGTTTCAATCATAGGAAGTAGAAGACATAAAGATTGACAAAAAGAGGCTTAACAGTAATTCTGCAACGCCATATTCTAAAATTTTCAACCAAAAGAGAAGCTTCTCTACTCTTCCGTTCAATTCTGCAAGGGGAAGGGAGGAGAGAAGAGATGATTCCTGATTGATTGGATAATAGGAATAAATTATTAGCCCTTACAGTACCCGAAAAAGAATTAATCTTCTGAGCACAGTGAAATTAAAAGGTTTTGGCTTGCCTGATTTGAACAAAGTATGATGAATTTTTAATACTGTGAATTAATTAGGCACGTAATGAGGAATAGGCTGCATAATAGAGCTAATTCTGATAAATAGCAAAATAATCTCAATCCCGAGAGAAATAAATATCATTTATCACGAGAATACCCAAAATTTGGTTCTGGGAGAGATACGAACGATAAGAGATTTTGCCAAATAAATAAATAAATAAATAAATAAATAAATAAATAAATAAATAAATAAATAAATAAATACAATGTATTGAAATAATTCCACTTGCTATTTTTGCATTATGTAAAGTGATGTTGTATGTAATTACATTACCTGTTGACCCTTATCTATAACTTTTCCGGTAAGGCGGCTGGGATATTAGTCATTTTGCAAGAAGGTAATGTAGCATAAAATATGGGTATTGTTATTTAATACACTGTCCACACCAGGTGTAACATATTATGAGTTGCTTCCGTTCTTTAGGTTATTAAATCTGTTTGGCTCTGTTAAGTTTGCTTCCTGGAATTTGAATTGTGAGATATAATACAAATCAAACTGAAGCAAAATATAATTGAACCTCTGGTCACAAAACACTTCTGACCACGACCAAATCAGGTTCCGATCAAAAAATTCACAATTTTTTTTCCCCACAGCCAATTTCCCCTTCCACGCATTTTTTTTTTTTTTTTTGGTAAGTGCTAAATTTCCAAAATTAGGTTCAGGTCACGACCAAATCGGTTTGCGACCAAAGTTATGGAATGAATTATGGTTGTGACCAGTGCTTCTACTGTACTCTTAATCCAATGAAAACAATACACATATGAAGGGATTTCTGCAAGAACAAAATCATAAGAGCCACAGTGGTGCAGTGGTTAGAATGCAGTACTGCAGGCTAATTCTGCCGACTGCTGGCAGTTCGATTCTTTTTTTTTTTTTAATAATTTTTTAGTTCGATTCTCACCTCGAGCCGATTCTCACCGACTCAAGGTTGATTCAGATTTCCACCCAAATCATATAAATAAATACATAGGATTATCCTATGCCTGATTGAATAACTTTCTTCACCCTCTGAAAATTTCACTTGGTCTTAAAACTTTTGGATCTTTCTATCTCAATACAAGGTTTTGGTGCCCAACTTAGTCTAAGTTCCTTCCTTCCTTCCTTCCTTCCTTCCTTCCTTCCTTCCTTCCTTCCTTCCTTCCTTCCTTCCTTCCTTCCTTCCTTCCTTCCTTCCTTCTCTCCCTCTCTCAGAACAATTAAAATAATGAGGAAATGAAGAAAGTCAGCGTGAAAGCAAAACAAAACTCTGCATTATTAACATAAGTATAAAAAGATAGTTAGGGCATTTTATAAAGCTGCGTTAGGAAATCTTTCCGAATTATGCAGCAATCAAAAGTCTTTCATATTGTGTGCATGAACTGGCATTGACTGACAATGATAAATGATATTCTGTTCTGTTATTCATTTGATGATAATGTGCTGTTCACATCTGAATGGCTTTATCTGCCCATGGAATTCTCCAAGGTTCTTGGCATTGTTCAGCTGTGATTTGATAATAGACAGTTTTCTGAATGGCATGCTGGATTTTGGGAATGGATGTTGTTTCACATTTACAGCTGAGTAGAGAACTTGCTTGTTTTATTTATTCAAAGGGTGAAGGGTGATTTTAGAAGAAAAATAGAAGTCTGCTAATATATAACGATACATATGGTATCATTAGAGGCTTAGGTAGAATTTTCCCCATATCTGTTTGTCCCCCCCCTCTCATTTCCACCCACACAAAAGATATTAATGAAACTTATCTACAAATTGGAATGCCAGCTATGAACTCTAAAGTTTAGATTTAGAATTTTGCAGTAAGAGGCTTCTGCAGAGATCTTTAGTAGCATCTTCTAATGACATTCCTGCTTGATCAGAAAATATATATTTAGAAGATCAGATCAATCAAGGGGGAAATCAGCTTAGAGTATTAATAATCACAAAGATTTGTATCCTAAGATAGTACCTGTTGAGAACTGGTGTGAATAGGACAAAACTTAATGAATATTCATTTTGAAATGCATCATATCTACAATGACTGATCAAACAATGAAAACAGAATAAATATATTCCAATTCTAACACCTATAGAACCCAATGCTTTTAAATATATATTTTAATTAGCTTTAAAAAAAAATCATATGCAATGAAAATCACTCAACGTGTTTTCTTCAGCTGGTGCATATGTTGTTACATATGCTTTACATTCTTTAAACTATATAACAATTATAATTAGATTAAAATCTGCATATCTCAAATATAGGTTTTTTTTTCATAGATTAAACCCACCATATTCTATTTAGCGTTCCAAAACATGTTGAAGAAATTGCATTCTGGAAAATTTTGAAAGATTGCTTGTTTGGTAGGTATATTTAACCCTTGTGGTATGTAGTAATGATAGACAGCATATTCTAACTAGCATTCTTCAAATATCTGATAGGTCTCGGTTTGTTCTTCATTGTTCCAGATTTCAAGACATGGAATAATGGATTAAAATGGTAAGGTATTCTGATTGAATGTTAGCAACCTTCCTGATGGAAAGAACAATTCAATTGGAATAAATTGAATTCTTGCAGACAAAGCACTCCGCAGAATTAATGACAGAAATAGGAACGAATCTACTGTCATCCAAAGATGCTTATATTGCAAGTATTAAAGTACTATTTACTTAGATAGATGTTATGCATGTTACCATTGAAAATGGTATCCACTATAACCATATATTTTTTAACCCTTGGCAATGGCAATGTACTGAAAAAAAAGGGGGGTGGGGACACCAAACAAATTATCTACTAGGGTAGATAATTTCAAATACAACTTGGTTGTACTTTTTCCCCCTTCCCCTGGGCTGCTGGTTAAACACTCTATTTCTGAGCACCTGCTTTAATCTGTTCTGCTACTTCAGATAGTAAATGGACTATAGTCTTGCTGAAAATCAGATTCTTGTCTTTATTTTAAATCTAATGTTTTATTTGTCAATAAGTATGTTGATGTTGTTGGAAGAAATATCCATCTGGTTCAGTTCCAAGCTGGGAGAAAGGCACTGGAGACAAAATGGCTGCTGGAGGTTAATTGGAAAGAGGGTCAATTTATCGATGAAGCAGAATTACCAAGCATCTGTGATTCTGGGTAGCTGTCCACATAGAGTTGAGAGGGTGGCTTTTATACCTTCTCTTGGGCTTTGTACTTGAACTTCCTGTTCCTGTGCAACAACACGTATTATATTGGCTGTTGTCAAACTCCCATGGGTACATGTGGGGTTAGGTTTGGTTGAAGTTTGGGCTCTCTGAGATGATGAAACGAAAAGGCTTGTGTTCTGAAAGGCTGTTGGGCAATTTCTATTGTGTCTTAATGGCTTTCCTCCTGTTTTGGCTCTTGGGTGATGGCTAATCCCATTCTGCCTTTGTTCAAAATATCAAATTACCAAATCTGCATTTCTAAAAGCTGGCCTCAGCTCAGTTTCTACTTGGGGCAGAGAAACTGGGGCTCTGAGTTTCTGTCTCCCTTAAGATTTTTTTTTATTATTATTTCTCCTTTAGGGAAAATGTAATATTCTGCCTTTTTAATATTTCTCAACATATTTCATTCTTCTAAGAGAGGTGTGGGGGGGTCTTCCCTCAATGTTTTGTATTGTTTGATTCCAAATCAAGGCCTTGGCAACAAGGAAGAAAACATGCCTTTTGTCAATGTTGCAAAATAGCCTAAAAGACCAAGTGGGCAATGAACAGCGAGATCAATAGTCCAATCAATAGACCCAGAGAAGGATAAGATAACCTCATGATTAGTAAACAGGCAACAATTCATACAAGCATCCTTAAACAAAGCATGATCAATGACCTTAATATTTAGAGAAAGTGGACTGAATGTAACTCATGGGAATGACCCAAGCATTAGAAGATTAGGGAATAAAAAGTCACAACGAGCAGTTTCCGGAGCTAGCAATGTGAGTTATAATAACTAGGGGAGGCACACCAGAAAATTGTATATTTGCAATTGGTAATAAAAACTTTAGTCTGTTAATTTTTCCCCCCTCTGGATTTATAGGAGACATCAATGGAGTTAGGCATGGTTTCAGATTAATTCTCGAAATGCAAATAAATAAATAAATAAATAAATAAATAAATAAATAAATAAATAAATAAATAAATAAATAAATAAATAAAAGAGGCTATGCAGAAGGCATCTTATGGGGATTATATGTTGTGGATTTTGTGGTTTTGTGGATTTTGTAAGCCGTTCCATTTTTGTGAGATGGGCAGCAGTATCTATCTATCTATCTATCTATCTATCTATCTATCTATCTATCATCTATCTATCTATCTATCTATCTATCTATCTATCATCTATCTATCTATCTATCTATCTATCTATCTATCTATCTATCTATCTATCTCTCCCTATCTCTTTCTTTCCTTAATAGCCCTCAGCAGGTGTCAGCACTTAAGAGATAAAGAGCTTATTGAAAGAAGCCAAAGTATCTAGGTAGCTCTATTCATAGGCAAAGCAAAAACTGCTGGCATAAATCCATTCAAGACAGGATATTTTGAAATTTCCTGAAGCAAGGTCTGAACAAAGGTAGGATTAGCCCTCAGCCACAATAGGAATTGCCCAACGTCCCTTCATTGCATCACCCTCAGAAACCTCAACCAAACCTAGCTCAGACAAACACCTAAGATTTGTACTTTGCCTATAGAGCCAGCTAGGACCTCTACATAACCCTACATGGTCCTATGAGAGTCTGACAACAGCCAATAAAATACATGTTCTTGCGCAGGAACAGGAAGCTCAAGTGCAAAGCCCAAGAGACGGTATAACCCCCCCCACTCTCAACTCCATGTGGTCAGCTGCCCCAGAACCATGTGCTTGATGGTTCTGCTTCATCAATAAATGGACCCTCTTTCCAATCAGCCTCCAGCCTCCATTTTGTCTCCAGGGCCTTTCTCCCGGCTTGAGACTGAACCAGATGGATATTTCTTCCCACAGCTTCTAGATTTTTTAATTGCAGAGAGAGGGAGGGGGGAGGCAGGCAGGCAGGCAGGCAGGCAGGCAGGCAGGCAGGCAGGCAGACAGACAGACAGACAGCCAGACAGACAGACAGACAGACACTCTGCTGCCATGTTTTTCACCCCAGATCTTATTCATAATGTAGTGTGTTCTGCTATGTATTCCTAAGAAACCAAACACACACATTCATTCTAAGCAGGGAAAATTGCAAAAGGATTTTTTTTTTTTTAATCCCACAGATGCAATTTTTGGATCCTTATTTTCTTGAAGAAATGATCAATATTTTTTCCCCCCAAGAGAATTTACTGCTTTTGAAAATCTTGCCTCTTGGCTGACTTGGCTGCTTGTTCTTTTCGAAAGCAAAAGCAAATGTAAAAGCCCCGAAACCAAAATCTGAAATCTGATGACCTATGGATGGTCTTTTATTAATATGCCCCATAATTTTTTTCCTTAATGTTCTTGCTGTATATATGCCGAAAGAAGAATTGACTTCCTGTGTCAGGACACTTAGAAAAATGCCTTTCAAAGCAGTTAGCTGACTGATTGTCTTTGCCTGACTTGTTTAGAGTTCAGTGTTGTTCGCAGTAATAACTCTGGCTTTTGATAAGCTGGTTTAACATGAATCAAAGGCGCTGTCAGGGGCTAAAAGAAAGCAGGCTGTTTTCCCACAAAATATGTGATGTCCAGAAAAAACGCCCACAACTGACTTGAAGCATGTTTTTTAAGGACTTAACTTAGTCTTAGATCATCTGAACAGCTCTTGTCATTCTTCTGGCTGGTCTGAAACTAATATGTGCAAGGGGACACACACACACAAAACAACAACAACAACAACAACACAAACACAAAGAGGGAGGGAGAGAGAGGGAGGAGGGAGAGAGGGAGAGACAGAGAGACAGAGACACACAGAGAGAGACAGAGGCAGAGAGCAGAGAGAAAGAGACAGATAGACACACACACACACACGCACAGAGAGAGAGAGAGAGAGAGAGAGAGAGAGAGAGAGACAGAGAGAGACAGACAGACAGACAGACAGACAGACCGACCGACCAGTGGTGAAATTCATTTGTTTTTACTACGTGGGCATGGCTTGGTGGACGTGGTGTGGCTTGGTGGGCATGGCAGGGGAAGGATACTGCAAAATCTCCAGTCCCACCCCACTCTGGGGCCAGCCAGAGGTGGTATTTGCTGGTTCTCTGAACTACTCAAAATTTCTGCTACCAGTTCTTCAGAACCTGTCAGAACCTGCTGAATAGCACCCCTGAGACAGATATATGGAGAGAGAGAGAGAGAGGGAGAGGGAGAGGGAGAGGGAGAGGGAGACAGAGACAGAAAGAGAGAGGAAGGCTTGGATTATAGAAGCTTTACAAGAAGTACGGATAAATAAGGGCTACTTCTTGTACTGATCAAACTATAAATCTCAGCTGTTGAAATAGGTCTATCCAGTTTGACTCCTCAGGATGTCTGTTCAGGATGGAGCAGAATCTGGGAAACCCAGCTCTAAGACCTTTGAGTTGTCACTGTCTCACAATCCAAACAACCTCACTGGGTTTGTGAGTGTGCGTGTAGTGGGATAAAATTAGGGAGAAACTACATACATAAACAATGACACCCACTGTTGTGACCTAGGCTTCCTGAGTCATTAAAACACACGAATAGTCCCAAAAACCTCGTTTATTGCAACAGCTGTGAATTACATTCATTCACAGCTGAGTCCCAATTAGTTGCAAATAGTCCTTCGGGAGACCTAATGTGTCGATATACTAATACTCTTTGACAGAGTGCCAAGGGAGGTAAAGACCTACTTGACAAAGCCACAGATTCCAGATTCCAGATTCAAACAGAGATGCCGACTGGGAACAGAATTAACAACGTTGCTTTCCTGCAAAGGGCCCACGTGCCTTTTCTCCTCTTTTAAGCCTTATGGGAGGGGCAATCATCTCTAGGCCTTACTCCCGAGTCGTCCCTTTTGTTTTTACTGGCAGCTCTGTACATGCATGCACTAGGAACAGTCTCCTCCTGTTCCTCTGCCTCTCTGCTGTCTGACTCTGGAGGCTCCAGAGTCCACGCATCACTCCCAGATGGCCCTGGCCCCATCTCTGCCTCTGATGCAGAGCCCTCGTCCGGGCCTTCCCCAGACTCCAGGACTGGCCCATGTTCATCCCCAGCCTCCTCACTGTCCAACTCCACTGCCAGCTCCACAGGCTGCTGGCGGACCACAACACCCACATATCACCCATAAAGTCCCAAAGATGCTTCCCCGCCCCCCCAAAAAAGGCAACTTTATTGAAAAAGGAACTTTGGGACAACCATGAGCTAGATGATGGAGAACCTCCATAGACATCACTCAACAAAGGCATCCACAAAAAGATATCAGATGTAGGATGAAATACTGTACATATGCTATAAATAAAAAAGTGAGAAGCTACTAAGTTAGAGAGTAAGAAGAATCTATCCCATCCTTATGTCCCAGAATTCTTTGGTCAACCCAACCGATTTAGGCTGTGCTACCTTGGAGAAGATTCAAGTGAAAGCCTCCATGTCAAGCAAAGTTAGTTTATGAAAGCAACTGTGTTTTTTTTCCTCTGTAAGAGGATTTTCAAGAATTGTTATGTATTGACTCAAAAGGTTACCCTCTGCTGGGAACAGATAACGTGATCTGTCTAGGTTCTGAACGTCTTCAAGTTTTGTTTGTGTTTTCGGATTGAGGTGATCTGAAACATTCATTCATTTGCATTTAGATGTTCCTTTCCGAAAGAGGTACGTGTTCTGTATAACGTGGCCTCATGCAAATTTTGCCCAATTTGACGGCTAGAAAGTATTCTTATTTCACATTTGCAACATGTACCAGGTGTAAGCAATGGAGGGAAAGGCATGGTTTACTGCCCTTGAGCTTCCTTGCTTTAAAGCATATGGGAAATGCTTACTCACTCCTCTCAGATTCTCGGAGGCAGAATGGGTGATGATGCCTTCAAGCTCAGAATATTCACCAGCACATGGTGTTCAGTTCTGCTGTCCTAACAGAGAAAAGCTAGCAGCTGTTTCCTGTTTATACCACCCTATTTATACCATCCTCTATTCTGTAGGCTGGGGATTCTATTATCTTCACGGAGAATTGAAAGTTGAGATGGAGAAATTCATCCAGAGTTAACAAGACACCACGGTCATATGTGATAAAATAAAAGGAGGAAGGGAGGGAAAGCTGTAAAAGGTACCCTTCTAGCAATTTGTACAAAATTTAATGCTTAGGTTTAATGTTGTATAGATGTATAACATATATGTATAACATATATGTAAATATGTATAAAATAATGGTGAGCACCTGTTACTTGTCCCAGCTTCCGCCAGCCTAGCAGTTCGAAAGCACATAAAAAATGCAAGTATACCATAAAAATAGGGATCACCTTTGGTGGGAAGGTAACAGCGTTCAGTGCGCCTTTGGTGTTTAGTCATGCCAGTCACATGACCACGGAGATGTCTTCAGACACTGCTGGTTCTTTGGCTTTGAAACAGAGATGAGCACCGCCCCCTAGAGTTAGGAATGACTAGCACATATGTGCAAGGGCAACCTTTACCTTTATATGTATACCGTATTTTTGAGAGTATACTTTTTTCCCTCCTAAAAGAAGCTGAAAATTTGGGTGTGTGTTATACTCTGAATGTAACCCTGTGCAGTGGTAACTTGTTACTTCAATGAATTACAGGTAGTCCTCGTCTTACAACAGTTCATTTAGGGACCATTTGAAATTACAATGCTGTAGCATCCTTATGGCCACTTGATCAAAATTCAGACACTTGGCAACTGGCTCATGTTTATGATGGTTGAAGGATCCCGAGGTCATATGATCTCTTTTTGCCACCTTCTACAAGTCAAGGGGGAAGTCAGATTCAGTTAACAACCCTGTCACTAATTTAAGAACAGCAGTAATTCACTTGACTGTGACAGGAAAGATCGTAAAATGGGGCAAAATTCACTTAACAAATATCTCATTTAGGAACAAAAAAAATTGGGCTCTGTTGTAGTCGTAAATCGAGGACTATCTATGCAGTATTAAGAGAGTCGAGTCGAGTCGAGTCATGTAGAGTAGAGTAGAGTAGAGTAGAGTAGAGTAGAGTAGAGTAGAGTAGAGTAGTATAGAGTAGAACAGAACAGAACAGAACAGAAAACAGAGTTGGAAAGCACCTTATAGGTCATTTAGTCCAATCCCCTGTTCAAGCAGGAGACCAGGGGTGGGATTCTACTGGTTTAGACCGGTTCGAGTGAACCAGTAGCTCCAACAATCAGCTGGGAGAGAACCGGTTAGCCCCAACAATCAGATGGACCCATTCGCCCGCCCGCACTATTTTCCTACTTTTATCTTATCAGTTGATTCGCGTGGCAGAGCAGATTGCCGTGCATCAGCTGTGTTTCTCCTCTGAAGATAATGGTGTAGTGAAGATTGCAGAAGTGAAGATTTCTTCAAACTGCATAGACGCAGCACACAATCACCGAACTGGTTGTTAAACCTGGAGGATCCCACCACTGCAGGAGACCCTATAACATTTCTGACAGATGGCTGTCCAGGCTCTTGAAAGCCTCCAGTGATGAAGCACCCACAACTTCTGAAGGCAAGTTGTTCCATTGATTGATTGTTCTGTCAGAAAATTTCTCCTTATGTCTTGATCAGGTTCCATCCATTGCTTCTTAATTCCACAAAATACCTCCATGTTACCTCCAAAAGAGATATTTTAATGTTCTTTAATACTTTGGGAAGATACAATCATCCTCATCCTCATCTCCAGTTTCCCAAACATTTATGTGCATATTCTTCCTGGCGTAGACATTTTAGTAGACTTTCATTTTTTTTAATCTCCATAAAAATAGAACGTAAATCAAGCATGCAAATAAGTAATCTAGATAAGATTTTTTTTAAAAAAAAATAATAATAATTTCCACAATGTATGCAAATGATGTCCTGGAGAAAATCTTCTAAAGGTGGTTTCCAAGAGTTGACACTGGGTTGTTAGCGCATAGCCATCATCAATTACATAAATTTTGTACATTTTTGTCTCACTTTGGAAACAAACAAACAAACCTGAAGTGTGTATAAATGAATATACACTGATGACTTGATTGTTTCATTCATTGGGCCACCCAAAAAATAGAGGGAAGTTTTCTGAAAGATAATTACGTTTAAGTAGAGACTTTTTGAGTCAAATTCAATTTATGTTGACAATAATCACACATTATGCTTTTTGCTGTCGAACTAGTTACTAAGTCTGCATTACTATTAATCTTCTCATTGTTCCTATCACCCATCTCCTCCCACTTCTGACTATATGACTGTGACCTTCTTGCTGGTATCCTTAAGATTTATATTGACTGTTTCCCTATGACTATCATTAAGTGTTGTACCTTATGATTCTTGACAAATGTATCTTTTCTTTTATGTACTCTGTGAGCGTATGCACCAAGACAAATTCCTTGTGTGTCGAATCACACTTGGCCAGTAAAGAATTCTATTCTATCCTATCCTATCCTATCCTATCCTATCCTATCCTATCCTATCCTATCCTATCCTATCCTATTCTATTTTTTTCGGAACAACATATCCTCCTACTGCCTTCTCCAGGAGTTATTTCTGACTTCTCATTCTGGTTAATTCTCTTAGTATCTCCTGGAGATCTCTCTAATTTTTTTTGAGATTAGTGAAGGTCAGCTAGCTGCAGCTATCTAATGTCACTTCTGTAAATACATCTTTGCCCACTTAGCTACATCAAAAAGACAGTTTAGAAGAGACCTTTCTTTGAACCCAGTTTTGGTGTTTTTTTCATGTCAGAAGCATCACAATTAAAATAAGACATGCTATACGACGTAAACTGTAGAATATAAAAGATTATGTACAAATAAAATTTGTACATTAAAAAAATGTGCAAATTAAACAGACCTTGACCTGGTACTTATGTTCCCAAGTGAAGCCAGCTCTGATCCTATGTAATTTACACCCCAATTATGACCCTGTTTCCCCCCCCCCCCTCTCCCCAGGGTGTGTCATCAATCACATTCACCAACAGAGCAATTTCACGGGTTGTAGAAGTCACTCCCTTCCGGCTGCTGTAGGTAATCTTGGGATACAGCCTTGAGAGAGATAAGCATGGAATGTGCATCTGTCTTTAGCTGCCATGCCATTTCGCCGGTTTCCCATTCCCTCTGGCTGATGGCAACTCAAGAACAGACCAGGGATGCTTTGCAAGTTGACAACAACATTAATTGCATTCTGTTGCACTGCCATGAGGTCCTGAAGTGTACACTGATCGGGACACAACAGGGCAGGTATACATATGTGTTGTTGTGTGCATGTCACCACAATCATGAAGAGCAGAAGCCACCGGATAGCTCCATTTGACCCCAATAGAAATACAGAATATCCATCCCCTATATGCCAGTGCTTATGGCCAGTTTCTGAAGTCAGAAAGTTTTTCTTTTTTAAAAAATACATACAAGTCAGTTGCTTTCTTTAATCAAATGAAGCCTTCTTAGTGATCTCTATTATTAGTTTCCCCAAGTCTGAATAATTCACATCTGTCACAGTTAGCTATCAGGTTGCTAACTTGCTGTTCATCTACAACCGTTATATCATCTCACCCTTTTCTCTCATAGAGCTGATGATCTGCGCGCACTTTCGTTGCCTTTTCCTTTCATCCCGCTGCAAGGAATAATAAGTTTTCCACATTAGCAAAAGGTCATTCTCTTCATTAATATCTTCCAGAAATGGCAAGTACAATCTCAGTATGAGGTCTATCTCTGCTTTCTCTTTAGGTCACCTTTTACATAGCAGCAGGCTCAATGCTGTATTTTCGCTCACTTGAATTTGTCAATTATTCAGGCTGCCAATCCTTTGCTTAGAAATAAAGAGGAGGCAAGGGGGCAACACATAACTAATGTAATTTCCTATTTTATTTTATTTATTTTTTTGGGAAAATGCATATGGTCCTGGGGGACAAATAACCTTGTTGTTGTTGTTGTTAGTTGTGAAGTCATGTCTGACCCATCGTGACCCCATGGACAACGTTCCTCTAGGGCATGTGGCTCTTTTACAACCTGTGGACTTCAACTTCCAGAATTCCTGAACCAGCTTGGTTGTCTCAGGAATTTTGGGAGTTGAAGTCCACAGGTTGTAAAAGAGCCACATTTGCCCACCCTTGCTCTAGGCCTTCCTGTCCTCTACCATCCTCTGGAATCCATTCAAGCTCACACCTACTGCTTCAGTGACTCCATCCAGCCACCTCATTCTCTGTCATCCCCTGCTGCTTTTGCCCTCAATCTTTCCCAGCATTAGGCTCTTCTCCAGTGAGTCCTTCCTTCTCATTAGGTGGCCAAAATATTTGTTGTTCATCTTCAGGATCTGGCCTTCTAAAGAGCAGTCAGGGTTGATCTCCTCTAGGACTGACCGGTTGGATTGCCTTGCATTCCAAGGGCATAATCTTAGATGGGTAATAATCTTAGATGGGTAATAACCTGAACTCTCGTTAGGGAAAAAAATATTGTCAGGATCCTGGCATAGTTGATTGGCTGCATAACGTCTGATATTCCACCATTTTACCAGCAGAAGAATTCTGGCAAGACAACTTGAATGTTTGCTCCATATAGATTTCCAGCATAACAAGATGGCCAATGCCTTTATTTCCCTGTGTGTTGACAGGTGAGGTTTTTTTTTTTTTTTTGGTTGTTGTTTTGTTACACCAGGATCTGCAGTAGTTCTGGGGGAGAGATGCAAATTGAGCAATGTTCTTGCCGTTTTCTATTGGGCAGTGGAAGCATTGACTGTCTCAAGATGTTCTCTGCATTATTTCTCCAAAGCACTTGAAGGCAGAACAAGAAGCAATGGATGGAAACTGATCAAGGTGAGAAGCAACCTAGAATTAAGGAGACATTTCCTAACAGAGAAAACAATTAATCAGTGGAATGGCTTGCCTCCAGAAGTTGTCGGTGCTCCATCACTGGAGATTTTCAAGAAGAGTTTGGACAACCATTTGGCAGGAATGGTGTAGAGTCTCATGCCTGAGCAAGGGGTTGGACCGGAAGTTCTTGAAGGTCCCTTCTATCAGAGTTTCTTACAAATTTCAAATCCAGAAGCACACACAGGCAAACTGATTCAGCAGGATTCATTAACTTCTTTATATACATAATAACACATAAAGTAAATTTACAATACCAACAGTGGTTCTTCCAGGAGAGATCAGTTTCATTTCAGTTCAGACTAATTTCGTTTTAGAGCTGAGTACAGAGCTAAACCACGCCCAGGCTTCTAGCTTAAGTTTCTGTTTCCAAAACAAGCCCCATTGGCTGACCTGTTACCATGCCTTCCCATTGGCTGATCTATTCCAGTCCATGAATATTCATACTCTGACACTTTCCAACTCCATTATTCTGCATGTTATCAGCATTTCCATATCTGCAGAAAAGAAGACGGTGATCGATAGGTTTAGGTCAGCTTTATGAGGTGTGGGTAGAAAAAGTGATGTGGAATAAACAGCATGCAACTATTTAGGGCACTTTCCTAGAAAGATTCTGGATTAGTTTTTGAAAAGAGCTCTGGGCCTCTGGGTTCGCATGACATTAATAGTATTGGAGAGCTCAGCTGATTTATCTCTTGGCTGAGCTGCCATTTACTTTAAATGACTACAAAGCTGGGAGTTACGTTTCATTTGGTCTGAGACGGTGTGATTTTGTTTCCCCATTGAAGGAAGACCTTGTTTTGCTCATCCTTCAAGTTCCTGAGGTTTGTGGGAGGAAATGTTTACATGATGGCTTTACAGATTCCTCTCCGTTGTTAAAATATAATGCGTCGTGTGAAGCTGGTGTGCAAATGTCCTTCTACTGGTGTTCCCTTTTTGTGACATTTGCGATTGGGAGACTTTTCTATTTTACACTTGTTTCCTTACTTCCTATCAAGAGAAATAACAATAAGTCTTAAGCAATAGCACTTAGACTTATATAACAGCCGTGGTGGTGCAGTGGTTAGAATGCAGTATTGCAGGCTACTTCTGCTGACTGCCAGCTGCCTACAATTTGGCAGTTCAATTCTCACCAGGCTCAAGATTGACTCAAGCCTTCCATCTTTCCAAGGTCAGTAAAATGAGGACCCAGATTGCTGGGGGCAATAGGATGACTCTGTGAACCACTTAGAGAGGGATGTAAAGCACTGTGAAGTCCAACTTCTATTGCTATATACAGCTTCATACTGCTTTACAGAACTCTCTAAGTAGTTTACAGAGTCAGTCTACTGCACCCAACAATCTGGGTCCTCATTTTACTGACCCTGGAAGGATGGAAGGCTCAGTCACCCTTGAGCTTGTCATGATTGAACTCCTGGCTGTGGGCAGAGTTTGCCTTCAGTATTGCATTCTAATCATTGTGCCACCATGGCTCCTTATAAAGGGATTCATAGATTATTTTAAAATTCCTACTGCAATGCCGCAGGAGCAGAGGTGGATTTCAGCAGGTTCTGACCAGTTCTGGAGAACCAGTAATGGAAATTTTGAGTAGTTTGGAGAACCGGTAGTAAAAATTCTGACTGGTTCCGCCTCCATCTATTCTCTTCCTCCCAAGTCCCAGCTGATTTGGAGGAAATGGGGATTTTGCAGTAACCGTTCCCTGGATTGGGGAGCGAATGGAGATTTTTACAGTATTCTTCCCCTGCCATGCCCACCAAGCCATGCCCTCCAAGCCATGCCACACCCACTAAGCCATGCCCACTAAGAACCGGTAGTAAAAAATTTTGAAACCCACCACTGCACAGGAGTCTCTGTATTTTGCATTATTGCCCTTCTTTCTGACTTCTTCATTGCCATGAAGAGCATTTCATTGACTATTCCATCCCATTCACTATTTAGGATTGCATTTCACTTAGGATCACCCCCTTGAGATTTCCTAGCTTTGTTTTAAATAATAAATCCTTGGGTTCATTAATGCCCTTGGGTCTATTTTTGAAGGATCTTCTGCATTCTTAGAGTACACCCCAAAAGTTTCAGGAGACATCATGTCACCGTGGACTTGAATTATCTGCAAAGGCAGCATTTAAGTTGAATGTCACCTAAATCCTTTAATCCAACCGAGACTGATCTGTTGGTATCAGGTCTCAGCATCTAAAATGCACCCAGCGTCCAGCTAAATTTGAAACACTATTTTTCAATCCTACCGAGTTTGGTCTTTATTATAATCACCAGAATTCTGTTTTGGATTCTTTTTTTTTTTAATCAGCGGGAGATACAAAGCTGCAGGGAATATCTGCTTATGTAGGGTCTCCGAGGTGGTTAGGTCCCGTAAACAGCATTTGTTGCTTGTTTGAACAGCAATTAAAACATCAGATTTTTCTTCTAGGTTGTAAATTGGCTAGCTTGGAGTTCAGTGAGGATACAGCCTGCCTGTGTCTTATTTATAAATGAAGGTTGTCTTACTTTACTTTTCTATCTATTCACTGTTGACATTTTCACATGATGCCCTTGTTAATTCCAAATAGATATAGAATATAGAATAATAGAGTTTTGGAAGGGACCTCCTGCTTGAGTGGGGGATTGGACTAGATCAGGGGTCCCCAACATTTTGGACCTCAGGGACCACTAAATTCATAATTTTAAATCCCACGGACCACTAGTATGATCTGCCTAATGACTGGCTGGGTGGGCCTGGCTAGGTGGTCATGTGACTGGGTGGGCATGGCCAACTTGCTGGCCAACTCGATGTCACTCACATCAAGGGGTGCCTTGCCGGACTATACTCTAGGTTGCTTCTCTCCTTGGTTAGTTTCCATCCATTGTTTCTTCTCTTGGCTTTTGTTTTTTTGGAAAATAGTTTGATCCCGTCATTCCAATTATTGAAACAGTACTATCATTTGCTTACCCTTAGTATCCATCTTGTGTTTGCTTCTCAGTAATGGATTGGACTTTCCTAACTTGGTTTGCATTTTTACAATATCTGGTTGGGTGTTTGGCTTGATAGAACCACATTTCTGTTTCTTTTCTGCATTAAAAAAGTGCAAAGATTTTTCTCATCTTTGTGCATTTGTATCAGTCCCCCGATGTCAATATGACAGTAAGGATTTTACATTAATTGTGCTGATTGCAACAGTTTATTTACTTATTGGGCAACCAGTAAGTGGAGTCAATAAAAGTTGGCTCCATGTCAGAATCTACTTTCCCTGGGAATATTTCTGGTAGGCGGATATTTATTTTATCTTGCTTTTAAACTTTTAAGCTTTGAATTTCCATTAAAATCTGTTTTCAAAGACTTAGGGACTTCATTTTATTATAATGAGCCGCAGTGGCACAGGGGTTAGAAATTTCAGTTAGAAAATTCAGTGTTGGGATTCAGCCAGTTCGCACCTGTTCAGGAGAACTGGTTGTTAACTTTCTAAGCAGTTTGGAGAACTGGTTGTTGGAAGAAATCTGATTTTGTTTTTTTCCACTTTACAGGGCTAATCCTGTAAGGAAGGCAGGAAGGAAACATTCTGGTGGTGTTTCTAGCCTAATTTTTATTGCCCTGCTAACAGAAACTGCCTCTCTGGTTAATTCTTATTACATTGTAACAGCTAAGGCGAAACGCCCATCGATGTGAGTGATGTTGAGTTGGTCACGCCCACACGGTCACATGACCACTGAGCCACACCTACCCAGCTGGTCATTAGGGCAGAGAACCGGTTGTTAAATTATTTGAATTCCACCACTGGTTAGAATGCAATACTGTAGGCTAACTCCCTGCTCACTTACATACTACTACCTGCATTCCACCAGTATATTCAAGCTTTAAAACCTTTCCATCAGCTTCTTTGCAAACTTTTATGAAGGTACACAGAATCATGTTTGTTTATTCTTTGCTCTGAATTTTCACGAGCTACAGCTTGCTCACTGAATCCATGTTCTCTTATATATAGATTCTCTTTGCTCTTT
This sequence comes from Pituophis catenifer annectens, assembly GCF_029215685.1. Classification (NCBI taxonomy): domain Eukaryota; kingdom Metazoa; phylum Chordata; class Lepidosauria; order Squamata; family Colubridae; genus Pituophis; species Pituophis catenifer. The sequence continues at coordinate 8,342,794 of NW_027256884.1, forward strand.
GATAAATTAAGTTTCAGGGCCACATTCCTCATTACCTCATGTAATCTACACACAAAATTCATTTGAATGCTCAGCTAACAAGAAGACACCCCCTGCATAGAAAAGCCTACGCACATTTTCATTCAATCACAAGCCACACACTGTTAACGTCACCACAACGCTCTTTATGCATGTATTCATCAATGCATGTTAAATGCTAATAGATGATTATGCATCCTGGCTCTACTTTCCGATCAATGTGGAACCATTCGCTTAACCAACCTTCAACTTCATCTTCATGCAGAACAATCTATAATTCTACCCTATTCACTTTATCATACTCTTTTCTAAAGCAAAACAAAACAAAAAGTGCAATACACTTATGTGGCCACATTCATACATTTTTCAGTGATCTGCTGAAGAGCAAAAAAAAAAAAAAAAAATCTACTAAGAGGCTGGCATAAAGTCACACAGCACTTCTTACATTTTCCCCGTCCCTTTTAATCTGTGACAGATGGTGCCGACGGAGGAGGAGCTGGGGTGATGGACTATATTGAAGGAGCAGTTTTCCAAGAAGGAGGGAAAGAGGGATGAGAAAAAGAGGCAACCCAACCCAGAGGAAAAGAGACAGGGACAGCCACTCATTAGAATCTTCCAGGTACATCTGTTTGGATGAAAGTATTTATTTATTTTTATTTTATTTGTTTGTGAAACATGCACAAGTGTAAGTATGAACATAAACATGAACAAAGGAAGTAAGTACAGATAAATGGGGACAGTAGGACAGGGACGGTGGACATGCTGGTGCGCTTATGCAACCCCCCCCACTCTTTACAGACCTCTTAGGAATGGGATGAGGTCCATGGTAGACAGTTTGAGGTTGAAGCTGTGAGGGTTTGAGGATGTAACAACGGAGTTGGGTAGAGCATTCCAGGCGTTGACCACTCTGTTGCTGAAGTCGTATTTTCTGCAATCGAGTTTGGAACAGTTTACCTTGAGTTTGTATCAATTGTTTGCCTGTGTATTATTGAGGTTGAAGTTGAAGAAGTCGTTGAAGGTAAGATGTTGTAGCAGACAATTTTGTGTACTATGCTTAGATCAGACCACAGGCAGTGTAGTTCTAGATTGTCCAAGCCCAAAATTTCAAGCCTGGTGACATAAGGGATTCTATTGTGAGCAGAGGAGTGAAGTACTCTTCTCGTGAAATATCTCTGGACCCGGTCAATCATATTAATGTCCGATATACTGTGTGGATTCCAGGCAGACAAGTTGTATTCGAGAATTGGTCTGGCAAAGGTTTTGTAGCCCTAATTAACAATTCAATGTTACTAGATGTTACGATGTTAAGTAATTAACGTTTAACTTGGCAAGATTCTGTCTACTGCACCAGGAGACCCCAGAGTCGAAGAAAAAGAACTGGAAAAAATCATGAAATATTGCGACCTGGCCATCGAAACTAAACAGCTATGGATAAAACATGTAACAGTGATACCCATTGTCATTGGGGCACTTGGTACCATGTCCAAGAATTTTACAAGACACATCAACAAATTGCAGCTTCCTGCAATAACACCAGCGGAACTGCAAAAAACTGCACTACTTGGAACATTGTACATCTTAAGAAGGTACTTGGTTGATACCTAGGACGCTAGCAGCAACCCATATAACTATTAGCACCAGTCAATGGTATTCGTGATGCATTTTTGAATGTTCAATTGACTGAGTTTCATGTTTAATGAATAAAGTAAATAATAATAGTAATAATAACAAGGCCTCAACTGTTAAACTCTTCAGACCCACAAGTTAAGTCTCACAGGTGCTCCATAAAAAAGCCACATATCTATCGAAACCTTTCTTCAATTGCATCATCTCCATCTTCAGCCCTGATATTTTTCAGCATTCTCACACCACTTGTGATTTCATTAACCTCATTTTTCCTAGGATACTGACATTTATAGCATTCATTTCAATGCCACTGTTTGAATTACTGCTATATTTTCCTCGCAGATCTGCGAAATACTCCTTCAAGTATTTTCTCCCTTTCAGTTTCATGCCAGATAGTTTCATAACTTTTATTTTTAATTCCCTTCACTCTGTTTGAAAGTGTCTGGTTTAACCCTTTTCATCTACTCCTAAAACAGAATTTTTACTCTCATCAGAATTGTTCTCCATTTTCTCTTGACTATATTTTTTACAACTACTGTTTTCCTTCTGTATCCATTATGCATATGTTTTCCTTGTCATTTTTTTTCTGCATCAGAAAGTATTAGTGTTCCCCTTCCCAGTTTTGGCCACTTTATCTTATAAGCATTCTTCTTGATATATCCCATTAGCATAACTCTACATATTTCTATGGAACTCTGTAACATAATTCTTTTCATTTTGTCCCGAGTAAATTTTACATCTCCCTGTCTCAAATAAAGAATTGTGGATGGAATATTTAAAAGCTTTAAAATTCAAAGGCTTTAAATAATAACTGTAAAATAAAAAAAAAATAGCTGAAAATGTTCTCAAAGTAACCAACATTTATTAAGATTTGCAAGGGAAATTGACTGTAATTGCCTTTGTCTCTGGACTAAAAGTCAGTTTCGAAATGGATGCCTTTTCTGTTTTGTAAATTTATTTTACAGTAGAAACTGTAATTCATCTGAATGTAGATAAAAGGGAGATTTTTATTGTGTGTGTGAGAGAGAGAGGGGGAGAGGGAGAGAATGGGAGGGAGGGAGGGAGGGAATACCTGGAAAAGAGATCAGGAAGTGACGAGACATAAGGTAGGGACTGAAATATTTATTCTGGAATGGTGTGGATGAACGGGAAAAAGAAATAAGAAGGCAGAGAAAATGCAAAAATCTGTAGAATACTTAATAATATTAAAGTATAAGTGTTTCACCTTGGGAACTTTCAGATGTGCGGACTTCAACTCCCAAAATTCCCCTCTCCAGCAAGGCTAGCAGGAAAATTCTGGGAGGAATAACAGAGTTGGAAGGGACCTTGGAGGTCTTCTAGTCCAACCCCCTGCTTAGGCAGGAAACCCAACACCACTTCAGACAAATGGCTGTCCAACCTCTTCTTAAAAACTTCCAGTGTTGGAGCATTTACAACTTCTGGAGACAAGCTTATTCTACTTATTAATTGTTCTGAGGGCACAGATAAACCTCCAAGTAGCCTCAGAGCGTGCTAATGGCCACATGACTTCGAGAGATATAAACCCTTCCATTCTCCACCATTCAATCAGAATTGAAGAAGCTTCTTGGATGAGAAGCAAAATGCCTTCAAGGAAAAACAAAGTCCAGTTGCACTTTTGGGACAACCCTAACCTGGATGACTGAGAATCTCCATAGACCATCACATCTGTGAACAATCATCCCATCTCCTTTTACAGGAACATTCATTCCAGTATGTTGCAATTTACCTCCTTGCCTTAGACCAAAGCAGGGGTAGGTTCTAAATTTTTTTACTACCGGTTCTGTGGGCGTGGCTTATTTTGTGGGTGTGGCTTGGAAGTCATGTGACTAGATGGGCGTGGCTAGCTGGTCAGAGTCATTTCTGGAAGGTCTTCGCACTTACGACCAGACTGATTTGTTTGCTTTTAACACTGATCAGCTGTAGGGCGGCCCTTTGAAGCCCCGCGGCAAGAGTTTAAACAATTTATTTCCTTTAGTCATCAGCTGGGACTCAGGAGGCAGCAATAGATTGAGGGTGGGACCAAATAAAAGATAAGAATAACGTGGGTGGGGGGGAGGGTGGGGGGGAGAACCGGTTCAGTGACGTCATATCGTCACCGCTACCAGCTCGGCCGAACCGGACCGAACTGGGAGGAACCCACCACTGGACCAAAGCTGTCAAACTCCCGGCCCGTGGGCGAGATGCCTCACATGCTAGCCATGCCCACGCCCATTTTCGCAAAGGGGAGGGGAAAAGTCCCTATATATCACATGACAACCCCCTGACGCCATGAGTTGGACACCCCTGCCTTAGACAATATACTATTGCCAATCCTGCCATTTTATCTCTGGCTGACTTGAAGTGTTCTTTTAAATCTTGCCTTTGAAACCCACAAGTTAATTGCAGCACAACAAGATGATACTGAATTATATAGCTCTAACGTTTTACATTGCCATTTGCATATTTGCTCTTTCTGAATTTAATGCAAAAAAAATAAATAAAAAAAAATAAAATACAAACAGAATACAAACAGAAACTCCTTCTGCATACACTTTATGATATAGGCTTTGTGAAAACATGCCCCCTCAAAGCCTCAAATAAGGCATACAATAATACAATAGTATTATGTACCGTGTAGCTCCCTAGCAGATAATCAGCAGCAATCAAAACGATATAAGGAAGCAGGAGAGACAGGAAAATTATGAAAAAGAACAATTTCATAGAGAAGAGAGAAAAGTAAACAAATGTTAATCATCAGGATGGCTAAGAGGATCAATTAGTGGGTAGGTGTCAACATTGGACTCTGCATTTCAAAGTAAGTTGTTTTGTTTCATTCTGACTTCCACCATAGTAACCATAAATTGCCCTGAGTGTTTCCAACAGTGTAAAAAAGGCTGCTGAGAGCAGAAGCTTGGGGTTAACTTTAAAGTGATTTGTGCTTTATAATAAAATTCAATATACACCTATCAAGGAAAACACAAGGGCTCTGAAATTGACAACTTGTACGGCTTAGAATGGGTCTCTAAGTTATGGGCTCGATTTGCAGAATAGAATAGAATAGAATAGAATAGAATAGAATAGAATAGAATAACTGAGTTGGAAGGGACCTTGGAGGTCTTCTAGTCCAACCCTCTGTTTAGGCAGGAAACCCTACACCACTTCAGACAAATGGTTGTCCAACATCTTCTTAAAAACTTCCAGTGTTGGAGTATTCACAGCTTCTGGAGGCAAGTTGTTCCACTGATTAATTATTCTCACTGCCAAGAAATTTCTCCTTAATTCTAGGATTTATTTATTTATTTATTTATTTATTTATTTATTTATTTATTTATTTATTTATTTATCAAATTTCTATACCGCCCTACTCCCGGAGGACTCAGGGCGGTGAACAGCCAAGATAAAGTACAGATAATACAAACATTAAAAGTCCCTTAAAATTATTAAATTTTATTAAATTAATAATTATTAAATTATTTAAATTTTAAAGGTTGCTTCTCTCCTTGATTAGTTTCCACCCATTGCTTCTTGTCCTACCCTCAGGTGCTTTGGAGAATAGCTTGACACCCTCTTCTTTGTGGCAGCCCCTGAGATATTGGAAGACTGCTATCATGTCACCCCTAGTCCTTCTCTTCATTAAACTAGACATACCCAGTTCCTGCAACCGTTCTTTAGATGTTTTAGCCTCCAGTCCCCTGTTCAACTTTGTTACTCTTCTCTGCACTCTTTCTAGAGTCTCCACATCTTTTTTACATCGTGGCGACCAAAACTGGATGCATTATTCCATGTGTGGCCTTACCAAGGCATTATAAAGTGGTAGTTAACACTTCATGTGATCTTGATTCTATCCCTCTGTTTATGCATCCTAGAACTGTGTTGGCTTTTTTGGCAGCTGCTGCACACGGCTGGCTCCTATTTAAATAGTTGTCCACTAGGACTCCAAGATCCCTCTCACAGTTACTACTGTTGAGCAAGGTTACCACATATACTGTACCTGTGTATTTTGTTTTATATATTCCAACGTATTCTGAAAGCCTTGGTTTGCTGATCTGTGCATCAGAACTGGGACTGGAAATATGATTCTTCTGCAAGGCATCTGTTCTGAGATTCACAGAAGGCGGTTTAGTTGTGGTTAGCCGAATGCATTCAAGCTACAGAAAATAGAATGTCCTACCAGTAGGTTAAACCAAAAAGCTAATCATCGGTGACATGCATCCACTTGTGCTCTCTGCTGGGGAAAACCCTTTTTATATTTTATATATGTGTTTGCGTGTATTACATGCATTTTGGCTAGACTCCAAACAAGCACTAATTTCTTCTCTTTCCTGGGTTTTGCAAGACTCAGCTCGTTCCTTGCACAAGAGATCTGCTGAGGGTGGATGATAGCAACGGGGAACACAAGTTAAGCCCGTTTGAAAATGTCTTACTGCGAAGACTTGGATGATATAACATGTCTTTTTTTAAAGACAGAAAACAGACTCAGTCTTTCTTAATGCTGCCCCCCAGCAGATATTTTGTGCCCATTAAGAAAGACTGGGCAAAGCAATAACAAAGACTGTATCTACTGTAGGAAGTTAGCACCCACCCCTTTCCTGGAAGAGTGAAATATTTTAGGAAATATGAAAATGGCAGAATATTATATTTCCCTGGATGAGAAATGGAGAAGCATATTTTACAGATAAAGCAGCTCCCACCTTCCTGCCCCCCACCCTTTGTTAACGGGCCAGAGGCAGAAACCCAATCCTTTGTCAAAGGACATTTGCAACACAATAGCAACAGAAACTAACACAATGGGACCCATCTAGACAGAAACTCACCACATGTGACCTGGGAAACACATGTGACCATCAGCCAGCAAGGCTAGCTAAGACCCCCGCCCCCTGGGAGTCTGACAACCAATCAGGATACTCTTTCGGGGGCCCAAGAAATGCAGAGCCAGAGAGAGCATAAAAACCCGAAGATTTACTGTATCTGCCCCTTTTCTGTTCAGGAACTCAAGCCATGTGATCCTGTCCACCATTAAACCATCTTTCCAAGCAGTCTCCATGTCTCCAGTGTCTTTTTCACCACTTGGAGCAGAACCTAGAAGGATGTTTCTTCCAACACTACAAAACAAAAGACCTTCAGCTCCAGGGTGATGGATTAAGAACAGGACATGATCCTTCAGGACATAATAGTATTAACCCACTACCATTTAGCAGAGGAGACAGAGCTCACACTACATTGCACAATCTCCTAAGGGCATTTTAGACATTGCACCCCCCCTCCCCAGAAGCATCTCTGAAACTTATAAAAATCCATGTACTCATCAAACCAGTTGTTCAGCTGACCCAGAACTGCATGCTGTCCTTGTGTGGTTCTGCTCACCAATAAATGGACCCTCCTTCCAATCAGCCTCCATGTTGTTTCCAGCATAAACTGTAAAGTGTCTGTGGAGATTCTCAATCACCCAGGTCATGGTTGTCCCAAAGGTGCTTTTTCAAGAGGCAACTCAGTGGTGAAATCTATTTTTTTTTACTACTGTGGGCATGGCTTGGTGGGTGTGGCTTGGTGGGTATGGCAGGGGAAAGATACTGTAAAATCTCTATTCCCACCCCACTCCTGGGGGAAGGATATTGCAAAATCTCCACTCCCACCTCACTCTGGGGCCAGCCAGAGGTAGCATTTGCCAGTTCTCCAAACTGCTCAAAATTTCTGCTACCGGTTCTCCAGAACGTGTCAGAACCTGTTGGATTTCACCCCTGAGGCAACTGGACTTTCTGGTTTTTTCTTTGAAGATGTTTCACTTCTCATCCAAGAAGCTTCTTCACCATCCAGTCTTCATCTCTGACTGGATGGTGAGGAATGGAAGGATTTATACTCTTGAAAAAACACTTTTGGGACAAACTATAAAGTGCATATATAGCATGGATACAGCTGAAACCCAGTTCTCTTACTTTTTATCTTGCATATGGACTACATCAATTTCATGTCACTATGGAAGAAAATCAGGGAATCAAAAATTAACCCTAATACCCAACAGATAGGAAAGTAAAAAAGTCCTATTTGCTTTTCTATCAGATAAAATGGATGTCACTTTATCAAGTTCCAAAGAAAGAAACTATTGGACAGCACTCCTCACTAGCACTGATGATGTTACCTAGTTAGGGTAATGGAACGTTTGCAAGAAAACAAGCCGGCTCAGAGAGCACCAAGGACTCCTTATTGGGAGCACCTTTTTATAGGTTACACATAGCAATTTTTGGATTAACTCATAGCAATTTGGATACACATCGCAATTTTTGGATTAACTCAAGATTTCAGAACAACAGGAGAAACAATAGATTACTTCTCTGACTAAAATAAATGATCACACTTGAACTATTTAAAAGTTTATCAAGGATAATTTGAAAGGGTCAGTGTTAATGGATATTTCTAAAAAAGTGTGTGTGCATATTCAATACACAGCAGCTACAAAAGAATAATTACTGAGTTAGTTATTTGCAATAATGAGTTGATGAATCAGAACAATTTCAAAATCCTTGAAATTTCTGTGACAAAAGATTCTAATTCTTAGGCGGTATCAGATGGACAATGGCAAAAGTGGGCTTTTATTGCCATTTCAACTGAGAAAATACTATACTTTCTAACCAGCCAGCCTGGCTCTAGATTAACTGGACTACCTTGAACCAACAAAAAATATGTGAGTATTCTCAGGACTATCTAACTCAGGAGTCGGCAACCTTAAACACTCAAAGAGCCACAAAGGTCCTAACCGGAAGCCCACCATTCAATTCTGGAGCTGACCAGAAGTCCAGTTTCCCCACCATAGAGTCTCCCCTTAGCACAGCATCCTTTTTCCTCTGCTGACCGGAAGTCTGGTTCCTCCACCATAGAGTCTCCTCCTAGCATGGCATCCTTTTTCCTCTATCTGTCCTAACTGAAAACCCTATCAATAGTGGAGCTGACCGGCGACAAGGAGCTGCAGCAGAGGGATAAAAGAGCCACATGCGGCTCCAGAGCCGCAGGTTGCTGACCCCTGATTTAACTTCTCACCTATCTTTCTATTTTTTTTTCTTTTAGCAGTGTTTAGATTATAAACAAAAAGGAAAATTCCAACATTTACTTCATTTAATTCTGATCACTCAGTGAAACATTCTTAATAGGAAGACATTTTCAAACTAAGGTTACCTGCAGAAGACTGAAATAAAACCCAGTGAACCAATAAGCACAATAAATCAGGTAACCTGCAGTTGAGATGGCATTTGAACTCCTGCCTCCCAGGACTCGACCAACATGCCAATTGTCAAGTTTACCTTGCCATTGAGGAACAACTGGAAAAATAAGATCAAGGGATCATACATTCAGAAGTAAAACTTTCAAATACACTCTTGTTTTCATTTTACAAACATAAATGACCCTAATAATATTTTTCAATTTTATTGAAAAATAAAATTGAAGACAATTTTTCTTGTCTTCTCTTCACAGGTCTTCAAGAGAAGGAATGTAGACTGCTCCTTAGATGTTAGCAACATGAGTAGATCCCTTTGAGTGAAAAATTCAAATAGCTAAGAAAGTCAATTGATTTCTTAAAGTTTGTTCAATCTCTAAGTGTGGATACTATAGTTACAGTTTCTTCCAGAGTCCGTAGTGGTACAAACCAGTGCTGGGATTGACCTGGTTCAGGCCGGTTCGGGAAAACCAGTAGTTAAATTGCTGGCTGGCCCCTCCCCTCCCTGCCCCTTCCAGAAGTCCCCACGTGCCCTATTTTGGCTCCCTTTAGTGCAGGGAGACCTACTAGGCTCAAAATGGGGTGTGGGAGGATGCAGGCGGGGAGAGTGCGGGATGGTGGTGTGGCCTCTCTGCAGCCTATTTTCACTCCCAGGAGGCTTCAGGGAGGCCTCCTAGGCCCAAAACAATGAGTGGAGGGCTGCACATCCCCCCATGGCCCATTTTTGCTCCCTGGGGGTAGAGGAGGCCGAGTGCTGCCTGTCACAACCCCTGTCCATGCTCACTATGGCTACGCCCACCCAGTCATTAGGGCAGAGAACCAGTTGTTAAATTATTTGAATCCCACCACTGAGTACAACCATTGCCTTGTCTTAAAGACTTCTTCCTGAAGCTCTCATGGGAAGTGAAGTCTCACTGTTGAGCTCTGGACATTCCACAGTCAAGTCAATCCAGCTTCCAGACATGTGCACATTGACTTCAATTTTTAAAGGAGAGAAAATCTATCAAAATAGAGTAAGGCAAGGGAGTAAGTTCTCTTCACAGAAAGATCAAGGATTAAAGAAGGAAAATCTTGAATTAATGTTTAACTATGGCAAAGTAGGTTTGATACTGGCTTGTGTATATCACCTTTTTATAATTCATCAAGTATGTTAAGTCCATCTTTATTTATTTTAAAGAGTTGTTTGGATGCCCATCTTTGAAAAAGAAAATCCAGACAACTTTTAAGTGGATCACCACAATCCTATTAAATCAAGCTTACTATAAACAACAGAATCAAAATGTGATAAGCAAATACCCTTGAAGGAACAGAAATGAAAGTGACTGAAAGGCCACAAGGTCTTGGAGGAATAAATCATGAATAAAAAGCATGATAGGTAAGTCATCACGGAAGAGTCTTGGGTTAAAAAAATGGAAGGAAGCAGACTGCAATTGCATCAGTTACTGGTAGCTTAATCCCAAATGCAGCAGAAAATAAGCAAAGCATATTCTGATTGTCGCTCAGCACATCAATAATAGATGCACAAGCATTCTTAAGTCTAAAGAAGGGTTTCAAAGGAGGTAGCCACATTTTCCCACACTACCCTTCAAATTGTCAGGTTCTCCCTACTGAACAGTCCCTATTTACCTATCTTGAGTTTCAAATTGTATGTTACAATTTTATGAGTGATCTCATAAAATCCTACAGGAGTTCCAAAATTGGCTAAATTTTAGAACCAGATTCCAACTTTTTTTAATTTTCATATATATATATATATATATATATATATATTCATTATATATATATATATATATGATTGTGAACATATCCCTAAAAGGGTAGAAGCGACGTTTTGACAGAATCTCATCTGCCATCATCAGGCTTATGTTAGGGGTCTTTTGCAGTAACTGAGATGAGACATTTGCAACACAATAGCAACAGAAACTAACACAATGGGACCCATCTAGACAGAAACTCACCACATGTGACCTGGGAAGCACATGTGACCATCAGCCAGCAAGGCTAGCTAAGACCCCCGCCCCCTGGGAGTCTGACAACCAATCAGGATACTCTTTCGGGGGCCCAAGAAATGCAGAGCCAGAGAGAGCATAAAAACCCGAAGATTTACTGTATCTGCCCCTTTTCTGTTCAGGAACTCAAGCCATGTGATCCTGTCCACCATTAAACCATCTTTCCAAGCAGTCTCCATGTCTCCAGTGTCTTTTTCCCCACTTGGAGCAGAACCTAGAAGGATGTTTCTTCCAACACTACAAAACAAAAGACCTTCAGCTCCAGGGTGATGGATTAAGAACAGGACATGATCCTTCAGGACATAATAGTATTAACCCACTACCATTTAGCAGAAGAGACAGAGCTCACACTACATTGCACAATCTCCTAAGGGCATTTTAGACGTTGCAACCCCCCCCCCCTCCCCAGAAGCATCTCTGAAACTTATAAAAATCCATGTACTCATCAAACCAGTTGTTCAGCTGACCCAGAACTGCATGCTGTCCTTGTGTGGTTCTGCTCACCAATAAATGGACCCTCCTTCCAATCAGCCTCCATGTTGTTTCCAGCATAAACTGTAAAGTTTACAATTACACGGGAAGAAACCCGAAATATTAACTGTACACACATATATACCCATGAAAACTTACATATATATATATATTGGGAACCTCCCTGCTCTTCTCTAGAGGAAGAGTACTATAAAAAGAATACAAAGCAGATATGAAACATCCATTTAAATATCCCTACACTTTTTTTTTGACAGTTTTTAGCCTCCAAATGCAGCAAACATAGGATAAAGAGTATTGTTGTGGTCCACCAGCAGCCTGTGGAGTTGGCAGCGGAGTCGGACAGTGAGGAGGCTGAGGAAGAACATGGGCCAGTCCTGGAGGCTGGGGAATGCCCAGATGAGGGCTCTGCGTCAGAGGCAGAGATGGGACCAGGGCCATCTGGGAGTGAGGCACAAACTCCGGAGCCTCCAGAGGCTGACATCAGAGAGGCAGAGGAACAGGAGGAGCCTGTTCCTAGTGCATGCATGAGAAGAGCTGCCAGAAGGCAAGAGCAGCTAAAGCAAAAAGGATGACTCGGGAGTAAGGCCGATGATTGGCCCCTCCCCAATTAAAAGACCAGCAACGGCTCTTGGGCTCTTTGTCGGAAAACAACGTTGATAGACTTGTTCTTGTCTTGCTGCACTTATCTCTTGTCGGCGACTTCTGCTTCTGAACTTTTGCCAAGAGAAGCCTTTGGCAGTTTGCCTAATTATACCAAGGTTGGTGATTAGACTGAAGAATGTGTTATGAAGAATTTGTTTTGATTTAGTTTGGACTACGCTGAAAATGAGTTAATTCTCAGCTGTTCTAATAAAGTCTGTTTGTTTTGGAACTGTTTGCGTCGATTACTACCTACTTGGGCCTGGGTCAGAACAAGTATCAAATCTTCCTATATGGCAGTTAAGCAAGCAGAACCATTACAGTATTAATCGCATAGGGGAAACCACTATGGGGGGAAAAAATAGGTCTGTATCAAAAAATGCAGACACTGTAGATACTCAATATTTATTTTGCCGGAAGGAGAAAATCGCTAGGGTAAAATAATGCATTAGCTTAGACAAGCTTATAAGGAGAAGTTTGCTTGGAAAAGAACTGTTTCCATGCTGCTCATGTATATTCTCTGATTCTAAAAAGCTAAAGTTAAAAATGATTCAATGAATTGAATCTGAGCAACAACTGGGAACAGACTTATCTTTATCTATATACCCAGAAGTATTTTGCTAGTGTGGAATTTATTTCCCAGGGCAGATTGGTCAAAGTACAGAGTGGTGCAGTGGTCTAGAGCTGGAGCTCTCACCTCACAATCAGGAGGCTGTGAGTTTGATCCTAGGTAGAGGCAGCTATTTCTCTCTCTGGGCACAATGAGAATATATCTGCTTAATAAAAATCTGCATTGGTGAGAGGAAGGGCATCCGGCCAGTAAACACTCCACTAGCTCCATTCAGTTGCCCAGACTCCACCCCGCAAGGGATTATGGGGTCATTAAAAGGAGAGATGATGATGATGATGATGATGATTGGTCAAAGTACTTGGAGGACTTTCAATTTCCTCTGAGCTTTCATCTATATGATTATCTAAATGAAGCTGGGAAATAAAACTATAAATATTACCATGGACTTTGCCTTTTCATTGTTTTCTCTGTGCTGAGTTCACACTAACAATTCAGCCTGGTGTTTATCCCTCCTTCCGAAGGGAAGTACACACTGCATCTGAAGGTACAAATTCCAAAGTTTGAGTCCTCTAAATGGCATAAGGGTAATCATTATCAGGGGAGTTGGGATGAATATTTCCCCCCATGTTCTATTTATCTCTCCTCCTCCTCAGGACCAATTTGCCTCCAGAAACCTATGAATAAATAAGACTGGCAAATGGCAAGAAAAAGAGAGTAAACGAGAGTGTTGGAAGAAAAATCTGGGATGGCAAAAATGGCCCCCACCCCCACCCTGGTGCTGGAGGCTGACTAGGCCACACCATGGCCTAGTCGGCCCACCCAGCACCCAGAAACCCATCCACACCCACCCAGCAACCAGGCAGAGAACCCCTTGCTAAAATTTTTGAGGCCCACCCCAGAATATGTGCCTATACAAGAGTGGTTTTGTGAGTTGTGATACAACGGATTTATTCGCGGGGGGAAAGGACCCAAGATTAATTTCAATGAATGCTGGAAATCTTGGACATCAGTCTGGAAAACTGGATAGCATATAGAAGTTTTGAGTATTATTATGGCAAAGTCTAATCTATCTTGGCCTGGGAACATTATTTTTAAAATAGTGTTCTGTTTCTCATATCAGCACATTCAAGATATGGCTCTTAATCTGAAGTTCTTTAAATCTGTTGTGTCTGTAAGGACGTTTTGGCATTTCTTAATATAAATATTAAGCAGTACGAAACCTCTGCATTCTAGGGGCTGGGAAAGCAGAGTGTGAAGACTGTTTTTATAAAGCAAATTATAAAATAAATTTTGTGATAGTGATATACTTTTCATTATTATTCTTACGGTGAAGATTAATCTGTTTTTAAAAAAATCTTCTAGGAACCTTCTTTAATGCTAATCTAAGCTCTGGTGAAGTTTGTAACTAAATACTTCATTAACTTTTTAGCCTTGTATTGATTGCTAAACATAGTGAGAATGCTGGGAAAAGATTTATTTTAAAAGGGGCCTGTTTCTAATTTGACTATCTGCTAAGCAGTTAATAAGAAAAAGAGAGAGGGGGGGGAGAGGGAGAGAGAGAGAGAGTGTAGACATTCAGTATTGTAAGAACTCATACCATTATGGATGTTTTAAAGGATTTTATTTTTCCAGGGTATAAAATGTGTTGCATTTTCTTTGGTGCACTTGACAGTGAAATTGCTGGACCACCAAGGAAGAGTGATTTAATTACTGATGTTTTCTTCTGTAATTTGAGTGCTAAGACTGCTAAAAGTTAATGGACCTAAGCTAGAACATGATTGTGGATAATCAAATTGCATTATACATTGAACTGTGGGATAATGTCTGTGTAAGAGAAAACAATTTGGGTTCTTTTGAGGCCCAGCAGGTGAGAAAGACCAATCCTTGTCCCCTTCTCCCAAAAATACTTTGCTTGAAGGTCAGGTCTGACCTATTTCCAATGCCTTTGAGGATCCAGATCATGGTGGGTTCCACTTACCTTTACTACCGGTTCGCAGCGGCATGCGTAGATCGCTGAAGATGACATCCGGGGCGGTGGGCGGGGCCTCCCGCCAGTTTTACTACCGGTTCTTGTGAACCGGGCCGAACCAGGGGCAACCCACCACTGATCCAGATGTTGATCCCTCAACGAGCCAGCTCCCCACATAGAATACAAAGATCCTATTTCCAAATCACTAAACCAAAATGGACAGTTGTGGATACAACGAGCAATTAGGAGAAGAAGTGAAAAGGTTTCTTATATTAACCCAGTTCCTTCTCTTGATCTGTTGGTATCTGGTTGAGGGATAAGAATGAGTCTAGAAGGGTCTTTTTTTTTTTTTTTGGGGGGGGGGTTCATGTTGGAAGAAATGTCCTTCTGGGTTCAGTTCCAAGTGGGGAGAAAGACACTGGAAACATGGTGGCTGTTCGGAAAGATGGTTTTAATCAGTGGTGAAATCCAAATTTTTTTATTACTGGTTCTGTTGGTGTGGCTTGGTGGGCGTGGCTTAGCGGGCATGGCAGGGGAAAGATACTGCAAAATCTCCATTCCCACCCCACTCTGGGGCCAGCCAGAGGTGGTATTTGCGGTTCTCTGAACTACTCAAAATTTCTGTTACCGGTTCCCCAGAACCTGTCAGAACCTGCTGGATTTCACCCTTGGTTTTAATGGTGGACAAGATCACATGCCTTGAAGATTTTGGGCGAAGAGAAAAAGGGCAGAGATGCTGAGAGTGCCTGGGTTTTATGCCCTTTCTGGGCTTTTGAATTTGAGCTTGTGTTCTGATTGGTTCTCAGACTCCCATGGGGCCATGCAGGGGTAACTCTGTAGGTTGTGTCTTGAGTCCCAAGCTTGGTTGAGCCTTGCTGGGTGATGATGTAATGAAAGGGCTTTGTGCAATTCCTATTATGGCTCTGTCTGAAGGAGGTAGATCTTTGTTATGTAGAATAGGCTGGCCCAGGCCTTAATGGCCCATTGACAAAGGTGGGGGGGAGGGGGCTGAGTTTCTGCCTCCCTTTTAAGGAAAATATTCTGCCCTTTTAATATTTCCTAACATATTTCATTTTTCTAGGAGAGGGGTGGGTGCTAAACTTCCTACAGTCACATATACACTTTCTTTAAATCTGGCCCAAGTCTTCTTTGAAGCCATCCCTGAGATCAGAAATTAAGTGTCGAAAAGAACTCTTCACTTGAAGAATCCAATTCTTCTCCTAAACATCTGGGAAAGTCACCGGAAAGGACCTTTCCTTTGGTTTTATGCAAAATAAATAGTAGTATTTAAGGTCCCTCAAAGCTACAGTAATTGAAAAGCAATGTACCACTTCCAAGAAAGCTACTATGGTGCTTTATTCCATATCACAACAATGGGTTCTTTTAGCAGTGTCACTCTGTGAGGAGAAACAGTATTTTAGAGAAGCCTCCATCACACAAACCAACTTTCTGACGTCAATCATGATTCCTTTAAAGGCTCTAACATCTACTCAATGGGCT